>NW_027493689.1:0-339256 GCF_021521415.1 Bidens hawaiensis | reverse complement strand
GATTTTTTTAGTAGTCGTTCTCAAAATTCTCAATTTGCAAAGAGTTCTCTTAAGATCCTTACTATATATATATAAGCTTTATCCTAAAAACAAGTAGTTTCCTAGAAAAACTAGTTTCCTAAAATTACTTTTTATCATTATATATATACATATATATATATATAGAGAGAGAGAGAGAGAGAGAAAGGATCATAAGAGAACACTTGGCAAATAAAGAACTTTGAGAATTACTTTGGACCATTAAAAAAACCTTTAAAAAAATATTTGAAAAATTATAAAACAAAAAAAAATGAAAATTTTAAAAAAGTAAAAAAAAAAACAATTCTTATATTTCATTCCGGTTTCATAAAAAAATCCCCAAAAAAAAAATTAATTCGTATTATACCTATACACATGCTTATTACTAACCTTAAGCCCACTGTCCCCTTTGCTTTCTTCATTGTTATTAGCTTTATTAACATGGGGTAATTCCCTAGAGAAGTCAATAGCATCAAACTAATCACCATAGTAATATCCATCTACAAATGAATCCCTAACATGCTCGTTGAGGTTCAACCTGTCTGCCTCTTATACATTGTCATCATTTATAACATAGAACTCTCACAATACTCAATCATCAATTCTTTTAGGGACTAACTTTTTCCGTGGTATTAACATTAACATTTTCATCTTCCAATTACTCTGATTCAGAAAAAGGTTAAAATATAAAGGGTTTTAAAAACCTCTAAAAAATTCAAAAAAAAGTAATAAAAAAATAGTAACTCAAAATATAAATAAAGAACGAAAAAAGTAACACAAATCAAATATTTACCCTATCACGTTCATTAAAAGAAAATCGATTTTATCTCGGTCCATGTTCGGTTTTTTTTCCGTTTTAGCTCGTTTTTGTTGTAACATCCTATTTTGTTATAATAATGAAGGAATGTTTTGATTAATTGTGTGCGTAAATGTTTGGATAATAATTGAATTTGGAATTGGGAGTGGGTTGTGGGGCTCTTAGCCCTCTATATAAACCCAACCCCTCCACCTTTTCACCATTTTCTTTCCCTCCACACACACGCTCTCTCAAGACCCCAATCCAAACTCGGGTTAAAATAAGGAGGATTTTGGTGTTCAAGTGTCTTCAAACAACCAAGAACACGTCTAGATCCTCGGGTTAGCCCAGATCCGAACCCGACCGAGACCAAAAAGGTGAGTTTCGGCAAGAAGGTTAAGTTTTATGGTTGGATTCGACATGCAATATGATATAATGATAGATCGGCGCCGTTAGAAGTACGAAAAATATAAACTTGTTGGGTCGTAACCTAGCGGGTGCGATATAGGAAGAAAAGGTGACGTTTGGACTATGTAAAACACAGGTATACAATGTTGGTGTAACCCAAAACCCATAAAAAGGGTAGAATCGGGTCCTAAGGAAGAGTCACGGAGTAAAATGGCTTCAAAATGGTAAAAACGAAAAAAAGGCATTCTAATCGCATGAATCAGAATTCGCATCGCGCAGCCATGCGAAGCGAATGGTTTTGCATGCGAATTCTTCCCATGCGAGAAATTCGCATCGCATAGCTATGCGAAGCGAATGGTCCATGCGAATTCTTCCCATGCGATGCGAATTCCTCTCAAGCGACTTCTTCCCATGCGATGCGAATTCCTCCCATGCGAATTCTTCCCATGCGATGCGAATACCTCCCATGCGAATTCTTCCCATGCGATGCGAATTCCTCCCATGCGAATTCTTCCCATGCGATGCGAATTCCTCCCATGCGAATTCTTCCCATGCGATGCGAATTCCTAGCTCTCATGCAAATTCTTCCCACGCGATGCGAATTTCTCCCACGCGAATTCTTCCCATGCGAATTCTTTCCAAGCGAAGCGAATTCAAATTATTGTAAAGCGTGACCTGATTCATTTTCTGATGCACTATTGTAAAGCCAGGGGCTCTGCCCCTTGGACCCTGCTAGGGGCTGCTGTCCCTAGACCCCGCTACCAGGGGCGCTGCCCCCGGACCCCCCGTTAGTTGAAGGGTTCTTTAACATAGTTGTATGAAGTAGTAATAATAGATGATTGATGCCCGTAACTTGTTACACAGTTAGCTATGTGTAGCTAAGGAAGGGTGTTACCATTAACTCCAAGAGAAACCGGTTTCAGGTGAGTTTTAGCCCATTTCTCTTTGAAATGCTTTTGGGGCTGTGTGCATACTTGTAAGACTAGTAGAATATATATACGTGTATGATTAATGTGCATAACTGATGTCAGAATGAAAGAAAGTTGTAAGAACTTGTATGTGCCTAGTTTGTTAATTTATCATGATTGTAAGAGTATAGAAAGAATGTGATGTAAGAGTCAAGGTGGCAGACCCTTATAATACCTGGGCAAGAATAGAGTGGCCGACTCTACGATATCAGTGCAAGAGGTCGGGTGGCAGACCCTTATAATATCTGTGCAAGAATGTAAGAATAGTACAATTAATAATTGTTTGTACATAAAGGAACGTGTAGGAATAATTATTTGTAAATGAAAGAATAAACTAATGTGAATGTAAGACGAAAGGACATAAAACAGGACAAAGGTAAGAACGGTACCTACGGGTACAAATGAGTAACAATAATCCTGTATCTTGTTAAACTAGAACTCACTTAGCGTAGAATATGCACGCAGGTGAGTAGGATGAGGCAAGTTGCTTGAGGAGAGACACGTGGCAAATGAATGAAGACTAGCATCGAAGACGGAAGATCCACGTGTTGTTTATGTTATCGTGAAAGACTTAATGTATTTTGTTCAGAACAAGTACTTATGTTTTGTATGAATGTTTAATATTAAGTATTTCGTGAAAAGTTTTAATTAACTCTGATTTTAGAACTGTATTTATGAGTAAATCCAACACCAAAGTAGGGCTACCGGGGACGGGGCTCTACATTTGTTTCAATTTGGTCGGTTTCGGTTTTTGGTTTCTGTTCGATTTCGATTTTTTTGGTTTCTGTACGCTTAAGATAAATCATGATTGTGGGTTTGTTTTGAAATAAATAAAATAGGATAGACCTTGTTTTAGTCCATTCTAAACCATAAACAAACTCACTTTGATCCATAAACAAAAATCACTAACATTTTCTCAACTCATTTTGATCTTATTGAAAAATTCTTTTAATACATCCTGACCCAATTAAATTCCGAAAATTATCCATATTGACACAAAAATTCGTAAATCCATATGGATTTTTTTTGCTAGCCCTAATTGTATTGTATGGTGTCTCTCGTTTTACCAAATAATTTCTTCAATCCCTATCATCTCATTCCTTGTTCCCGATTCCCATCCAAAAGTTTCCATAACGCATATTTAAGCTCCGTGTTAACTCGTTCAAGCACTGAACACCTGCAATCATAAAAAACCTCAAAGTAATCATGTTCACTGTATATAAATAAATAAAACACACGATATTAAACATTAAATACGCATCTTTTTACCCACTCATCAGCTACCCCTCCTTAATAGCTCAACACTAAAAGCTTAGTCAAATTAAAAACCTAAACTAGTTAAAGCACATGCCTACAATAATTAAAAGCCTAAACTATTTAAAATCTAAAACCATTTGTTCTTTGTTGTTTAGGTCAGACAACAAAATGAAAACAACAAGCACTCGAGCAGCACTGCAACGAACTCCCGCACCCTCTGGCCTCTTCCGCCCTCCAACCGGTGACCTCCACTACTGTAGCCGACCAACCTTTTCTCTTTCTTTCGACCGAATGCTGCCCCCTCTTCCACTTTTACTTGTTACAATTTAGGTATTTTTCCACTTATATTCAAAATTGTAATTGTTTATTTGCTTATATAAATTGTTTGTTTATAGACAACTGAATGATTGATTATGGTTTAAGTTGGAAGTGTCTAAGTTGATAAACGGGAAAAACCAAACAATGAATAATCTAAGACCAAGCGGGTTTGACAAGAAGTTGGCAAGAGTGACATATTTTTGTGAAAAATGGCAAGATTAAGATGTTATATATGACGGAAAGTTATAGTGATCAAAGAAACTAAAAGAATGTGATTACTAATCAACATCATTTTGAGGCTGAAGTTTTTAATACGGATTTGAATATAAAAATTCAAGAACTTGAAAATAAATTCACTGAGGTCTCAACTAGTTTGTTCAAAAATATGCATGGTTTATATCTTGTGATTTGTTTTCTAAGTTTGATATATCTAAGATAGTGACATTTTCTGAAATGTATCCAAATGAGGTAATGAAGAAAAATGGTGTATCTCGGGAGATTTTATGACATTTTATCACACTTTAAAGGAAGATGATAAATTTGCAAAACGTGGTTGAATGTGTGACATTGCTCATGTAATGATGGAAACCGGAAAACATGCCACTTTTCCTTTGGTTTATCGAATACTAATGCTAGCGTTGATTTTACTGGTTGCAATAACCGTTAAAAGATGTTTTTCTAAATTGAACTAATCAAGACGGATTTGCGCAATCAAATGGATGATGGGTATTTAAACAATGCTTTAATTTGTGCGGTAGAAAGAGACTTTTGATAATGTAAAAGTAGAGAATGTAAGTTCGATTTAAGATTTCAAAAACTGAAGAGGAGAAATCTACACCTCATGTGCTTAAATTTATTTATTATCTTGTTGCTATTTTTGTTTTGTTTACATTGTATGAAATATGGTAAAAATAAAATTTTGAACGTTACCAAAGAGATTTTTGGTCTAGATCCGCCACTGATGTATGTACCGGCGCCGGTTACCCGTTTGGTGCATATCATTTCACGTGATGTTTTAATTCAGTAGGTTTTTAATTATTTTGGGCTTTAATAAAACTTTGAAAGGTTAAATTTTAGGTTTTAAAATTTTTTATGGGTAATATAATATAATTTCAAAGGTAAGTTAATATATAAAACGTAAAAAAAAAGTGACCTTCACGAGAGAAGTTGAGGGTTCATGGTGTCACCCCTCACATTGATGTGAGTACGCCCCCTAATACATGAGCATTAAAAATATATACAAAGAGGAATCATATGCTTGTTAATATATTGATTAACATGTAAAGGGATAGCCCATTTTCGTATAAGAAAATTACGAAAGCGATAAAGACTAAATAAAATTATTGTTTATAAGAGCATTCACAAGCATTCACATTAGGGATGAGCAAAAATCGGTACGGTACCGGTTGGTACCGGTACCTGTACCGAAATCGGTACCGATTTGGTACCGTCAGTACCTAATCGGTACCAAGGTTTTGAGTTTTTGGAACCGGTTTGAAGATTTTCGGAATCGGTATTTTCGGTACCGACACGGTACCGAGCTCATCCCTAATTCACATTGAAAGTCTTGTTTCTCCATAAAAATTGAGGAAAAAAAAACTAAAAACTAAAACATTTTTATTGGAATCTCTACGATGGAGAAAAAAATTAATAGTAACAATAGTGACACTTTATATTAGGGTTATCGTTTATCAATCTATATAATTTTGAGTGTAGAAAATCGTTACAAAACAATAAAATATTGTTTTGGAGTATGATGAAGATAGAGATAGAGAATCGGATGTGTAAGGTTTTTAAAAAATATACAAAGCTTAGAGAAACATATGTTTTTTTAAGCTAATTATAAAGACGGGGAAAGAGATTCGAATAAGAATGCTCTAACATCAATACAAATAAATCATTGTCATTATTTAGACTTATTAAAAAAAAACCTCTACATTGATGAGTGTTATATATATGGTATTTAAAAGCATTTCACCAAAGACCATTTCACCTGCTCTGAAGATCTAGTGTTTGAGTATCATGGTAATTAAGCAACTAAACATTGATTTATTATTATTAGAAGTAGAATAAGTTGTACATACATGAGGACCAAACTGAGTGTCTAAAATTCGATTTGAAATTATTCAATTACGAAAAATTTCGATTTGAAATTATTCCATTGTTATATATTATCTTGTATTTATTGTATAACATATTTCCTTAGTATTGCTAGATTTTCCTATTCTCGTTGTAAATTGTATTTATATTAGTTTTATGAAAAAGAATAACTTACGGTTTCTACCGAATTACAACCAACACATGATTAGCTAATTTAGGTCTCTTGGGACCGGGGACTCATAATGTTGCACGCCTCCCTTTGGTGATCGTTGTGTAGCAAGAAGGCAATATCCATAAAGTTACATGTTATTTCCTGGCCTATAAACATGCATGTGAACAAAAAATGTGCTCATGAGTTTTCAAGATTTCTTCGATCATGTCAGGAGAAGAGATGATAAGGAATGTTTTTGAACCAATATGTATATGGATTCACATAATTATGGGGGCATATTGCTTGGAAAGTTGTCTAAGGGCCTCATGACAAGGTGTAGCAGTTGGTGCACGTTTTAAGTGAAAGTATGGGATGTTTTGGAGGGCTGGGGGAAAGCTTTGCTTTAGACAAACTACTGGAGCCTAGACTAACGTACATCAGTACATGAATATGCCGAAAATTGAGAGGCCTAGTACGCTTATAAGAGGCCATTCAGTGAAGGTTTAAAATTTGATTTCCTGTGTATTCTTTATAATATACACCAAATTTTACCGTAATACTTTTGTACTATATAATTCATACTAGCTTTTGAACCCGTGTATTACACTGGTTTTGTCAAATGATAAAGATAAATAAGGTCTGTTATTTCAGTTGTAATTCTCAAAATACTTGTGAATTAATTTAATGTAGGCTTGATGGAAAAAACAAACAGGGTTAACGAAAAGTACTAAAATAGCATGATTATGGAAACACCAAGTGTTGATTTGCAAGAAATTAAAAAAAAATGGTACTAAAGTTATGTAATTTGTCAAACCTTAGGTATGAAAATGACACTATGTTATCACCCATTTGACAACATGGTTTTGACCCATAACCCATAAATAGCTAGAATGAATGAGATAAGAGATTAGAAATTAGATGAAATGTGTGCTTGACACCTAAGCTTTAGCATTTTCTTTTATTAGTATTGTAAGATAAGATAAGATTAAGTTTTATAATCTGTTAGGAAGACGCAAGCAAGCAGTGAACACCGAGGGTTTACACGAGATTATCTGAGCATGTTTGGTTACATCACAATCACCAATCGCATATGCAAATTACAAACTCCGTTAGCCTCACAACTAGGATTGTTCTCCCAATAACCTAACTAGCACAGGAACGGGTACGGGACCAGGATATGAGGATGTTACGGGTACGGAAAACGGCAAAAATAAAAAATCCAAGATACGGGTACAGCAAGGGTATGGCAAAAAAATATATAAAAAAATACAAATATATTAAACAAAATCCAAATAGATTTACCTTGCTTTTAAAGAGTTATAAATTATATCTTAAAAAAAAGAGTTATAAATTACAAGGATAAACAAATAAATTAGATATAATATAAAAAAAACTTTTTTAATGTAAGTTAAATACTAAATAAAGAATTAAACAGCCCCTTCTAAAAAGTTTTACTATTAAATTGAAACTTATGTTTGTTTTCCTGCTTGTAGAGTTGTCGGCTATACCTTTGATTTTTTACTTTTTATTGTTACTTTGACCAAGTGAAAACTTGGGGCTAAATACTGGGCTTTGGCTTAATTTATAAAAAGGCCCAACGTGTCACTGTTATTAGGTCACCTTCTTTTGCATCTTTTGTTTCATCTGCTGCCATTATTGAGCAGTGAGCACTTCTACGCCGGCGATAGGAATAAAAAAATATGGTTCTTAATTTCACTCTCTTTTTTCATCTCAATCACTCTCTGTTCCTAACTGTAAAAAAATTATGGTTCTTAATTTCCTAGGAAACGTTTCTGAAACTTCGAATAATCCGTACCCGAATTCCAGAAACGGCCGGGAAACGTTTCGACGGCATTGATAAACAAGTATATAAGTATTCGTGTTATCATTGATAAACAAGTATATAAGAGAGAATATTGAGAAAGTTAATGACCTAATTTGTAAATGCATACTAGATATCTTAACTTATTAACTTACAAACATGCACATAGAACTGCACACATGATATATTACTGATTAACTGATTACTTGAGTATGCACTTCACACCTTTGTCACGTAGTTAAACGAACGTCGAGGGTCACCCGTCATACTACAAATTCTCCCGATCCAGGTTGTATGCAACCTAGGCGGGTCGATTTGTACCATATCTCTTCTTTTTTAATAATCTTTTTAAGCCCAATTCTTATGATATTCTTTTACGCTAAACTTTTATATAACAAAATACAATATTTCATTAACTTAAGTTTACATTTAATTCGATCTATTTTGTACTGCCCTATCACCACCATGAGCACTTTCCATTCATTATTGGCACCATTGGCTTCCTTCATCACCACCATCATCCATTATTTGTGCAAATTATCAACTCGATCTAAAAACATTATGGTGTCATCGGAAACAAACACACAATGAGAACATGAAACCAAAACCCATAAATTAAATGAAAGCCTATTAAAATGGTATGTCACAATGCAGTGGTGAAACTACCCTCAATACCCAACCTTCCACAGACGGGATGCTAAATGTCCATACTAATTTTAACATCATCAATGAGGAAACGCACCACCGTCGGGAAACATTACTAGCCAAATGAACGACAATGAAAGCATCCACACGTGAAAGTGATTGTTCTATAACTTACAGAAAATATATAACACAACTAACTTCAAACATACAAGAACTCAAATACATTATCATTTATGTTGTTGCATAAAGATGAAATCATGTTTGACAATTTAATTATTTATACGGTACTTGATGAAGTCTTATGCTTTGTGGGTACAAGGAAAAGGGGATCTTTCTTTCTCAAAACCGCGGTACCCAGTTCTTCTGTGCTCAAATTTTCAATCGTCGTTCCACTAGGAAGCTTCCAATCAAACCAGTAAAGAAGGTTTCCGATCACGAACTCTAAATTACCTGGTGCTGTGCTCTTTGCCGGGCAGGACCTTCGCCCCCCTCCAAAAGGAAGCATCTCAAATCTATCGGTTCCAAAATCAACATCAGGATTGGCAGTAAACCTCTCTGGATAGAACTCCTTTGCATTCTCCCCCCATATGCTTGGGTCTCTTGCTAGCCCCCAAGCATTGACGAGAACAACAGTACCAGGAAAGACATCATACCCACTAACTTTAGTATGGTTTACGCATGCATGTGGAATCAAGTATGGAGCAGGCGTGTGCAATCTTAGTGACTCCTTGACAACCATTTTCAAGAATACCATTTTTGAGGTATCCAGTTCTTCTACCTTTTGTATTTCTCCCGCATAATTTCGGATTTCACTTTGTAGTTTTTCCATCACTCTTGGATTTTTAATGATCTCGAACATTCCCCATATCAAAGCCAGAACAGTTGAATCAATTCCCCCAGTAATAATATCCTGAAATATTAGTTAACCATTTAATTTGATCTTTATAAAAGTAAATGTAATAAAATAAATGGTTTACCATCATAAGAGCTTTTAAATCTGCATAACTCGGTCGATAGCCAGAAGCATTTTCTTTGGAAGCCATGTCAAGTACGGTATGCACAAAATCTTTGTCTTCATCACTTATCTCTTCCACCTTATTTTTTCGATGCTCATCAATGATTGTATCGATGAATGTATCGAGATTTCTAAAGCCATCATCCAGCCTACGCTTCCATCCACTAAGTTGGTCAATAAAATAACCTAACCATGGAAAAGAATCACCGACAGATCCATTTAGTAATCGAATGGTTTCATCAAGCATAAAATCTAACGACGGACCCTTTAGCAGTTGGTCCACATAGCTCTTACTAAATGCCACCTTACACACCTTATTTTTTACTATCTCTAAGAACATACTACTTAGATTTACCTCCGTGTTTGGTGGATTTGACGAAAGAGAATGGATGACACTCTCCATCTCTGTCACCAACACGTGATTAGTCAATTTAGCTCTCTTCAGACCGAGGAACTCAGTCACTAAAAGCTTGCGCATTTCCCTCCAGTGATCGCTGTGTGGCGAGAAGGCAGCGTCATTATAGTTGTATGTAAATCGTTTGGTAGCCTGGAAACGCCCACGGGAACAAAAATTGTGATCTTGAATTTTTAAGACTTCTTTGGCCATGTCAGGAGAAGAGATGACAAGGAAGGGTTGTGAACCAATGTTGATTTGCATAACGGGACCATATTGTTTCGAAAGTTGCCAAAGGGCCTCATGACGGGATTTACCTAGTAGTTGGTGAACGTTTCCGAGTATGGGAAGCTTTGGAGGGCTTGGGGGAAGCTTTGCCTTGGACGAACTAGTGGAGGTTAGAGTGGTGTATATGAATATGCATAAAATGGAGAGGCCTAGTATGGTTGTAAGAGGCCATTCAGTGAAGATGTCCATGTTATTAATTGGTTTTAATTTGGCCGATGGTTGTATTCCAACTTACTCTTATGTCACTTTATAATGGAAAGAAAATCACTAGAATATATGCATTGAGTAAAAGGGTGTTCGATGCCTCGTGGTCACTTTTCTGTAGGTACTATTAATTGACAAAAATGGTTTGATAGATGGTTGACCCAACTTTCCATGTGTTCCTTGATCGACTGTTATCATCATTCTTACTTACCCCCATCCAACTTTATTTCAACCAGGTAATCAAACCCACTGTCACGACACAAATTTGATTGGTATTGATTAAGTTCGTTACAGAAATGACACTAGATAAAATAAATAAATATGTGAAAGCCTAAAACAATATATGTACACGCATAGCTTATTGATTAAGCAACACGAATTTGGTTGGTTTTGCTTAGGATCGTATCGGAACTAGAACTAAACCTAAAAAATAAATTAGTAAATGCAGAGAATAGTAGTGGCACCTATATAGCTTATAATACAAAAAGATAGCATATTTAGATGATGTTTTTCTGTTGGTAAAACATGGGTGTTCAATAACACTGCGATGCGGTAATGAGTCGACATGAATCTAGTCAGTATTGGCTAGGTTCTTTATTGTATCAAAGCTAAACACAAAAAGGGATTTCTTCAAATTTTAATAAAGGGGGATTTTTCATATATCCCCTTACTAAGTTACCTTATTACATATTTACTCATCCCTTAAAAATCAGATACATATTTCCCCTCTCTAAACCACACGTATTACATATCACCCAATTTCATTTAAATTAACCAATTAAATGACCGTTTTACCCTTAATGACATAATTAAACAAATATTTACATATATCCCCTCCTTAAAATATCAATTACATATCTCCTCAAGTTCAATCCAAACCGAGTCGATGTAAAAACGAACATATCAAACACTAATAAGCCAATTGGCATCTAACTTTTTAATCAATAGTCAATATAAAAAAGTTTTGGATTAAAATTTTTTTTACCAGCAAAAACAACTCAAGTATAATCAAAAAGTGTACATGAGACGGCGGGATTCAGAGGGAAAAAATGGTGATATTCATTTGTGGCGATGTTGAGATGGCCAGAAGCTTGCCGGAAGTAGGTTGGAGAAGATGATTTAACGGTGTGGGTTATAATTACTAATATAACTTTGTTTTTTAATTAATTTATTAATGGTAAGAGATATGGGTAACTTAGTAATTTGATATGAAAAGGGGAAATATGTAGTTTCTTGTTTAGGTGTGGGAAAATATGTAATTAAGAGTGTTAAGCAAGGAGATATATGTAAAAATTCCACGGATTTAAACCACGATAAAGTGGATTCTCGAGAAAGATATGATCGCAACATACAAATTCGGATCCATATATATATATATATATATGGAGGGTTATTGTACAATAATATATTATCGTACATTACGTGCGCGACATTCCAGAGTGTTGGATTAAAAAACACACGGTGGCAGTTTTGTAAATAACCCAAACTAGTTCATGATCAAATTTGTCGATTACAAATCCAATCTGATCAAAATTCTGAACTCTCGGTCTATCTCATCTAATTTCTAAACCCTAATCAGAGCTTAAAGTATGAAATCTCTAAAGTAAAAAACTAAAACGAAAACGTCGTTGAACATCAAGAATCTTCAAAATTGATCAAAAAATGATGATTTAATCAATCAAATTGATGTGTAGAAGGATTTAGATTCACCAATTGATTATGAAATTACAAAATACTATACTCAATTGAGCTCTGATTACGGTTCAAAATATCATGTTTAAACGCTCTGAACAAAACTGAAGACACCAAAACGTCCTGACCAAAACACATTTAAACGTTCAAGTTAAACGTTCTGACCAAAATGAACACCTTTAAACGTTCAAATTAAAATTACGATCGGCAAAAAATATTCTGAGTGTAACAAATCAATTGAGCATTCCGTTCTTTATTAGCCAACTTCAATTGAAAAAGTTGCCATTTCAACTAATACGTTCAAGTAATACTTTCAACTAATACTTTCAAGTAATACATTCAACTAATACATTCAAGTAATACGTTCAACTAATACTTTCAACTAATACTTTCAAGTACATTCAACTAATACTTTCCAGTAATACGTTCAAGTAATACGTTCAACTAATACTTTCAACTAATACTTTCAAGTAATACGTTCAACTAATACTTTCAACTAATACTTTCAAGTAATACATTCAACTAATACTTTCAAGTGATACGTTCAACTAATACTTACAATTACCCTCAATTAATACTCTTAAACTAATATGTTCAAGTAATACGTTTATAGCTTTTGGATGTCTTCTTCGTCGGCGGTGTCTTCGTAATCGGAAACCTTTAAACGTTCAGAAGCTCAGATCTAAAATTAAACTATCTGTAACATGAAATTGAACGCTGAAATCACTTCATATAATCTCGTAATCATCAAGAAATCATCAATCGACCGTCGATTTAATCATTGATTTCATCATATGAACAAATCTGGAACATATTTAGACTTCTATCAGTTGAAATCAATTTTCAAATTTTCAGTTCAATTGAAGTGAAGACTGTAATGGAGTCAGTGGCGATGGTTGAATGATCGTAACGGTTAATTGGGATGAAAACGAATTGAAAGAATTTACAATATTGCCATCGCGTGTTTTTTGAAATCAACGGTGTGTGGGTGTACGTAATGTACGATAAGAGATTATTGTATTATATCTTTTATATATATATATACACACACACATTGAGAATTAGATATGATTGGAAATCCTGATGAGTTTTCTAAGTGGTTTAGTGCTTAAATAGTAGACATCTTAAGGATGAACTTCCTACGCATAAATAAGCATTTGATGATTATCATGGAGTATGCACAATAATGGTACACTATAGAATGAAATGAAATAACTGTTAATAAACTGTTTGAATATGATTTACAAAGTGGATGAAGTTTTATGTGGCACAACTCTATAAGAGTGTTTGGCATATATGATTGGTTAACATGGAAGAAAGTCCATGACAGATTGTAATGCTTAAGTTATTGAAACTAAAACCTCAAGAAACATATTATATGATGTTAACAAGCTTCATATGTTGACTAAATTCTTCAGGTCGAACATGGTATAATCAACTTAGTATCTCGAAAAGAAGATACGAATATGATATAATCGGTCCATGTGTTTTACTTGATGAGAGCATTGTATCTCATAAAGATAGCATTGTATCTCATGAAGAGATGACATGTGGGTTGGGTATTTGTATAGTGATATTTTTACATATCAATCAGATTTAATCCGAAGATGTTGGACTATTTTAACGTGGATAAATTTTAGTCTAGAAGTTATTATTCTAGAAGTATCATAGTTATTCGCAACTGATGCAGTTCTTCTTACTAGTTGTACATAACTCTAGATATATCATTTATTTAAATTTATCAATAATTTATAGTTCTTGTTCAGTGTGGAGACTTCGAAAGGAGATAAAATGTTTTTCGATACCTCAAGGTATGAAATATATATATTTTTTCTTTGACTAACCTATAAAAAAGGTTTGGTTAGTCTTACAGATGCATAGAATGTAATATATCACGGGCGTTGATCTTGTGGAATTTGTTACAAAGAGAAAGCGACACATATATTATATCATTTTCTAGCTTAAAGCACTGCATGTCAGGGGATCATGCCTCTATCATTGACTAACAAAGTATTAACCAACCTTCACTAGAAGATTCGCACCCATCATTTGTATTTTTCTTTTAGAAATGAGGGATCAACAGTCTTACATGAATACATGAAGGCAACACAACTTACATGAAGGCAACACAACTGCATTGCACAACTTAAGGAAGGATACATCAAAGGAGAAAGAACCAAACATATTTCGCTAAAGTTATTTTTCACACATGATGTAAAAAAGAATGGAGATATTATCATGTGACAAATTCGCTGTAGTGAGAATTTGGCAGACTCTTTCACAAAATTACTTCCAACCTCAACATTCAAGAAATTGGTTAATAGGATGGCGATGTGTCGATCCAAGGAGCTAAATCATTAGGAGGAGAATAATATGTGCGATACTTTTTTTCCCTTAGCTATGCTTTTGTTCCACTGGGGTTTTTTTAACAAGATTTTTAATGAGTCACCTCAACACAGGCATATTTCATCATTGCCGCTGCCATTGCCATTTTTTTTATTTTGGAATTTTTTTCTTTATTTTAATGTAGGGGTATTTTTGCCATTAGCATGTCATTCCCGCTTATTTTTATGTCTATCAAACAACAAAAAGTAATGATTCATTTCATTTTCATAGTTTTATTAAACAAGACAAAGAAAGATAATAATCAATTTCATTCATTTGTTCATTTTATTTTATTTCAAATCCATTGCCTCATACTAAACAGAGTAGTCTTATAATAGTGTTAAAGCAATCAATATGCTGTTTGGTAAAAGATTGATTATAAGATTTATAAGATTAAAGATGAGTTTTAATTAATTATAGAAAGGTCAAAATAGAACAAAAATGTTAAGGTGATATAAGTACACTTCTAGCTTGAATTTCATTGGAACTGAATCAACTCCTTTCGGTGATACGTCGATAATATACAACGATCCCCTTTTCTTTCCACGAGCCAACATGAGATTCCCTTTGACTACCTTCCACTTCCCATTCCTGAACTTATCATCGTGCCTTGGTCGTCCAACTATCCAACTAAAATTAAATGTTTCTTCAAACTTGGAATAACCCTCACGCCTTTCAAAGTCCAAGAAGTACTGGCTGAAGTCTTCAAATCAATGTCGTTGATGGCCGTAACATCAAGAACTTCATCATTAACAAGTCTTACCTTCCCAAAATCACCAAACTTTAGATTCTTCATCATTTCACTATAGTGAGTGGCATGAAACGATGCACCAAAATCCATAACCTAGGAATCAACATTACACTCAACACTACAAACCAAAGCCTCATCATCTAAATTGTCTTATGCAGTGGTATCTTTTTTAACGTCTTTCTTATCATTCAAATATTGACTCATAATCTTGTCTCTTTATAACTCTAGCATACTATATCTTTACGAGCCTTAGACTGACTCCTCTTCCTACTCCTACTGCCTCATTCTTTTCCTAACCTCTACCTTCTGTGATTAACATATTACATGATGATTCACCTAAACTTCTACGTCTTGAATATTCTCCCAAAATCAGGTCCCAAATCCCATAAAAGTAATTTTTGTAGATGAACTACATACCGCAGTCACTATTCTAGACCAACTATTGAGCCAAAGGGATAATAAAAACATTCCTTGAACTTCATCATAAAACTAATGTCGATTAATACTAAGCGGGACATGATCGAATTAAGATAATTAATAAGCGTTGTAATAGACCCACCCTCTTTCATTCTTGTTGTCACTAGCTATTAGATAAAATAGACCTTATTCGCTTTTGAGGTATTCTCATACATGTTGGATAGTAAATTCATCATACTACGCGTCGTGGTTTCCTTCATGATGTTAAATGCTACATCTTCTGACAACGACGGAGTTATACAAGCCATAGCTTTCTTATCTAACTTCTTCCATTCTACTTATGACATCTTTTCTGGTTTTTCATCTTTAAGCACTACAATCAAGTCTTTCTGACAAAGTAACGCTTCAATCTGCATCTTCCACTAACCAAAATTCTATCCATCAAACTTCTGTATCATAACATTTCCGTCTTCTTCCATGGCAATGACTAAACGAAACTTGAATAAAAAACAGAGACATACACAGCAATGACACGGGCATTAACGACTGTTCTATTGAACTCTGTTAAACAATCAATCTATTCAACGCGCAGTGGAGTAATGAACTTTGATATTCAAAAAACTGAAAATTAGACAGAAACGATAAAACATGACAATACGGTTGGCATTGTTTTTATGGTCTCTGTAATTGGTCTCCTTTGATTCAGCAAACTGTTCTTTGCACAACAGAATTTGATTTCGGCATGATCGAAAAACACAACAGCACAAACGGCTGACTGCCAGTGGCTGAAAACTACTGTCGACGCAAAATCTGTTTTCGTTCTTGGTTATCAATGCAAACTAAATCAATAAAATTGCTTTTGACTTCTGATATCCGAATCATACATATTATTATCTAAATATTTCTGACACTTTTAATACTTTTTGAGCTAGTTTTAATAAATTCTACTCGATCCTAGTTCATATTTAAAAGTTTAAAGGTTTTAAAAGAAAACGAGCTAAGAATTATTATTTTTACTAAACTTAAGACAACGAGTAATATGTATAATAATAGTAATATAAATTAGCATGACGAGCTACACCATGAAAATTAAAAACTAAATATGTTAATTTGCATGTTACAACTAAATGAGCTTAAAAATTAAAAAGATGATAAGACATTTAAATCATTACACATGTAATTTATTATATTAGTTCTCTTATTTATTTTTATTTGTATTTTTGAGGTAGCCACATGATGGTCACGTTGGATAAGAGAAATAAGATAAGCACATGAATTGAAGAATAAGTGGGCTTTGCATTTGTTATGGCCCACAGCAAAAGAGGGCTCGTTGTGTGAAAAATAGGAGTTTTTGAGATGTTAGCAATTAAAAACAGAGATGGCAGAAGGCCAGGGCATGTGCCGATAATTTATTTTAGAACCCTACAACCTTCGACAAGGAGAAAAGAGGATCAAGAATTCAAGTTCGATTGATTGGAAGAGATCTTTAATCATTCGGTTTGAGATCTTTAATTTGCTTGTCATTTAATTTATTGTCATGAACTCAAGTACTTCTTTGTTTTTATGACTATGATCGGCTAAACTTGTTAGAACCATCTAGTTTTTGGTTAAATAATGATTGATTAATGAGTTGTTGATTTTTATTGCTTTATTATGTGACATACTACTAAGTTTGATATTTTTTTTGTCAAAGTAAATCTCGCGTGATCTTGTCTTGCATGAATTAGTTTCGTGTCGGATTAGGGTTACATGTTTTATCGTTTACTTGGTGTCTGCGATAAATTTATGGTAGACGTGCCATAGGATTAGTTGACTAGATTTGTTTAAGCCCAGTAGTCCACCTCTTTTTAGTCCTACCCAAATAATTAGAGTCACTTGTCTTGTTGCCTTGCCGTTTTAGGTTGGCCATTGCTAGACATCGATCAGATTATCTTTATTAGGTTTGCTCAACCTGTAAGTTGAGTTATTTATCGATTTAAGTTGAATTACTCCTTTTTCCCTAAACTTGTTAAGAGTACGAATCCAAAAGCAGGAAACTGTGTTATTGAGACCTGCCCAGAGATATAGCATTGGGGTACGCTAGGTTTTCACCAGTTATTGCTACACGCTTTCTAGTATGATTAGGGGTTATTAGTGAAATCTACCCAGAGATCTAGTTTTCCTTAGTTATCCCTAGTTAGTTATCTTTAGACCCCGATTTCACATGTTCGTTAGCGGCCGAGGCTTCTTAATCATCATTAGGATACTAGACCTAGGTGGTTCTATTCGTCATATATGAGAGTTCGCGTTAAGTTTCCCGTTGGAATCCGTTAGTGTCGTTAACTTTTGTTAAGTTTCTAGTTTAGTTAATTTAGTAATTTAGTTTTAATAATTAAAATAAAATAGGCAAATCAGGGGTGAAGCTTCTTGGGAGAGTTGTTAGTAAAGACACTGGGTTTATTAGAGGGTTGGAAAAGAAGAGAACTACTAATGTTGCTGATTTGATGCGTCTTCTCCCAAAACTTGGTGACCCGCAGAGTGAGTTACTTTTGCTTCGATCATGTATGGGTATTGCTAAACTTTTCTTCGGTTTGAGAACATGCCAACCTGTACACGTGATGGAGGCAGCGTTGTTCTTTGACAAGGGATTGCGTGAGGCGATCGAGGACATTGTAGTTTGTGGAGGTCCTTTCTTTGGAGACCTCCAATGGAGACTTACTTCCTTACCCATTAAGAATGAAGGTTTGGGGTTGTATTCGGCAGTAGAGGCTTCCTCCTATGCGTTTGTCGCCTCGAGAGCGCAATCGTGGGTGCTTCAGGATCACATTTTGCTAGATAGTGGTATATGCGGAATGGATTCTGATTATTCTTGTGCTTTGGTTGTCTTCATGATATGATTCCAAACGTCAATTTTAGCAGTTTCACTAACAAAGAGACCGCCCCCTCTAAAACCCAACATGCATTGGCGAGTGCTCTTTTTAGTAAAATTGTTCACGACATAGAGTCAAACTTTTACATGACAAGTAGACAAAAACCATTTTTGAGTGTCTACGAGCACCACATGCTCAAGATAGATGGGTTAGGCCAACATATGTCTCCAACGGAGTATCGTACTATCCTTAAGTATTGCCTCATAATTCCTCTATTCCTGGTTGATGAGATATGTCCAGTTTGTCGTAAGGCGTGTTTAGACTCATATGGGAGCACGCGGTGCATTATAAAGAGCTACCGGGTTCAAGTACCGACACAATCTGATTAAGGATGTGCTCTTTGACATATTCAGGCGGGCCAGAATTTCTGTTAAGAAAGAAGCACCTGTGAATTTCCTAGCTGACCCGTCGGAGGAAAAATCATCTCTTCGACCGGCTAACATTTGGTGTTTGGATGGATATGAGGAAAACATGCTTGTGTGGATTTAACAGGGATTTCCCCTCTTGTGGGCTTAGGGAGTAGTGGGTTCACAGCCGGTCAAGCTACTTTGAAAGCTGCTTCAGGGAATGTGACCAAACATGAGAAGGCGTGTCTGAAGCTGTGTTTATTCCTTTTGCTTTGGACACTTTTGGTTTCCTCGCGCCCGAAGCTGTGGAGCTACTTACCCATATTCAACGGGTCATGCATAGTAATGTTATGACTCCAAGATCTGCAAATGTAGTTTTTAAAAGATTGGGTTTTGCAATTCAAAAAAGGATAGCGCCGCAGCTTGTTGCTCGCTTGCCTTTTGTTTCGATGTAATTTAATTTTTAAAAGCGTAAGGATTTGTAATTAAAAAAATTATTAATTAGGACTTAGTAAGGGTTAGTATTCCAAGCCATCTTACGTGTCTGCGAGACACGATTGATACATTTACTGTTGCATGTATGAGGCTTAATTAATTTTTTTTCTGTTTTTAAAGCTAGTTGTGAATCAAGGTTTTAATAAGTAGTTTTTCGCACATCAACCTCATAATATGAACACAAGCTGAAAACCCTAAAAATAAACAAAAAAGGGGCATATACTCTCTTGTCTGTCTTTCTTGGTGTGAACACAAGCAAAACAATAAAAATATAATTGCTTTTTTGCCTTGGTAGATTTGACACAACAACAAAAAAAATACCTCTTGCTTACTTTGTCTTTTTCTAATGTGAACTCAAATTAGAAAGCCGATGGCAAACAAGGTGGATGGCGATTGTGTCACGTGTGTAATAGTTCTCCATATTTATTCTATTTTTATTTTTAAAATTTAAAAAAATCATCTAAAACCACTTCAACTTATTCTCGTGTGATTTCAGTTACGTGTTACATAATTATAGGATAGAGTTAATCAATTTCTTTAACTTGATTGTCGTCGTGGCGTGTGATTTCAAAAGAATGATCATCTAACGTTAAATAAAAATTGAAGAGTTGAATTTTCAACACCAAGGCTATGTGGCATACCCACTATTCCATGCTCATCATCGTCGCCACTTCAACCTCATTTTTGTGTCTATATGGCCGCAACTAACTCTCTGCTCCCCGCTTACACCGCTCACCACTTACCTCACCGGCCTCCTCTTTTTTCTCTCTCACATCTTCACTCAACGTGGAGCCAGTGAAATTCTCCATGAATTCTTCCATGCTTTCTCCGCCCTTATGGCAGCGCTCGAGATGTATTGGCTACTCTCACACCCTAAGTGGTAGCTTATCAATGGTCACTTGATACTGATATTTACATGAAACTTCCGGAAGAATTCAAATTGCTAACATCAGGTAAATCTAGTTCTCGAGAACATCTTTCAATTAAATTAAACAGATCTTTTTATGGGCTAAAACAATCAGGACGTATGTGGTTTAATCACCTTAGTGAATATTTGTTGAAAGAAGGTTATAAAAATGATTCCGTATGTCCTTGTATTTTTTATAAAGAGGTCAAAATATGAATATGTCATAATTGTTGTATATGTCGATGACTTGAATATAACTGGAACTCCGAGGGAGCTCCAAAAGGCGATTGAATATTTGAAACAAGAATTTGAAATGATAGATCTTGGAAAGACAAAGTTTTGTCTTGTGTTACAAATTGAACATCTTAAAGATGGGATCCTTGTGCACCATGAGACTTACATAGAGAAATAACTCAAAAGATTTTATATGGAAAAATCACATCCATTAAGTACTCCAATAGTTGTAAGGGCACTGGATGTTGAGAATGACCCATTTCGACCTCTGGGAGATGGAGAAGAAATTCTTGGTCAAGAAGTACCATTTCTAAGTGCAATTGGTGCACTAATATTTCTTTCTAGCCATACACGACCAGATATATTGTTTTCTTTAAACTTATTGGCAAGATATAGTTCAGGCCCGACTAGGAGACATTGAAATGGAGTCAAACAAATATTTCAATAGATCCAAGGTACAAAAGATATGGGCTTATATTTCACTAACTAATCGAAAACAAGTTTGGTTGGTATTGTAGATGCAGGTTATTTGTCTGACCCTCATACAGGTCGATCTCAAATTGGATATTTGTTTACATATGGAGGTACTTCAATCACAGCTACTTCATCTAATCACGCAGAAATAATCGCAATCTATGAAGCTAGTCGAGAATGTTTTTGGTTAAGAAGTGTAATACAACATATTCGTGGATCTTGTGGTATTTCTTCCAAAGATAAGGGACCGAGAGTTTTACACGAAGACAACGCGGCATGCATTGCTCAACTTAAGGAGGGCTATATCAAAGGTGACAGAACCAAACATATTTCGCCAAAGTTCTTTTTCACACACGATTTGCAAAAGAGTGGAGATGTTATCGCCCAACAATTTCGTTACAACGAAAATTTAGCAGATTTGTTTACCAAATCACTCCCGACCTCAACATTTAAGAAACTGGTTCGTGGGATCGGGTTGCGTCGACTCAAGGAGCTTTTTGTATCATCAGGGGAGAAAATACGCGCTGTACTTTTTTCCCCTTAGCTAATGTTTTGTCCCACTGGTTTCAAGGCAAGGTTCTTAATGAGGCAGAATAAAGCGTATAAAGATGATAATCAAAGGGGGGTGTTACGAATATAGATATTGTTCTGTTCATTATTATGATTTATCAATACTAAATATAGATTAGCATGTTCCTTAAGTTTTCCTCCCTTTATAAATACTAGGGCTGAGCACGATTCGGTTCGGTTCGGTTATTAGGCGAAACCGAAACCGAAGTAATCGGTTATTTGAATATGCAAACCGTTCGGTTTTCGATTTTTCGGTTAACTTCGGTTTCGGTTCAGTTATTTTCGGTTTTTTTTCAATTATGTGTTGACATTGCAAAAAAAAAAATGAAAATGCATGTTTTAAGCTTGTATAAGAACGTTCTAGAGTACCATAGTCCACGTATATATTCAAAAAATAAAAAATAGGCACGTGTTACGTGGAACTATACGAATACAAAGTTACTAAATAGAGTTTAAAAATTAAAAAGTATTAAAAGTTTAGTCCCAATATTCATTCATCATCTTTCTTATTTATTTATATTAAAAGTTTAATCCATTCCTCATCTTGATAATCTTATCATCAATCGGTTCGGTTCGGTTTTTTCAGTTTTTTAAAAATGGATAACCGAATTGAAACCGAAATTTCGGTTTTTCAAAAAAACAAAAAATTAACCGTCGGTTAATGTTTCGGTTCGGTTTTTTCGATGCGGTTTTTTCGGTTTTCTGCTCACCCCTAATAAATACCCATGATTAATTCATTGTATGACTCACCAATTAATAATAAATTTATTCTTCCCGAATTCTCTTCTTAGCTCTTGCCAGTAGGATTGTCGCAAAATACTTCAGAATTTAAACAATTCATAATAAATACATAGACTTAATTATCGTTTTTTGAACGACAAATACTTGATTTATACTAGCCCTTTTATTTTTTTTCTTAAGAAAAATCACAAAGGCTAACTGGGCTATTTTAGGAATTAAAAAGAAATTGCCTCAAAGTTATCTTCTAAGAGTTAATTTTACACGTATGGAAAAACAATGAATGAAACGCCCAAACTCGAGGGGTTTAAAAAGAGATGAATAAATTAATGCCATGAATGTATATGTAAAGCCGTGAGCTTCATAAACAATTATATGTTTCATGTTATCGTATAGAATGATGAGCTTCCAATTCTATAATGTATATTTTAAGCCATGAGCTTAATAAATCTTGTAACTTCTATGAACTCATGTATTACATAAAATCAAAACAATTTCATTATATGACAAACAAGTATATATTAGTTGCAACAATAAATAAATAACCATAAAAGTATATGTATGATAATACAATTTCTATCTGAACTTACTTTTCCAACAAGTTCTTTTTAAAACACTACTTTTCATTTAAACCCATTTCAACTATGGATTATTTGCAAATGACAATCTCAATTAACGAGTTGGCTGCTAATAGACCCATCTCTTAACATATTCGCTCCCAACGTTCAACGACTTACAAAACTGGGATTCTGACGACATCAATAACTGGGATTCTATTAGTTGCAGATCGTTGGGAGCAAACATGTTAAAAGATGAGACTATCGCCAATCAACTCGTTAGTTGGGACTGTTATTTGCCAATAGTCTATAGTTAGGATTATTTAAATCCAATTTACCTTTTAAATATGATAATTTGGCGAAATTATTTTTTAGGTTTAGTTCCAATATCGTAACAAACCTGTTTGATACCAATCGAATTCGCATTGACTCGCCGCTGCAATTCCCTTGTTTTTGTTTTTGTGTAATTTTTTTAATCTAACAATATTATATTGTGGGTTTGATATTGATACTGTAATGAATTTAACCGATACCGAATGAATTTCCATTGGCTTGCCGCTGTATTACCGACAAATAAACATCATTTTAATATTATTTTATCGGCTTTAAACGTGTTAATTTGAAGAAATCATTTTTTGGTTTTAGCTGCGGTATAGGAACGAACCTAGTCAATGCCGACCGAATTCGTGTCGACTCGCTGACGCAACGTATTGTTGAACTGACCCCCCGCGTTTTACCGACGAAAAAACATCATTTAACTATGTTATCTTTTTGTATCATAAGCTATACAAGTGTCACAACTATTCTCGGTGTTTACTAATTTATTTTTTGGGTTTAGTTCATGTACTGGTACGAGCTTATCCGATACTAACCAAATTCATGCTGCTTAATTATAAGCTATACGTGTGCAGATACTGTTTTAGGCCTTCACAGATTTATTTATTTCATCTAGTGTCATTGACGTAACAAACTTAATCAATACAATCAAATTTGTGTTGTGACGGCTGGTTTGGTTACGTAGTTGAAATAAAGTTGGATGGGGGTAAGAATGATGATCACAGTCGATCAAGGTATGTGTGGAAAAGTTGGGTCAACCATCTATCAAACCATTTTTGTCATCATTGTTAAAGCTTGTACTGTGTGGCAATTAATTAATGGTACTTAAAAGAAAACCACGGGCCACATGGTACCTACAGAAAAGTGACCACGAGGCATCGAACACCCTTTTACTCAATACATATATTCTAGTGATTTTCTTTCCTTTATAAAGTGACATAGGAGTAAGTTGGAATACCACCATTGGCCAAATTAAAACCAATTAATAACATGGACATCTTCACTGAATGGCCTCTTACAATCATACTAGGCCTCTCCATTTTATGCATATTCATATACACCACTCTAACCTCCACTAGTTCGTCCAAGGCAAAGCTTCCCCCAAGCCCTCCAAAGCTTCCCATACTCGGAAACGTTCACCAACTACTAGGTAAATCCCGTCATGAGGCCCTTTGGCAACTTTCGAAACAATATGGTCCCGTTATGCAAATCAACATTGGTTCACAACCCTTCCTTGTCATCTCTTCTCCTGACATGGCCAAAGAAGTCTTAAAAACTCAAGATCACAATTTTTGTTCCCGTGGACGTTTCCAGGCTACCAAACGATTTACATACAACTATAATGACGCTGCCTTCTCGCCACACAGCGATCACTGGAGGGAAATGCGCAAGCTTTTGGTGACTGAGTTCCTCGGTCCGAAGAGAGCTAAATTGACTAATCACATGTTGGTGACAGAGATGGAGAGTGTCATCCATTCTCTTTCGTTAAATCCACCAAACAAGGAGGTAAATCTAAGTAGTATGTTCTTAGAGATAGTAAAAAATAAGGTGTGTAAGGTGGGATTTGGTAAGAGCTATGTGGACCAACTGCTAAAGGGTCCGTCGTTAGATTTTATGCTTGATGAAACCATTCGATTACTAAATGGATCCATCGGTGATTCTTTTCCATGGTTAGGTTATTTTATTGACCAACTTAGTGGATGGAATCATAGGCTGGATGATGGCTTTAGAAATCTTGATACATTCATCGATACAATCATTGATGAGCATCGAAAAAATAAGGCGGAAGAGATAAGTGACGAAGACAAAGATTTTGTACATACTGTACTCGACATGGCTTCCAAAGAAAATGCTTCTGGCTATCGACCGAGTTATGCAGATTTAAAAGCTCTCATGATGGTAAACCATTTATTTTATTACATTTACTTTTATAAAGATCAAATTAAATGCTTAACTAATATTTCAGGATATAATTATTGGGGGAATTGACTCAACTGTTCTGGCTTTGATATGGGGAATGTTCGAGATCATTAAAAATCCAAGAGTGATGGAAAAACTACAAAGTGAAATCCGAAACTGCGCGGGAGAAATACAAAAGGTAGAAGAACTGGATACCTCAAAAATGGTATTCTTGAAAATGGTTGTCAAGGAGTCACTAAGATTGCACACGCCTGCTCCATACTTGATTCCACATGCATGCTTAAACCATACTAAAGTTAGTGGGTATGATGTCTTTCCTGGTACTGTTGTTCTCGTCAATGCTTGGGGGCTAGCAAGAGACCCAAGCATATGGGGGGAGAATGCAAAGGAGTTCTATCCAGAGAGGTTTACTGCCAATCCTGATGTTGATTTTGGAACCGATAGATTTGAGATGCTTCCGTTTGGAGGGGGGCGAAGGTCATGCCCGGCAAAGAACACAGCACCAGGTAATTTAGAGTTCGTGATCGGAAACCTTCTTTACTGGTTCGATTGGAAGCTTCCTAGTGGATCGACGATTGAAAATCTGAACACGGAAGAACTGGGTACCGCGGTTCTGAGAAAGAAAGATCCCCTTTTCCTTGTACCCACAAAGCATAAGACTTCATCAAGTACCGTATAAATAATTAATTGTCAAACATGATTTCATCTTTATGCAACAACTTAAATGAAGCACAAACATGTTATGTGCTGGAAATAATGTATTTGAGTTCTTGTATGCTTAAAGTTAGTTGTGCTATATATTTTCTGTAAGTTATAGAGCAATCATCTTTCATGTGTGGATGCTTTCATTGTCGTTCATTTGGCTAGTTATGTTTCCCGACAGTGGTGCGTTCCTCCTTGATGACGTTAAAATTAGTATGAACATTTAGCATCCCGCCTAAAAAAGGTTTGGTATTGAGGATAGTTCCAAGTTAATGCTTTAAAAAATGATGGCAAAAAGTTCCACACGAATTAAACGTCACACAAGGATCATTCTTAAATTTTTACAAATCTAAAAATGTCTCTCCACACAGTTTCACCATTGCATTGTGGCATACATATATCCCCGTGTATTCTTTCCAAGAAAATAAGGGATTTAGTCCCCACCTTAATTGGTCACGAGCGAGTAATCAACTTTCCTTTTGAGCATGCAACACATGTAATGTCCTTAGTCTGAAGAACCCTTTGGTTCTTTAAAGAGTGTCCATATGAATCTTTTAATTTTTCGCATCATTATTGAATCGGGATGGCCTAACCGATCATGCCAAATCATAAAGCTTTCTTTGTCCATAAACTTCTTGTTATGACCATATTATATTCAATTGCAGTAATTTTAGTGCAATACAAACCAGAGGCAAGTGCGGGTAGCTTTTCTAAAACTTGTTTTTTACCCGATTACATACATAAAATAAATCACAAAAATGATGCATAGATAAAAACTGGCCCAACTAGTTAAGCAACACCAAGACCTAGTGGCAAAGACAAAAAAATCACAAATGTAAAGAACTAGAGAAAAGAACGATCTCACAACAATTTATCTATTAATGAATTGCAAAAATCACTCTTGAAACAACCTAAATAATATGTCTGTAATCCACCACAACCGTTGTTCCAATATTGATTAGAACCAAGAAGACCATCAAAAACACAATACCCCAAATTAGGGTTTCAGATCTAACAAACCCCCCAATTCTTCAATCAGAGTGAAAACCCTAATTCTTCAATCAAAGAACAACTTAGGGAAGAGTGAGCGATCAGCGCATTATTGCTTTGATACCATGTCACAAAAGAATATAAATTATTTTATTGAAAGCAAGAAACAAGAAAAATAAATCTTGAATGATTACAAGCAGAAACGTCGTTAGCAACAGCTCTATACAAACAAGAAAAGCAAACAAACTACTGATATAGAAGAAGTGTTAATTTATTGCACTCATAACAATGAATAGAATGTCTTCTTCTAAGGAGGCGACGACCTAATTGCACAAGGAAGGAGCAGATCGTTGACACGGTATTCCAAAGATAAGCCCAGAGAATTTGGTGTTTCCATAGCTAGCACATGAAAGACGCTCCATTCCAAACTAGAAGACGCGTCAATGAGAAGCTACACTGATCGGGTTAAAGAAACCTGGGCTCATAGTCGATAAATGGTCTGAAACTCTTGTCTCTATAAATTAGGATCATAAGCTTTAAAATTTCTAAAGCTACATCCTTTTTGGAGTTTCAGTTCTTTCGGGTTTCATCCCTTGGATTACTATCAGATGTGGATCTGTCATAAGCTTTTTCCTTTCTTGAATGAACAGACTTACTTCGACTTATTTTGTTTGATTGACTTTGACTTGTAGAAATGTCCTTGATTGCTTCAAGAATTGGAGTCATAGCTTATTTCATCATCTTTTGGAGTTCGTCTTTATATTGGGCGGGAATTTCTTTATTTTCATTATTAATGTTCTCCTCATTCTAGTTTTCTTGGAAGAATTGTTCTGAGAATTTTCACTTTCTTCTCTTGACATACTAAAATAAAATTTTAAAGATAAATTCAATGTTCGGGGAATTCAAAACTTATCTTTTATATATCATATTATAGTTACAAGAGTGCACAACATTATTATATAGCTACATTTGTTTACAACTACTAGGGTTCTTATTGTCTACTTCTTCTAGCGAACAATTAATTTCTTGATCTTGGTGTTTTCTTTTTCCTTTTCTTTCATCTCTATTTCTTTCTTGAGCATTGCTTCTGCTAATTTGGTAACATCAATTTCATAATGAGTTAAATCATCTTTGATATTATACATTCCTTCTAAGGAATTATAATCCATTTCGGACATTCACCTTTAGAATGTAAGAATCTTGAATTATTGGATATCTAAAATATTTCTGTCCCTGAGGATATTCTTCCGGATAGATCATTACCTCTTTTCCCTTTATCATCATTAGTTTCTTGAATCTGCTTGATCATGCTCCATGCATATTCTGATTTGGAATGATCAGAGCTAGTGGAATGTTAGTATCGAAGGAATTTGAATCCTCCTCCATTTTTGTCTAATATGAGTCTTCATCACTGGATACAGGGATTGGGAGTAAAGTTGTCCCCATACACCCTTTTCCTTTACCCGATCGAGGTTGAAATAATCCTCGACTAAATTGACGATCGGACATCCGTGCGATGTTATATTAGGGATAGGAGTGTATTCCTATATTATCCGTACTTTTGTATCTTATTTGTAGCAATTTTATTATTTAATGTTGCAACTCTGATACTTTTAATCAAGAACCAATAACTATATAATAAGATTGAATCTTATCCGTAATATTTTTTTAATCATTCAATAATTATATCCTTTGATATTCTAAAAATGAATACCAATGATTTCATCATAAACTTAATAACTGATTAAAGCCTAGATATAATTAAATATCTAATTTTGATAGGAAAAGTTAACGTACAAATTAAATAGCATGCTAATTGTAATAATTAAGTAGTGTAATTATTCTGTAGCGTAAAATTACACTACAATGTAATTATATAATTATAGTCCTATGTGTATATATAATTGCATTATTTGATTCTCACAATTAGCATGTTAACTTAATTTATATTTGATCCAAACTCTCTCTCTCTCTCTATATATATATATATATATATAGAAGATTTCTTTTGAGAACCACTTTGAGTTTTAAGAACTCGAAAAAGCTCAACATAACAATTTTTTTTTTGAATTTTTTTACACATACGTAATATATGTAGGTTACATATACGTAAAAAAATTACAGAATTTTTTACGCACCGCATCAACTTTTTACATATGTGTAACAAACGGTTAAATTAGTGTAATAAGTGGACAGCTTTATTTTCTCTCCTACCATAATTTTTTAATCAGATTTAATCTCAACCACATAATCTAATCTATTTAATTAAACGTGTGGTTAAAAATGAAGTTATTAAGTTCTTAAAACTCAACAAGGTTTTCAAAATATCCCTCCCCAATATATATATATATATACACTTGGTTAGATCCCGTGTTACACACGAACGAAAAATATATAAAACTTCATATGTATGTGTGTGCGTGCGCGTGCGCGCGCGCACGTGTGTGTTATATACATTTTAATGAATTGTAAACGTCAGATAATTATAAGATTTCAGTAAATCAAGACATTTAAGTATAGATGTTGTAAAATAAGTTGTGTGTTATGAAAACTATTTTTATTGAAATTATAAGACATTTAAGTACACAACATAAAAAAATGCTACAAATATGAATATAATAATGAGATATATTTATAATTTTATTAAACTGCGCATTTAATAAAGCAACAATATAATCCAAATCTTTTGGCTTAAACACCATTTCAATCCAAACATCCATACATCCGGTCCAAGCGCTCATAAATAATTTCCCAAAATCCAAAAAAAAAAAAAAATGAAGTCTCAAAATTAAAAAAAAATAACAATTAAAAAAATTAATTGTTTTTATTACTCAATAAATGATGATTTTAACAATTAATTTTGAAACTTTCTTCAACTTAGTAGTTAATGTTTAAAATTAACATGTGAAAATTATATAAATGGAAAATTGATGAGTTGGAAGCCTTTGTGGGCATGCTAATTAAATGTCATGTGAAAACCTTATATTGCTTTAATAGTATAGTAAGATATGATCCAAACTCTCTCTCTCTCTAAATATATATATATATATATATATATATATAGGGTAAGGTTAAAATAAAAACCTACTTGACTTGTGAAAAACTCTAGAAATCCATTCTCAACCACATGTTTTTAATTAAAGTTTGAAGCTTGTTGTTCAAAATTAAAGTTAATAAAAAATGTAAAAGTAAATATAATTTGTTCTCTCTCTTGAAAACATATATAAAAATTAGTAAAAAAATGTTAAAAAATAACAAAACATTTTTTTCCGATTTTTCGATGGTTTGTATTAAATGTAACAACATATATTACATGTGCATAAAAAAACAAAAACAAAAAAAAACGATGTTAAAAAGGTTGCATTTGAAAAAAAACAGTTGCGTTATCTGATAAAAATGTTGCATTAGGTCTAATGCAACTTCACCTAATGCAGCTTCTTTTTGTAAAATAAAGGTTGCCTTAGGCCACTTTTTTGTAGTGTGTGTGTGTGTGTATATATAACCCACTTGAGTTGTGAAAACTCTAGAAACCCATTCTCAATCACATCTTTTTAATTAAAGATTTAATCTTGTGGTCCACAATTAAAGTTAATAAAAAATATAAAAGTTAATTTACACTTTCTCTCTCCTGAAAACATATATAAAAATTAGTAAAAAATGTAAAAAAAATAACACAACATTTTTTTTATGTTTTCGATGTTTTATATTAAATTTAACAACATATATTATATGTAACGAAAAAAAAAACGATGTTACATAGGGTTTTCACGGGTTTTAACAACTCAAGTGGGTTTTCATTCTATACTTTGCCTGGGTTCTAGTGAAAACTCTTTTTAAAGAGAAAACTTAAAAACTCCTAAAAACTTCTAAAAAACTATTTTTAATTTTTTTTTAATTTTTTTTGAAGTTTCTTTTTTTTTTCATTATTCTTATATGTTGTTATTGGTTCAAAAAAAAAAACTTGACGGTAACCTTGTCGGTATAGTGCGCATATGTAATAGTGTGCATTGCATATATGCAAAAGTGTTTGTATTGCATAGAATACAACACTATTGCACATATTTGATACACACTATTGTATATATGCAATATAAGACTAATACACACATCGAATACACATTAGTACGTATGTGTAATACAACATTAACGCACATGTGCACCACATCGACTTTTATTTTATTATTATTTTTTTCATATAATACAACACTACTACACATATACAATACACAAATATTGAATATATGCAATAAAACACTATTAAACTAAAAAATACATAGTAATACACATGTGTAATACAACGGTATCGCACAGTAATACGTATGTGCATTACAGCGGTTTTTTTTATTTTTTTATTTATTTTTATTTTTTTATATTTTTTGAGTGAAATATAAGAATATATAAGAATAATGGCTAAAACAGAATTTTGAAAATATTTTTTTATTTTTAATTAAAAATAATTCTTTAGGAGTTTTTAGGAGTTTTTTAGTTTTCTCTCTAAAGATGAATTTCTCTTGATCCTCTCCCTATATATATATATATAGGGTTAGTTATATTTGAGAACACAAAAAAAGTTAAGAACTTTTAGAAACTCTTAAAAACCAAATGTTTTTTTTAACTTTTTTTATATATTAACATTATTTGAGACTTGTTTTATCATATTTATAAAAAAAAATTTGATTCCATATATAAATCAAAAGTTACACATGTTATGTGATAAAAATTTACATATGTGTAAAACAACATAGATATGTGTAAAAAAACTAATTTTCATAATTGTAATCGTAAATATAGATGCCAAAAGTGATAAAATTATACTTAAATAACATTAACCTACGAAATTTTTTACAAAAAACGTTAATTATTAAGAGTTTCTTCAAGTTCTTAAGTAATTTAAGAGTTCTCAAATGATACCAATTCTATATATATATATATATATATATATAGGATTAGGTTCATTTCCGAAGTTTTCTTATTGCGAGAAGTTCTTCCAGCCAATCATATAATTTTCTTTTTATTTTATGTTTAATTAATTATTGGGGCATATTAGTAAAATTTTCATGTTTTGTTTTTTGGTAACTATTTAATAAGTCAGGAGTTTCACACATAATTTTCTTTTTATCCTTTTTTATATTATATTGATTATTAATTTTTTATTATTTCAAAAGTCTTTTTACAATTCCATATTTTTATATTAAAATATGAAAAACTCACTCCGAATAATTATCCCAACACATTAAAAGTAGATGCTACACATCAATGTTAATAACATATCCTATACACATCATACAACATATCCTACACATTAAAAATATATGATATACATCAATGTTCCCAACATATCCTACACATCATACAATGTATCAAACAACATATCCTATACATTAAAAATACATGCTACACATCAATCTTAACAATATATCCTACACATCATATAACATATCCTACACATTAATTAATCAACATATCCACAACCCATATATGAACATACATAACACATAAATGATCCTACATGTTATAAAATTTACACGTACAAAGTTCAAAATACCACATACACAGTACATATATGAACTCACGCATGATAAAATTTACACATACACAATTCGAAATACCACCTCCACAGTACATACATGAAGCTACACACAATAAAGTTTACACATACACAATTCAAAATACCACTTACTCAGTACAAAATAAACTCCTTTTTTATATTAAACTACGTATAATAAATAGTGGACTACGCTAATAACTTACAATTATAAAATTTTCACATACATTAATATCTAGCTTAATGAAAGAAATAAAATAGTAAAAATTATATACGACACTATGACTATTGATTAAGCATAAAAAATGAAACCGTTAATATCACTTACACAGTACAAAATAAACTCTTTTTTTATATTAAACTACATATAATAAATAGCGGATCATGCTAATAACATACAATTATAAAATTTTCACATACACTAATGTCTAGCTTAATGAAAGAAATAAAATAATAAAAATTATATATGACACTATAACCATTGATTAAGCATTAAAAAAATGAAACCGCTAAATGCATTAATGTCTAGCTTAATAAGGGATACATCACAAAACACATATGCACCCTTTTTAATTAAAAATATGTCATCAACATGTATTTGTATTTATGAATTTGCCATTTCTTTTGTTGACCACTGATTAAACATAATCAATGGTTCAGATTCTCTTCTCGCATTTCTCGCTATAATATCACTTCTTGCAAGATCCATCCCCTATATATATATATGGTTGAGTTTAATAGAGAAATCATATTAGTGTGAGAAGTTGGAGAAATCTTTTGAACAAATCATATTTTTTCTTTTCTTTTTCTCATTTAATTAAATATAAGGGTATAATGCTAAACCTAATAATTTATTTTATATGATAAGTATTAATTGTATTTTATAGTTTCAAATTGTCAAAACAAATTAAATTATTAACAATAATATCAAATCATCATTCAAGTTTTGAGCCGATCATACCACTTTTTATTTATTATTATTATTATTATTATTATTATTATTAATCCTTGTCACTTCGTCAACCATTATTATTCATTTCCTTCTTATATTCTTATTTATCATCTAAATTTAATTTGACAACGTTTAACTTAACAAAGTGTCCCATAAGTACACTATTAACACTTCATCAAATTGTATGTATAAAGCATATGTGTAGGCTTATATCAATTTGTGTATCTTTTGACCCCTTCATCTAATATATATGTGTAGTATTTGATTCCTTTGATTTATTTATATAGTGTTTTATTTTGCATACGTATTAATAACACAACAAATTATTTTGAGTCGTATTCATATGTAGGATTTGCTCACTAGACCAGCATAATTTTTTTCAGTATTATTCATGTAACATCCTACACATTTATTATTTAAGTCGTATTCATGTGTAGGATTTGTTCACCAGACCAGCAAAAATTCCTTCAGTAGTACACATTTATTATTTGAATCATATTCATATGTAGGATTTGCTCATCCGACCAGCATATTTATTTGATTGTATTCATGTAACATCCTACACATTTAATATTTTAGTCGTATTCATGTGTAGGATTTGTTCACTAGACTAACATAATTTTTTACAGTAGTATTCATGTAACATCCTACACATATATTATTTAAGTCATATTTATGTGCAGGATTTGTTCAACAGACCAACATAATTATTTTTAGTTGCATTTATGTACCATCCTACACATTTATTATTATTATTCCTATACACATTATAATAACCCTACATATAAATATTTTGCATGTGTAGACTTTGTTCAAAGTGTGTGGGTTAAAATATCCATTCGAGTTCTTTATAATTCAAACCTACACAAACACATAATATACTTACAATAAATTATGATAAAAGTTACTCATCCACTATGTCAAAATAAATCTACGCCTGAAATTACAATAATTAATAACAAACAAAATCTAAAGAAATTCTGTATTTTCGTAAAATAGTTAACTTAGAATGTAAAACCTAATAGTTTGTTTTATATACAAAAATAATATAATTAATCTTATCTAAACAGGACACAAATTTGGAATGTGGCAGGCCATCAATTTGGAATGCATTAATATATGAACGTTTTAGCTTAAACTTCTAAATAACTAAATACCAATATACCCTTTTAGCATTAAATATATTAAAAAAGGAATATCAATATTACAAGATTGTCATCTTGAATGTAGGCCGTAGATCAATACAATCAACGGTTGTAATTAACTTCTCATACTTCTCACGCTAATATGATTTCTTCACTGAACCATTTCATATATATATATATATATATATATATAACATTAAATATTAAATTATTATCATACATATACTTTTATGATAATTTATTTTTATCTAATGTATGCATATTTGTCATATAATGCAATTGTTTCTTTTTATGTAATTCATAATTTCTTAGAAGTTACAAGTAGTATTAAGCTCATGGCTTAAAATATACATTATAGAACTAAGGTCATGGTGCTATACAATTAATTAACATGAAACATGCAATTGTTTATTAAGCTCATGGCTTTATATATACACTTGTGGCATTAATATTTATTCATCTCTTTTTAACATGATGGAAAAGTAAGAGAGAATGTTTATTCAATAAATTAATGTAAATGTCATTACTTTTGACGAAGATCGGCTTTCCTGTCATGTCCAGTTGTTTGTGATGTTTTTTTTGGAATCCTGGCATCTTGTTTTTTTTGGAATTCGCTGCCATCAATTATGTGTTGTGATTAGTTCATGTCAGGATTAGGTTTTTAACGTATTATTATCAATTTTTGTTGCTTTTTGTAATTGTTGTTGTGTTAAAATATCAATTCAAATAGGTTTTATATGTAAATTTACACTTATTGTATGATTAGTATTGTACAGGTTTATATTGTTAAACTTGGATTAAAGGACTAAAAGTGTGATATGCTGAAAAGTTCAAGGATTAAAGATGATGAAGGGCTCAAGAGGCTAACAACATGGTGTATAAAATGATGCTTCTCTCACCTCGAGAGATCGATCGTAATCACGTTCAGTTTTCTTTCATCTAAAACTCTAGTTTGTCTAATCTTCAATCAAAGGAGAATCTATTGAAGAATTCTACACTGCTTCAATCTTGTAATGTTTTACTTCTTTGTTGTTTCTTTTTATCAAAACTGTTAGGTTTTAGTTTTGTGATAATTAGTAGATTAATTGTAATTGTGATTGAATCTTGTATCTTTTTTGTTTTTGTTGAAATAAAATTTGTGTTTTCTGCTCAAATTTTATCATGTTGGAAAGTGTATGATTTCTTTGCTAGTTAGGGTTTTCGTTTGCTTTGTTCTCAAGCTTAATTTGTGATATATTGGTATTTGGCTATTAAGGTTTTAGCCTATTTTATTATGAACTAGCGATCTTGTATGAGCTAACCAAAACTTTATTTTTAGTAGGATTTGGCTTTGTTCTCAAGTATAAGCTACCAAAACTTTGGTATTTAGCTGGATTGGGTTTGCTATCTAAAATAGGGTTGTGACATAGGTTGTTGCCCTTTTACCTACCAGCTCATTGTAATCGTTTGGATGTTTTTAATGTGGAAGTTATTTAAAAAAAAAACTACCAATTATTCTTGCTCTTCTTCGTGTTAAGTTATGGCACGGATGACCGTGATAAAGGTATTTAATACTGAAACTTAACTCTTTACCTTCAGTGAAATAAACAAACTTTGGGAAAACATGTGTGATCATGTGTAGTTATATTTGAAAGGCACGTAATATGTAGGATCTTTTAAAGGCACCATTGCTGATTTTTGAAAGGTAGGCTTCAACCGAAACAATTATCCAGTCGGCCGGTGAACCACTTCGAGCCGGCCTGGTCTGAGGATCGAACGGCCGAACTGGTCCGGCCTCAAAAGCATTGCTCTAACGTGTAACAAATAAGGAGATTTAAAGAACAAATGAAGAATGAGTTTGACATGAGTAAGCTTAGTCTCCTACTGCTTTGGCCGAAGTCTCCTCCAATATAAATGATGGGTTACTTAAATATGCACTCTATACCTGGATATCAAGGCAAACCTCATGGGTGAACTCGTGATAGATGACCCAGTGGGTTGTACCTTACCCTGGCGGCTTGATTAACTACAATATCTCTTCATTTCTATTAAGGAAAATTCCAAAATAACCATTTTTATCAACTTTTTTCCAACTAGCGATGGTTTTGAAAAAATATCCAAAATAGTCACCCTTTCCCATCGGATCCAATGTAAACAAGAACTAATCTGACGGATTAGATGGGCCTCTAAAATCTCGCCACGTGTCACGATGTTTGGTCTTCTGACGTAACACGAAGCCAATTCGTCGTCCAACGAAACTTGTTTCGTCTTCCGACATAATATTTCATCTTCTACATCTCAAAACCTGAACCTCCATAACCAATCTTCATCTCCGTCTTTCTTATTTCTCCATATAATAAACCAAATTCATAATGTAAATTGTTTAGTTTTTCGACGTGTACAAAACCATAGTATTTGTTTTCCACGAATCACATTTTTTGTTAAGAAATCGATGAAAGATTAATCCGTTAAATTCGACGGTAACTGGAATTAAACCATTGGACCCAACGGTTTAATTTTACGTCAGTTCATCACTTTTTACGTTAGACGATTTTTTTACGTCAGATGTGACATAATATTTGTACACGTGGCGATTTCTAATATGCTGAGTTAATATGTCGGATCAGTTCTTGTTTGCGTCGGATCCGACGAAAAAATATGACTATTTTTGGTGTATTTTCAAAACCATTGCTAAATTTGGAAAACGTTGATCAAAATTGATTATTTTGAGAATTTTTCTCTTTTAATTAAGTCAAACTGTGAAAATATTCTGTTACGCTAAAGGTTTATATAACAAACTAACGATATCTCATACCATTAAAATTAAAATTTTATTCATTTTTTTACGATATCTCATCCATCATTATCACCGTGACACCGTTGGCCATGAAACCAATTTTTTTTCTTTGCCAATTTAGTGGTTGTGAGTTGTGATTACAATACAGAAAAAAAAGAAAAAGAAAAGTAGGGGTTACACCATTAAACATTTAAATGTTTAATTTGCCATCAAGCATACATGTATTGTACATGACTAAACTAAACCAAAAAAATAAGGAGCCATGATCTATGTAAACTAAGTAGCAGCGTTTGGAAACCAAGACCATACTAGAAAACTTAACTAGCCATTATCAAAGGATCGATACAAGACAGATAAATGTTTTAGAATTTGGAGAGAATATATAACAACAAAATTCAAACATACAATAATTCAACAACACTACTTCTAGCATGTACTGCTTTTTTTTTTAATACGTTGGCGTAAAGAAGAAACCGATGCTTGACATTTTGGCTTACTTATGCCTTGTGTGTATAAGGAAAAGGGGGTCTTTATTTCTTAGAACCGGGGTACCTATTTCTTCTATGATCAAATCTTCACTCTTCATTCCATTAGGAAGTTCCCAATCAAACCAGTAAAGTAGGTTCGCAATCACGAACTCTATATTTCCTGGAGCTGTATTCTTCGCTGGGCAGGACCGTCGCCCCCCTCCAAACGGAAGCATCTCAAACCTGTCATATCCAAAATCAACATCCGGATTTGCAAAACTCTCTGGGTAAAACTCATGTGCATTCTCTCCCCACGTTCGTGGATCTCTTGCTAGCCCCCAAGCATTGATTAGTACAACCGTACCAGGAAAAACATCGTACCCACTAATTTGAGTTTGGTTTACACATGCGTGCGGAATCAAGTATGGGGCAGGCGTGTGGAATCTAAATGACTCCTTCACCACCATTTTCAAGTATGTCATTTTTGTGGTATCCAGTTCTTCTACCTTTTGTATTTCTCCTGCGCAATTTCGGATTTCATTTTGTAGTTTTTCAAACACTCTTGGATTTTTAATGATCTCGTACATTACCCACGTCAAGGCCAGAACAGACGAATCGATTCCACCCATAAGTATATCCTGAAACATTATTTGGGGATTATATTTAATTAGACCTCTATCAAAGAAAACACAATAAAATAAACCGTTTACCATCATAAGAGCTTTTAAATCTGCATAACTCGGTCGATAGCCAGAAGCATTTGGTTTAGAAGACATGTCAAGTACAGTATGGACAAAATCTTTGTCCTCATCACTTACATCTTCCACTTTATTTTTGAGATGGTCATCAATGATTGTGTCAATGAACCTATCAAGATTTCTAAATCCTTCATTCAGCCTACGATTCCATCCACTAAGTTGATCAATAAAATAACCCAACCACGGAAAAGAATCACCAACGGATCCATTCAATAATCTAATGGTTTCATCGAGCATAAAATCCAATGACGGACCGTCTAGCAGTTCTCCATAGCTCTTACCAAACGCCACCTTACACACCTTATGCTTTACTATTTCTAGGAACATACTGCTTAGATTCACCTCGGTGTTAGGTGGATTTATCGATAGAGAATGGACAATGCTCTCCATCTCTGTCACCAGCACATGATTAGTCAGCTTAGCTCTCTTAGGACCAAGGAACTCGGTTACCAAAAGCTTGCGCATCTCTCTCCAGTGATCGTTGTGTGGCGAGAAGGAAACATCATTAAAATTGTACGTTAGTAGTTTGGTAGCTTGGAAAAATGCGCGTGAACAAAAATTGTGATCTTGAGTTTTTAAGACTTCTTTGGCCATGTCAGTAGAAGAGATGATAAGAAAGGGTTGTGAACCAATTTGGATTTGCATAACGGGGCCAAATTGTTTCGAAAGTTGCCAAAAGGCCTCATGACGAGGCTTACCGAGTAGTTGGTGCAAGTTTCCGAGTATGGGAAGTTTTGGAGGGCTTGGGGGAAGCTTAGCCTTGAATGACTTCTTGGATTTTATGGTACTATAAACAAATATGCAGAAGATGGAGATGACTAATACTGCCCATTCATTGAAAATGGCCATGTGGTCGGTTTAATTTGGCTCATGGTGGTATTTTAAGTTACTCCTTTCTCTATTTATAATGGAGGCTCTCTCTTGTTCTCTTTAATTACTTTTTTTAAACAGCGATTTTCTTATGTGTTAGGCCACTGCATTTTCTAAATTTAGAGACCCCCCTTGTCCCAATTTGTAGACTATGTTGTCTTATGGACGTTCCCCCGCTAACAGTCATTTACAGTCGTTATGTCGTCACAAGAACATAAGTCTATATAATGGTGGCTAATTAGATGACTAATGACGATATGAAAGAAGGAAAAAAGGAAAATCATTAAAATATAATATTCTTTTGAACCAATACAATCCGGTATGAAAAATATCCTTTTTTAATACAAACCGTACTATATAATTTTTTTTTTACTACATTGTTGTTCTTTAGCGCAAGCTTCATTATTTTGAGAGTTGTCTGTTATGTATGCGATATAATTATCATCAATGTATTCATTAGTGCATGTTTCGTTATTGTAACTTATGAGATTAAAATATGATGTATTCGTGGGTTGATTCCACCGGGGGGCATAGGGGCATCAGTGGCCTAACACTTTCCGTGACGGTGTGTCTGGTTTATGGCGTCTTTAGATTTGTTTAATTTTGGTGAGTGATGGTGTCTGCCTACATACAACTCACGAGTTGGTACATCAACCTGACGGGGATTGTGTACAATATTTGTTTAGTGATCAACGCTTATCACTCCTTATACCATACAACTTATGTGACCATATATTTGTTTCGTAATTTGTTATTCGTATAGATACTTATTTTAGACATTCGTTATGATTCGTTTGTTTGTGTTCTGATCATGATAATATTAACCGTATCGCTTCCGCTGCCCTTTGACTTTGTGTCCCGTTTGCTTCCTTCTTGTCGACTTATTGCATTTGTATAGTTCTTTTGTTACTGAGCAATTTTTGACACAGCCATGTATTTTTTTGTTGTTTACTTTGCTTACGTGGTAGGCACTCAAGAATCATGGGGATTTGGGAAGAGAAACTAGAGAATTTTAAAGAAATTGAAAGATACATGGCTGTGTCAAATATATATCATGTTTGCTTCTGTCTTTTCTTTTGACTTCATATAATGAACCGAGCCAAACAAGGTCTATGAACCCAACAATCTCTGACTCAAAGGCCTTGAACACTTTCATATGCGCTCCTGATCGTACTTCTGTAATTTGTACATTTGCCTTCTGGTAGTTGCCACTATCAACTAACCTAAAGGCCCGTTGAAGCTCCCCAAAGCTACAACATGTCAATCATGACTAAACATGCCCCTAACCTGTTCTCTGCCCCCTGCAAGCTCCCACTCAAACAAACCATCGAATCCTAAGATATCCTGAGAACAAACACTCTCCATATTCAGCAAGTAATCCACTTGAGAGACCTTTTCAGCTGGAAAACAATTTTTCTTAATCCATTGTCGACCTGGAACTGTAACCGAAACAAGATGTGTGCTCCCACTGTCACGGTGTTCTCCGACTGATTTAACCTTCCTAGCTCGCTTATCCTGAATTTTCACTTTGGCTCTAGGTTTATTACTTGCAAAAAGAACCCTCTTCTGCCCACAAATTCTATGAACCGAGCTTTGTATTTCATTGGAACTGAATCAACTCCTTTCGGTGATACGTCGATAATATACAACGATCCCCTTTTCTTTCCACGAGCCAACATGAGATTCCCTTTGACTACCTTCCACTTCCCATTCCTGAACTTATCATCGTGCCTTGGTCGTCCAACTATCCAACTAAAATTAAATGTTTCTTCAAACTTGGAATAACCCTCACGCCTTTCAAAGTCCAAGAAGTACTGGCTGAAGTCTTCAAATCAATGTCGTTGATGGCCGTAACATCAAGAACTTCATCATTAACAAGTCTTACCTTCCCAAAATCACCAAACTTTAGATTCTTCATCATTTCACTATAGTGAGTGGCATGAAACGATGCACCAAAATCCATAACCTAGGAATCAACATTACACTCAACACTACAAACCAAAGCCTCATCATCTAAATTGTCTTATGCAGTGGTATCTTTTTTAACGTCTTTCTTATCATTCAAATATTGACTCATAATCTTGTCTCTTTATAACTCTAGCATACTATATCTTTACGAGCCTTAAACTGACTCCTCTTCCTACTCCTACTGCCTCATTCTTTTCCTAACCTCTACCTTCTGTGATTAACATATTGCATGATGATTCACCTAAACTTCTACGTCTTGAATATTCTCCCAAAATCAGGTCCCAAATCCCATAAAAGTAATTTTTGTAGATGAACTACAAACCGCAGTCACTATTCTAGACCAACTATTGAGCCAAAGGGATAATAACAACATTCCTTGAACTTCATCATAAAACTAATGTCGATTAATACTAAGCGGGACATGATCGAATTAAGATAATTAATAAGCGTTGTAATAGACCCACCCTCTTTCATTTTTGTTGTCACTAGCTATCAGATAAAATAGACCTTATTCGCTTTTGAGGTATTCTCATACATGTTGGATAGTAAATTCATCATACTACGCGTCGTGGTTTCCTTCATGATGTTAAATGCTACATCTTCTGACAACGACGGAGTTATACAAGCCATAGCTTTCTTATCTAACTTCTTCCATTCTACTTATGACATCTTTTCTGGTTTTTCATCTTTAAGCACTACAATCAAGTCTTTCTGACAAAGTAGCGCTTCAATCTGCATCTTCCACTAACCAAAATTCTATCCATCAAACTTCTGTATCATAACATTTCCGTCTTCTTCCATGGCAATGACTAAACGAAACTTGAATAAAAAACAGAGACATACACAGCAATGACACGGGCATTAACGACTGTTCTATTGAACTCTGTTAAACAATCAATCTATTCAACGCGCAGTGGAGTAATGAACTTTGATATTCAAAAAACTGAAAATTAGACAGAAACGATAAAACATGACAATACGGTTGGCATTGTTTTTATGGTCTCTGTAATTGGTCTCCTTTGATTCAGCAAACTGTTCTTTGCACAACAGAATTTGATTTCGGCATGATCGAAAAACACAGCAGCACAAACGGCTGACTGCCAGTGGCTGAAAACTACTGTCGACGCAAAATCTGTTTTCGTTCTTGGTTATCAATGCAAACTAAATCAATAAAATTGCTTTTGACTTCTGATATCCAAATCATACATATTATTATCTAAATATTTCTGACACTTTTAATACTTTTTGAGCTAGTTTTAATAAATTCTACTCGATCCTCTAGTTCATATTTAAAAGTTTAAAGGTTTTAAAAGAAAACGAGCTAAGAATTATTATTTTTACTAAACTTAAGACAACGAGTAATATGTATAATAATAGTAATATAAATTAGCATGACGAGCTACATCATGAAAATTAAAAACTAAATATGTTAATTTGCATGTTACAACTAAATGAGCTTAAAAATTAAAAAGATGATAAGACATTTAAATCATAACACATGTAATTTATTATATTAGTTCTCTTATTTATTTTTATTTGTATTTTTGAGGTAGCCACATGATGGTCACGTTGGATAAGAGAAATAAGATAAGCACATGAATTGAAGAATAAGTGGGCTTTGCATTTGTTATGGCCCACATCAAAAGAGGGCTCGTTGTGTGAAAAATAGGAGTTTTTGAGATGTTAGCAATTAAAAACAGAGATGGCAGAAGGCCAGGGCATGTGCCGATAATTTATTTTAGAACCCTACAACCTTCGACAAGGAGAAAAGAGGATCAAGAATTCAAGTTCGATTGATTGGAAGAGATCTTTAATCATTCGGTTTGAGATCTTTAATTTGCTTGTCATTTAATTTATTGTCATGAACTCAAGTACTTCTTTGTTTTTATGACTATGATCGGCTAAACTTGTTAGAACCATCTAGTTTTTGGTTAAATAATGATTGATTAATGAGTTGTTGATTTTTATTGCTTTATTATGTGACATACTACTAAGTTCGATATTTTTTTTGTCAAAGTAAATCTCGCGTGATCTTGTCTTGCATGAATTAGTTTCGTGTCGGTTTAGGGTTACATGTTTTATCGTTTACTTGGTGTCTGCGATAAATTTATGGTAGACGTGCCATAGGATTAGTTGACTAGATTTGTTTAAGCCCAGTAGTCCACCTCTTTTTAGTCCTACCCAAATAATTAGAGTCACTTGTCTTGTTGCCTTGCCGTTTTAGGTTGGCCATTGCTAGACATCGATCAGATTATCTTTATTAGGTTTGCTCAACCTGTAAGTTGAGTTATTTATCGATTTAAGTTGAATTACTCCTTTTTCCCTAAACTTGTTAAGAGTACGAATCCAAAAGCAGGAAACTGTGTTATTGAGACCTGCCCAGAGATATAGCATTGGGGTACGCTAGGTTTTCACCAGTTATTGCTACACGCTTTCTAGTATGATTAGGGGTTATTAGTGAAATCTACCCAGAGATCTAGTTTTCCTTAGTTATCCCTAGTTAGTTATCTTTAGACCCCGATTTCACATGTTCGTTAGCGGCCGAGGCTTCTTAATCATCATTAGGATACTAGACCTAGGTGGTTCTATTCGTCATATATGAGAGTTCGCGTTAAGTTTCCCGTTGGAATCCGTTAGTGTCGTTAACTTTTGTTAAGTTTCTAGTTTAGTTAATTTAGTAATTTAGTTTTAATAATTAAAATAAAATAGGCAAATCAGGGGTGAAGCTTCTTGGGAGAGTTGTTAGTAAAGACACTGGGTTTATTAGAGGGTTGGAAAAGAAGAGAACTACTAATGTTGCTGATTTGATACGTCTTCTCCCAAAACTTGGTGACCCGCAGAGTGAGTTACTTTTGCTTCGATCATGTATGGGTATTGCTAAACTTTTCTTCGGTTTGAGAACATGCCAACCTGTACACGTGATGGAGGCAGCGTTGTTCTTTGACAAGGGATTGCGTGAGGCGATCGAGGACATTGTAGTTTGTGGAGGTCCTTTCTTTGGAGACCTCCAATGGAGACTTACTTCCTTACCCATTAAGAATGAAGGTTTGGGGTTGTATTCGGCAGTAGAGGCTTCCTCCTATGCGTTTGTCGCCTCGAGAGCGCAATCGTGGGTGCTTCAGGATCACATTTTGCTAGATAGTGGTATATGCGGAATGGATTCTGATTATTCTTGTGCTTTGGCTTGTCTTCATGATATGATTCCAAACGTCAATTTTAGCAGTTTCACTAACAAAGAGACCGCCCCCTCTAAAACCCAACATGCATTGGCGAGTGCTCTTTTTAGTAAAATTGTTCACGACATAGAGTCAAACTTTTACATGACAAGTAGACAAAAAACCATTTTTGAGTGTCTACGAGCACCACATGCTCAAGATAGATGGGTTAGGCCAACATATGTCTCCAACGGAGTATCGTACTATCCTTAAGTATTGCCTCATAATTCCTCTATTCCTGGTTGATGAGATATGTCCAGTTTGTCGTAAGGCGTGTTTAGACTCATATGGGGAGCACGCGGTGCATTATAAAGAGCTACCGGGTTCAAGTACCGACACAATCTGATTAAGGATGTGCTCTTTGACATATTCAGGCGGGCCAGAATTTCTGTTAAGAAAGAAGCACCTGTGAATTTCCTAGCTGACCCGTCGGAGGAAAAATCATCTCTTCGACCGGCTAACATTTGGTGTTTGGATGGATATGAGGAAAACATGCTTGTGTGGATTTAACAGGGATTTCCCCTCTTGTGGGCTTAGGGAGTAGTGGGTTCACAGCCGGTCAAGCTACTTTGAAAGCTGCTTCAGGGAATGTGACCAAACATGAGAAGGCGTGTCTGAAGCTGTGTTTATTCCTTTTGCTTTGGACACTTTTGGTTTCCTCGCCCCCGAAGCTGTGGAGCTACTTACCCATATTCAACGGGTCATGCATAGTAATGTTATGACTCCAAGATCTGCAAATGTAGTTTTTAAAAGATTGGGTTTTGCAATTCAAAAAAGGATAGCGCCGCAGCTTGTTGCTCGCTTGCCTTTTGTTTCGATGTAATTTAATTTTTAAAAGCGTAAGGATTTGTAATTAAAAAAATTATTAAGTAGGACTTGGTAAGGGTTAGTATTCCAAGCCATCTTACGTGTCTGCGAGACACGATTGATACATTTACTGTTGCATGTGTGAGGCTTAATTAATTTTTTTTCTGTTTTTAAAGCTAGTTGTGAATCAAGGTTTTAATAAGTAGTTTTTCGCACATCAACCTCATAATATGAACACAAGCTGAAAACCCTAAAAATAAACAAAAAAGGGGCATATACTCTCTTGTCTGTCTTTCTTGGTGTGAACACAAGCAAAACAATAAAAATATAATTGCTTTTTTGCCTTGGTAGATTTGACACGACAACAAAAAAAATACCTCTTGCTTACTTTGTCTTTTTCTAATGTGAACTCAAATTAGAAAGCCGATGACAAACAAGGTGGATGGCGATTGTGTCACGTGTGTAATAGTTCTCCATATTTATTCTATTTTTATTTTTAAAATTTAAAAAAATCATCTAAAACCACTTCAACTTATTCTCTATCTTTAAACTCTATTTCTAAATTTTAATGAAATAATATAGGAAGCCTATAAATTTAAAGTGTTGCAACAACACTTCATTTTTAACTACCCTTTTATAAATATATATTATAAATCAATTAATATTGAAAATGATTATAAAACAAAATAGTTAGAGTTTAGATTATAAATAGAAGAAAGAGAAAAAATAATAAAAAAAAAAGAATATAGAGATGAGAATGAAGAATGGGTTGGGGAGTTTCTAGAAAATGATGTATAAATTAAAAAAATTATGTTTTTTAGTTAAATTTTAAAGATGGAAATAGAGAACCCATTAAGAATGCTCTAAACCTCACAGACAACCCGAAGTCCACAACACCTTATTTTGATGCGGACCTTTTCAGACCTCAAGTCTATCACTGGATACGATGGCTAGCTGTCAACACCGAAAACCTAGATCAACAACCTCTTTCTCCCGCCACTTTGGTCTCCGTGTGTAGCGAGCCTAAGCTCTGATACCACTTGTTAGAATTAACGCACACACGAAACCGAGCACAAACACAAAATCAATAAACAAGCACGAGAATTTAACATAGTTCGGTCTAAAGTGGCCTACATCTACATGTGGCAATTAGGTAATCTTTAATGGGTGACAAAGGATTACAAGTACATAACATCATATATAGAGAGACTAGTCTAGAGTTCGCATCTTACTAAACAAGAAATATAAATCGGGCTGCCGCACCTGTCTCCTCTTTTAACTTTATATAATAAACCGAGCTAAACAAGGCCTACGGACCCAACAGTTTTGTTCTAATTTTTAATCCTGAGATGCTTGCTCTAGCCAAGTTGAGGTGCTACATGCACTTTTATACTTGTAATATTTTGTGTTGCTTTAGCCTTTAATAACCTAGCAAACCATTTATATAATTCACTAGACTTATTATGTTTATGTGTCGGCCAGTTGTGAACCCACCGGTATAGCTAATGTTTTTTTTTGAGCATGTATATATATATTTTGAGGGCAACTTTGGACGACTTTTCAAGAAAGCTGGAGACTCATACTATGGTGGGTAGACATTTGGATTGAAGTCCTTGGAACCGTAATCCTGGAGGAAGCTTTGCTTACGATTCGTTTGCCGTTAACATTTCATTTGCTTAATATTGTGAAGTTTATGTGTAAATGTTATTTGAATGTAAACAACCCAATCAAGATCACTGTAATCCCAAATATTGATTTGTTTATGACTATGAAGTTTGTGTTTAAATATTGATTTGTTTTAAGACTTAAGTGATATCCTTTCCTAATCTGAATTCAAGTCGTTAGTAATTGATTAAGTTCACTTATTAGATTAAATATTGATAAATCTCTAGTATCGGTCGTTACGGAATCCACATATCAGTATAATTTGGTTCCTATCCTATCTACTTTACGTTGTGATAGTTCTGCATGCCTTACTATGCAAGTTGGCCATTTATTTTATATTCCATTCAGCATGCGTGAGCAATATATAATTTTATAGAAGGTGCATGAATTTCACTGCATGGTTTAAATTATACGTTATAGATGGAATTCTATTCAAGATAAGAATATATTAATTGTTGTCTTCGCTTTCTTCATTTTATGATGGAAAAGAAAGAGAATGTTTGTTTTTAAAAGACAGAATTACATATATTATTGTTTATGTTTGTATTTAATTTCATTGATTGTTTTTTATATTTAAAATTGATATGTTTTATTATTTACGTTTCAAAATGCTACGGCGTTTGTCCTTTGATCCTAACCTGGTTAGTTTTTTCTCATTAAATCAGTTGCACATAAGGGCAAATTGGGCATTTCATCCATTTGGTCAACGGTGGTCAACGGTGGTGTTCAATTAGTGGTGGGGATGGTGTTCATGTGGTGGATTTCGGTCGGCGACGGTGGTGGTGGTATTCCGGTGGTGTTCAAATTGAGTTTTCCAATAAGAAATGAGTTTTCTGGCAAAAAGACATTTCTTCAACAGCCGGAAACTAACGGAGTAACGCTTCATTAATTGTGGATAATTGGAACCAAACAAGTTAAAAGATGGGATAGTCGTGAGTTGATCGACAACGATCAAAAGATAATAGTTAAGATTATATACAATCAATATATATTTTTTTTCAAAAGGCCATAAGTTTTGAATTTTATATAGTATGCTATAAAATAAACTAATGTAAATGTCATCAATTTTTTGCGTTTTTTTAAGTCTTAACATCTTGTTTTCAATTAAATAAATAAGGAAATTTGAATTTTATTAATCCCATCATTTTTAAGTTAACTAGTAATAAGTTTATCTTCGAAAATTGTTACCACCGGTCACACTTTTAACACTATTTTTTTCATTAGACCACCGTTAAAAAAACGTAAACCCATTAAGTTACTTTCGAATTTCAAATTGATATTTTAGGGTTTTAGTTCGAAAGGAGTGAATGAGTCGATTAATGTAAAACTTATGTCGAAATGGTGCTCCGAACCACAAAACGGTGCTTCAATTCGGGTGTTTAAACTTTCAATTTACAAAAATCAAGCCGTGAAGCGCCATTTCGTGATAAGTTTTACATCAATCGACTCGTATCTTCCTTTTGATAAAAACCCTAAAACATTAATCTGAAGTTCAAAAAATAAAAATTGTTAAACTTTTGGTTTGAACAAGGTGCAATGAAAATAAAAAATATGAAATGTGGAACCAATGACATCAATTTTTAATATCAAATTAATAAAATCTAATTTTCCAACAAATAAAAAGAAAAGTGCCTCACGAAAAAAAAAATCCCCGTTTGTTAATAAATAATGAATGATGGACGTTCAAAAAGTTAGCATGCATCTTTGGAATAATTGATGAAAAGGTGGCTATGTGTTAATTTATAGAATATTCGTTGTCTTTCACTCTTTCTTTCTAAAATCATGACGTTGGATGACAATAACATCAAAGAAATCTAGAAAACAAAATTTTGAAAAAGTTGCTTAAATAATTACTAGAATTCGGTGAAAAAGACAAAGAACAAAGTCGTCGATATCTTGAAAAAAGAATGGTGGAAAAGAGTTTTTCAATGGGTTACTCCGGTAAAAGATGCTCATGTAATAAAAATTTGCAAAGCTGGCAATGAGGTTTGATAATAACAGTTCATATAACGCTATCGGTTGTGGTTTGGCTAGTATGAACTATTTAAAGTGACATGTCACTGTCACGTAGACAGTGAGTTTTAACTTTTAACTAATTCGTCCTTTAATAAGCACGTTGTAGTTTACCTATATATTAAAAAAAAAACCCAAGAATTGTGATTGGCCGAAATAGTATGGACCCATCTTTTCAGACAGCCTGGGTGATAACGGGATGGCCGAAGAAGGGCAAAAAGTTTGGTGTCAGCATGTTAATGGGAGATGTTGTGGTTTGGCCGTGTGTCACGTGAGGTGGATTTTGACGCCCCACGTAGCACCTCTATAACACTCAACCTAACAAGTAATTATAGTTAATCAATGTTTATAGGAGTTTAACGCATTGATGCAAATCAAAGTTACGTGGATAGATATTTAGAGAAATAATCATCGTGAACAGTCCATAATTTTAACTATTAATATTTTAAAAAATAAGGGCATTTACATATATCATCTTCCTAAGTTTTCTTATTACATATATACCCATTTCTTAAAAATCAATTATATATTTCCCCTTCCTAAACCACATATATTACATATCTCTCAATTTTACTAAAATTAGCTAATTAAATGACAGCTTTAATGTTAATGAACTAATTATAAAATTGCCTTGCCGTTTTAGGTTGGCCATTGCTAGACATCGATCAGATTATCTTTATTAGGTTTGCTCAACCTGTAAGTTGAGTTATTTATCGATTTAAGTTGAATTACTCCTTTTTCCCTAAACTTGTTAAGAGTACGAATCCAAAAGCAGGAAACTGTGTTATTGAGACCTGCCCAGAGATATAGCATTGGGGTACGCTAGGTTTTCACCAGTTATTGCTACACGCTTTCTAGTATGATTAGGGGTTATTAGTGAAATCTACCCAGAGATCTAGTTTTCCTTAGTTATCCCTAGTTAGTTATCTTTAGACCCCGATTTCACATGTTCGTTAGCGGCCGAGGCTTCTTAATCATCATTAGGATACTAGACCTAGGTGGTTCTATTCGTCATATATGAGAGTTCGCGTTAAGTTTCCCGTTGGAATCCGTTAGTGTCGTTAACTTTTGTTAAGTTTCTAGTTTAGTTAATTTAGTAATTTAGTTTTAATAATTAAAATAAAATAGGCAAATCAGGGGTGAAGCTTCTTGGGAGAGTTGTTAGTAAAGACACTGGGTTTATTAGAGGGTTGGAAAAGAAGAGAACTACTAATGTTGCTGATTTGATGCGTCTTCTCCCAAAACTTGGTGACCCGCAGAGTGAGTTACTTTTGCTTCGATCATGTATGGGTATTGCTAAACTTTTCTTCGGTTTGAGAACATGCCAACCTGTACACGTGATGGAGGCAGCGTTGTTCTTTGACAAGGGATTGCGTGAGGCGATCGAGGACATTGTAGTTTGTGGAGGTCCTTTCTTTGGAGACCTCCAATGGAGACTTACTTCCTTACCCATTAAGAATGAAGGTTTGGGGTTGTATTCGGCAGTAGAGGCTTCCTCCTATGCGTTTGTCGCCTCGAGAGCGCAATCGTGGGTGCTTCAGGATCACATTTTGCTAGATAGTGGTATATGCGGAATGGATTCTGATTATTCTTGTGCTTTGGCTTGTCTTCATGATATGATTCCAAACGTCAATTTTAGCAGTTTCACTAACAAAGAGACCGCCCCCTCTAAAACCCAACATGCATTGGCGAGTGCTCTTTTTAGTAAAATTGTTCACGACATAGAGTCAAACTTTTACATGACAAGTAGACAAAAAACCATTTTTGAGTGTCTACGAGCACCACATGCTCAAGATAGATGGGTTAGGCCAACATATGTCTCCAACGGAGTATCGTACTATCCTTAAGTATTGCCTCATAATTCCTCTATTCCTGGTTGATGAGATATGTCCAGTTTGTCGTAAGGCGTGTTTAGACTCATATGGGGAGCACGCGGTGCATTATAAAGAGCTACCGGGTTCAAGTACCGACACAATCTGATTAAGGATGTGCTCTTTGACATATTCAGGCGGGCCAGAATTTCTGTTAAGAAAGAAGCACCTGTGAATTTCCTAGCTGACCCGTCGGAGGAAAAATCATCTCTTCGACCAGCTAACATTTGGTGTTTGGATGGATATGAGGAAAACATGCTTGTGTGGATTTAACAGGGATTTCCCCTCTTGTGGGCTTAGGGAGTAGTGGGTTCACAGCCGGTCAAGCTACTTTGAAAGCTGCTTCAGGGAATGTGACCAAACATGAGAAGGCGTGTCTGAAGCTGTTTTTATTCCTTTTGCTTTGGACACTTTTGGTTTCCTCGCGCCCGAAGCTGTGGAGCTACTTACCCATATTCAACGGGTCATGCATAGTAATGTTATGACTTCAAGATCTGCAAATGTAGTTTTTAAAAGATTGGGTTATGCAATTCAGAAAAGGATAGCGCCGCAGCTTGTTGCTCGTTTGCCTTTTGTTTCGATGTAATTTAATTTTTAAAAGCGTAAGGATTTGTAATTAAAAAAATTATTAAGTAGGACTTAGTAAGGGTTAGTATTCCAAGCCATCTTACGTGTCTGCGAGACACGATTGATACATTTACTGTTGCATGTGTGAGGCTTAATTAATTTTTTTTCTGTTTTTAAAGCTAGTTGTGAATCAAGGTTTTAATAAGTAGTTTTTCGCACATCAACCTCATAATATGAACACAAGCTGAAAACCCTAAAAATAAACAAAAAAGGGGCATATACTCTCTTGTCTGTCTTTCTTGGTGTGAACACAAGCAAAACAATAAAAATATAATTGCTTTTTTGCCTTGGTAGATTTGACACAACAACAAAAAAAATACCTCTTGCTTACTTTGTCTTTTTCTAATGTGAACTCAAATTAGAAAGCCGATGGCAAACAAGGTGGATGGCGATTGTGTCACGTGTGTAATAGTTCTCCATATTTATTCTATTTTTATTTTTAAAATTTAAAAAAATCATCTAAAACCACTTCAACTTATTCTCGTGTGATTTCAGTTACGTGTTACATAATTATAGGATAGAGTTAATCAATTTCTTTAACTTGATTGTCGTCGTGGCGTGTGATTTCAAAAGAATGATCATCTAACGTTAAATAAAAATTGAAGAGTTGAATTTTCAACACCAAGGCTATGTGGCATACCCACTATTCCATGCTCATCATCGTCGCCACTTCAACCTCATTTTTGTGTCTATATGGCCGCAACTAACTCTCTGCTCCCCGCTTACACCGCTCACCACTTACCTCACCGGCCTCCTCTTTTTTCTCTCTCACATCTTCACTCAACGTGGAGCCAGTGAAATTCTCCATGAATTCTTCCATGCTTTCTCCGCCCTTATGGCAGCGCTCGAGATGTATTGGCTACTCTCACACCCTAAGTGGTAGCTTATCAATGGTCACTTGATACTGATATTTACATGAAACTTCCGGAAGAATTCAAATTGCTAACATCATGTAAATCTAGTTCTCGAGAACATCTTTCAATTAAATTAAACAGATCTTTTTATGGGCTAAAACAATCAGGACGTATGTGGTTTAATCACCTTAGTGAATATTTGTTGAAAGAAGGTTATAAAAATGATTCCGTATGTCCTTGTATTTTTTATAAAGAGGTCAAAATATGAATATGTCATAATTGTTGTATATGTCGATGACTTGAATATAACTGAGGGAGCTCCAAAAGGCGATTGAATATTTGAAACAAGAATTTGAAATGATAGATCTTGGAAAGACAAAGTTTTGTCTTGTGTTACAAATTGAACATCTTAAAGATGGGATCCTTGTGCACCAAGAGACTTACATAGAGAAATAACTCAAAAGATTTTATATGGAAAAATCACATCCATTAAGTACTCCAATAGTTGTAAGGGCACTGGATGTTGAGAATGACCCATTTCGACCTCTGGGAGATGGAGAAGAAATTCTTGGTCAAGAAGTACCATTTCTAAGTGCAATTGGTGCACTAATATTTCTTTCTAGCCATACACGACCAGATATATTGTTTTCTTTAAACTTATTGGCAAGATATAGTTCAGGCCCGACTAGGAGACATTGAAATGGGGTCAAACAAATATTTCAATAGATCCAAGGTACAAAAGATATGGGCTTATATTTCACTAACCAATCGAAAACAAGTTTGGTTGGTATTGTAGATGCAGGTTATTTGTCTGACCCTCATACAGGTCGATCTCAAATTGGATATTTGTTTACATATGGAGGTACTTCAATCACAGCTACTTCATCTAATCACGCAGAAATAATCGCAATCTATGAAGCTAGTCGAGAATGTTTTTGGTTAAGAAGTGTAATACAACATATTCGTGGATCTTGTGGTATTTCTTCCAAAGATAAGGGACCGAGAGTTTTACACGAAGACAACGCGGCATGCATTGCTCAACTTAAGGAGGGCTATATCAATGGTGACAGAACCAAACATATTTCGCCAAAGTTCTTTTTCACACACGATTTGCAAAAGAGTGGAGATGTTATCGCCCAACAAGTTCGTTACAACGAAAATTTAGCAGATTTGTTTACCAAATCACTCCCGACCTCAACATTTAAGAAACTGGTTCGTGGGATCGGGTTGCGTCGACTCAAGGAGCTTTTTGTATCATCAGGGGAGAAAATACGCGCTGTACTTTTTTCCCCTTAGCTAATGTTTTGTCCCACTGGTTTCAAGGCAAGGTTCTTAATGAGGCAGAATAAAGCGTATAAAGATGATAATCAAAGGGGGGTGTTACGAATATAGATATTGTTCTGTTCATTATTATGATTTATCAATACTAAATATAGATTAGCATGTTCCTTAAGTTTTCCTCCCTTTATAAATACTAGGGCTGAGCACGATTCGGTTCGGTTCGGTTATTAGGCGAAACCGAAACCGAAGTAATCGGTTATTTGAATATGCAAACCGTTCGGTTTTCGATTTTTCGGTTAACTTCGGTTTCGGTTCAGTTATTTTCGGTTTTTTTTCAATTATGTGTTGAGATTGCAAAAAAAAATGAAAATGCATGTTTTAAGCTTGTATAAGAACGTTCTAGAGTACCATAGTCCACGTATATATTCAAAAAATAAAAAATAGGCACGTGTTACGTGGAACTATACGAATACAAAGTTACTAAATAGAGTTTAAAAATTAAAAAGTATTAAAAGTTTAGTCCCAATATTCATTCATCATCTTTCTTATTTATTTATATTAAAAGTTTAATCCATTCCTCATCTTGATAATCTTATCATCAATCGGTTCGGTTCGGTTTTTTCAGTTTTTTAAAAATGGATAACCGAATTGAAACCGAAATTTCGGTTTTTCAAAAAAACAAAAAATTAACCGTCGGTTAATGTTTCGGTTCGGTTTTTTCGATGCGGTTTTTTCGGTTAATTCGGTTTTCTGCTCACCCCTAATAAATACCCATGATTAATTCATTGTATGACTCACCAATTAATAATAAATTTATTCTTCCCGAATTCTCTTCTTAGCTCTTGCCAGTAGGATTGTCGCAAAATACTTCAGAATTTAAACAATTCATAATAAATACATAGACTTAATTATCGTTTTTTGAACGACAAATACTTGATTTATACTAGCCCTTTTATTTTTTTTCTTAAGAAAAATCACAAAGGCTAACTGGGCTATTTTAGGAATTAAAAAGAAATTGCCTCAAAGTTATCTTCTAAGAGTTAATTTTACACGTATGGAAAAACAATGAATGAAACGCCCAAACTCGAGGGGTTTAAAAAGAGATGAATAAATTAATGCCATGAATGTATATGTAAAGCCGTGAGCTTCATAAACAATTATATGTTTCATGTTATCGTATAGAATGATGAGCTTCCAATTCTATAATGTATATTTTAAGCCATGAGCTTAATAAATCTTGTAACTTCTATGAACTCATGTATTACATAAAATCAAAACAATTTCATTATATGACAAACAAGTATATATTAGTTGCAACAATAAATAAATAACCATAAAAGTATATGTATGATAATACAATTTCTATCTGAACTTACTTTTCCAACAAGTTCTTTTTAAAACACTACTTTTCATTTAAACCCATTTCAACTATGGATTATTTGCAAATGACAATCTCAATTAACGAGTTGGCTGCTAATAGACCCATCTCTTAACATATTCGCTCCCAACGTTCAACGACTTACAAAACTGGGATTCTGACGACATCAATAACTGGGATTCTATTAGTTGCAGATCGTTGGGAGCAAACATGTTAAAAGATGAGACTATCGCCAATCAACTCGTTAGTTGGGACTGTTATTTGCCAATAGTCTATAGTTAGGATTATTTAAATCCAATTTACCTTTTAAATATGATAATTTGGCGAAATTATTTTTTAGGTTTAGTTCCAATATCGTAACAAACCTGTTTGATACCAATCGAATTCGCATTGACTCGCCGCTGCAATTCCCTTGTTTTTGTTTTTGTGTAATTTTTTTAATCTAACAATATTATATTGTGGGTTTGATATTGATACTGTAATGAATTTAACCGATACCGAATGAATTTCCATTGGCTTGCCGCTGTATTACCGACAAATAAACATCATTTTAATATTATTTTATCGGCTTTAAACGTGTTAATTTGAAGAAATCATTTTTTGGTTTTAGCTGCGGTATAGGAACGAACCTAGTCAATGCCGACCGAATTCGTGTCGACTCGCTGACGCAACGTATTGTTGAACTGACCCCCCGCGTTTTACCGACGAAAAAACATCATTTAACTATGTTATCTTTTTGTATCATAAGCTATACAAGTGTCACAACTATTCTCGGTGTTTACTAATTTATTTTTTGGGTTTAGTTCATGTACTGGTACGAGCTTATCCGATACTAACCAAATTCATGCTGCTTAATTATAAGCTATACGTGTGCAGATACTGTTTTAGGCCTTCACAGATTTATTTATTTCATCTAGTGTCATTGACGTAACAAACTTAATCAATACAATCAAATTTGTGTTGTGACGGCTGGTTTGGTTACGTAGTTGAAATAAAGTTGGATGGGGGTAAGAATGATGATCACAGTCGATCAAGGTATGTGTGGAAAAGTTGGGTCAACCATCTATCAAACCATTTTTGTCATCATTGTTAAAGCTTGTACTGTGTGGCAATTAATTAATGGTACTTAAAAGAAAACCACGGGCCACATGGTACCTACAGAAAAGTGACCACGAGGCATCGAACACCCTTTTACTCAATACATATATTCTAGTGATTTTCTTTCCTTTATAAAGTGACATAGGAGTAAGTTGGAATACCACCATTGGCCAAATTAAAACCAATTAATAACATGGACATCTTCACTGAATGGCCTCTTACAATCATACTAGGCCTCTCCATTTTATGCATATTCATATACACCACTCTAACCTCCACTAGTTCGTCCAAGGCAAAGCTTCCCCCAAGCCCTCCAAAGCTTCCCATACTCGGAAACGTTCACCAACTACTAGGTAAATCCCGTCATGAGGCCCTTTGGCAACTTTCGAAACAATATGGTCCCGTTATGCAAATCAACATTGGTTCACAACCCTTCCTTGTCATCTCTTCTCCTGACATGGCCAAAGAAGTCTTAAAAACTCAAGATCACAATTTTTGTTCCCGTGGACGTTTCCAGGCTACCAAACGATTTACATACAACTATAATGACGCTGCCTTCTCGCCACACAGCGATCACTGGAGGGAAATGCGCAAGCTTTTGGTGACTGAGTTCCTCGGTCCGAAGAGAGCTAAATTGACTAATCACATGTTGGTGACAGAGATGGAGAGTGTCATCCATTCTCTTTCGTTAAATCCACCAAACACGGAGGTAAATCTAAGTAGTATGTTCTTAGAGATAGTAAAAAATAAGGTGTGTAAGGTGGGATTTGGTAAGAGCTATGTGGACCAACTGCTAAAGGGTCCGTCGTTAGATTTTATGCTTGATGAAACCATTCGATTACTAAATGGATCCATCGGTGATTCTTTTCCATGGTTAGGTTATTTTATTGACCAACTTAGTGGATGGAATCATAGGCTGGATGATGGCTTTAGAAATCTTGATACATTCATCGATACAATCATTGATGAGCATCGAAAAAATAAGGCGGAAGAGATAAGTGACGAAGACAAAGATTTTGTACATACTGTACTCGACATGGCTTCCAAAGAAAATGCTTCTGGCTATCGACCGAGTTATGCAGATTTAAAAGCTCTCATGATGGTAAACCATTTATTTTATTACATTTACTTTTATAAAGATCAAATTAAATGCTTAACTAATATTTCAGGATATAATTATTGGGGGAATTGACTCAACTGTTCTGGCTTTGATATGGGGAATGTTCGAGATCATTAAAAATCCAAGAGTGATGGAAAAACTACAAAGTGAAATCCGAAACTGCGCGGGAGAAATACAAAAGGTAGAAGAACTGGATACCTCAAAAATGGTATTCTTGAAAATGGTTGTCAAGGAGTCACTAAGATTGCACACGCCTGCTCCATACTTGATTCCACATGCATGCTTAAACCATACTAAAGTTAGTGGGTATGATGTCTTTCCTGGTACTGTTGTTCTCGTCAATGCTTGGGGGCTAGCAAGAGACCCAAGCATATGGGGGGAGAATGCAAAGGAGTTCTATCCAGAGAGGTTTACTGCCAATCCTGATGTTGATTTTGGAACCGATAGATTTGAGATGCTTCCGTTTGGAGGGGGGCGAAGGTCATGCCCGGCAAAGAACACAGCACCAGGTAATTTAGAGTTCGTGATCGGAAACCTTCTTTACTGGTTCGATTGGAAGCTTCCTAGTGGATCGACGATTGAAAATCTGAACACGGAAGAACTGGGTACCGCGGTTCTGAGAAAGAAAGATCCCCTTTTCCTTGTACCCACAAAGCATAAGACTTCATCAAGTACCATATAAATAATTAATTGTCAAACATGATTTCATCTTTATGCAACAACTTAAATGAAGCACAAACATGTTATGTGCTGGAAATAATGTATTTGAGTTCTTGTATGCTTAAAGTTAGTTGTGCTATATATTTTCTGTAAGTTATAGAGCAATAATCTTTCATGTGTGGATGCTTTCATTGTCGTTCATTTGGCTAGTTATGTTTCCCGACAGTGGTGCGTTCCTCCTTGATGACGTTAAAATTAGTATGAACATTTAGCATCCCGCCTAAAAAAGGTTTGGTATTGAGGATAGTTCCAAGTTAATGCTTTAAAAAATGATGGCAAAAAGTTCCACACGAATTAAACGTCACACAAGGATCATTCTTAAATTTTTACAAATCTAAAAATGTCTCTCCACACAGTTTCACCATTGCATTGTGGCATACATATATCCCCGTGTATTCTTTCCAAGAAAATAAGGGATTTAGTCCCCACCTTAATTGGTCACGAGCGAGTAATCAACTTTCCTTTTGAGCATGCAACACATGTAATGTCCTTAGTCTGAAGAACCCTTTGGTTCTTTAAAGAGTGTCCATATGAATCTTTTAATTTTTCGCATCATTATTGAATCGGGATGGCCTAACCGATCATGCCAAATCATAAAGCTTTCTTTGTCCATAAACTTCTTGTTATGACCATATTATATTCAATTGCGGTAATTTTAGTGCAATACAAACCAGAGGCAAGTGCGGGTAGCTTTTCTAAAACTTGTTTTTTACCCGATTACATACATAAAATAAATCACAAAAATGATGCATAGATAAAAACTGGCCCAACTAGTTAAGCAACACCAAGACCTAGTGGCAAAGACAAAAAAATCACAAATGTAAAGAACTAGAGAAAAGAACGATCTCACAACAATTTATCTATTAATGAATTGCAAAAATCACTCTTGAAACAACCTAAATAATATGTCTGTAATCCACCACAACCGTTGTTCCAATATTGATTAGAACCAAGAAGACCATCAAAAACACAATACCCCAAATTAGGGTTTCAGATCTAAAAAACCCCCAATTCTTCAATCAGAGTGAAAACCCTAATTCTTCAATCAAAGAACAACTTAGGGAAGAGTGAGCGATCAGCGCATTATTGCTTTGATACCATGTCACAAAAGAATATAAATTATTTTATTGAAAGCAAGAAACAAGAAAAATAAATCTTGAATGATTACAAGCAGAAACGTCGTTAGCAACAGCTCTATACAAACAAGAAAAGCAAACAAACTACTGATATAGAAGAAGTGTTAATTTATTGCACTCATAACAATGAATAGAATGTCTTCTTCTAAGGAGGCGACGACCTAATTGCACAAGGAAGGAGCAGATCGTTGACACGGTATTCCAAAGATAAGCCCAGAGAATTTGGTGTTTCCATAGCTAGCACATGAAAGACGCTCCATTCCAAACTAGAAGACGCGTCAATGAGAAGCTACACTGATCGGGTTAAAGAAACCTGGGCTCATAGTCGATAAATGGTCTGAAACTCTTGTCTCTATAAATTAGGATCATAAGCTTTAAAATTTCTAAAGCTACATCCTTTTTGGAGTTTCAGTTCTTTCGGGTTTCATCCCTTGGATTACTATCAGATGTGGATCTGTCATAAGCTTTTTCCTTTCTTGAATGAACAGACTTACTTCGACTTATTTTGTTTGATTGACTTTGACTTGTAGAAATGTCCTTGATTGCTTCAAGAATTGGAGTCATAGCTTATTTCATCATCTTTTGGAGTTCGTCTTTATATTGGGCGGGAATTTCTTTATTTTCATTATTAATGTTCTCCTCATTCTAGTTTTCTTGGAAGAATTGTTCTGAGAATTTTCACTTTCTTCTCTTGACATACTAAAATAAAATTTTAAAGATAAATTCAATGTTCGGGGAATTCAAAACTTATCTTTTATATATCATATTATAGTTACAAGAGTGCACAACATTATTATATAGCTACATTTGTTTACAACTACTAGGGTTCTTATTGTCTACTTCTTCTAGCGAACAATTAATTTCTTGATCTTGGTGTTTTCTTTTTCCTTTTCTTTCATCTCTATTTCTTTCTTGAGCATTGCTTCTGCTAATTTGGTAACATCAATTTCATAATGAGTTAAATCATCTTTGATATTATACATTCCTTCTAAGGAATTATAATCCATTTCGGACATTCACCTTTAGAATGTAAGAATCTTGAATTATTGGATATCTAAAATATTTCTGTCCCTGAGGATATTCTTCCGGATAGATCATTACCTCTTTTCCCTTTATCATCATTAGTTTCTTGAATCTGCTTGATCATGCTCCATGCATATTCTGATTTGGAATGATCAGAGCTAGTGGAATGTTAGTATCGAAGGAATTTGAATCCTCCTCCATTTTTGTCTAATATGAGTCTTCATCACTGGATACAGGGATTGGGAGTAAAGTTGTCCCCATACACCCTTTTCCTTTACCCGATCGAGGTTGAAATAATCCTCGACTAAATTGACGATCGGACATCCGTGCGATGTTATATTAGGGATAGGAGTGTATTCCTATATTATCCGTACTTTTGTATCTTATTTGTAGCAATTTTATTATTTAATGTTGCAACTCTGATACTTTTAATCAAGAACCAATAACTATATAATAAGATTGAATCTTATCCGTAATATTTTTTTAATCATTCAATGATTATATCCTTTGATATTCTAAAAATGAATACCAATGATTTCATCATAAACTTAATAACTGATTAAAGCCTAGATATAATTAAATATCTAATTTTGATAGGAAAAGTTAACGTACAAATTAAATAGCATGCTAATTGTAATAATTAAGTAGTGTAATTATTCTGTAGCGTAAAATTACACTACAATGTAATTATATAATTATAGTCCTATGTGTATATATAATTGCATTATTTGATTCTCACAATTAGCATGTTAACTTAATTTATATTTGATCCAAACTCTCTCTCTCTCTCTCTCTCTCTCTATATATATATATATATAGAAGATTTCTTTTGAGAACCACTTTGAGTTTTAAGAACTCGAAAAAGCTCAACATAACAATTTTTTTTTTTTGAATTTTTTTACACATACGTAATATATGTAGGTTACATATACGTAAAAAAATTACAGAATTTTTTACGCACCGCATCAACTTTTTACATATGTGTAACAAACGGTTAAATTAGTGTAATAAGTGGACAGCTTTATTTTCTCTCCTACCATAATTTTTTAATCAGATTTAATCTCAACCACATAATCTAATCTATTTAATTAAATGTGTGGTTAAAAATGAAGTTATTAAGTTCTTAAAACTCAACAAGGTTTTCAAAATATCCCTCCCCAATATATATATATATATACACTTGGTTAGATCCCGTGTTACACACGGACGAAAAATATATAAAACTTCATATGTATGTGTGTGCGTGCGCGTGCGCGCGCGCACGTGTGTGTTATATACATTTTAATGAATTGTAAACGTCAGATAATTATAGGATTTCAGTAAATCAAGACATTTAAGTATAGATGTTGTAAAATAAGTTGTGTGTTATGAAAACTATTTTTATTGAAATTATAAGACATTTAAGTACACAACATAAAAAAATGCTACAAATATGAATATAATAATGAGATATATTTATAATTTTATTAAACTGCGCATTTAATAAAGCAACAATATAATCCAAATCTTTTGGCTTAAACACCATTTCAATCCAAACATCCATACATCCGGTCCAAGCGCTCATAAATAATTTCCCAAAATCCAAAAAAAAAAAAAATGAAGTCTCAAAATTAAAAAAAAATAACAATTAAAAAAATTAATTGTTTTTATTACTCAATAAATTATGATTTTAACAATTAATTTTGAAACTTTCTTCAACTTAGTAGTTAATGTTTAAAATTAACATGTGAAAATTATATAAATGGAAAATTGATGAGTTGGAAGCCTTTGTGGGCATGCTAATTAAATGTCATGTGAAAACCTTATATTGCTTTAATAGTATAGTAAGATATGATCCAAACTCTCTCTCTCTCTAAATATATATATATATATATATAGGGTAAGGTTAAAATAAAAACATACTTGACTTGTGAAAAACTCTAGAAATCCATTCTCAACCACATGTTTTTAATTAAAGTTTGAAGCTTGTTGTTCAAAATTAAAGTTAATAAAAAATGTAAAAGTAAATATAATTTGTTCTCTCTCTTGAAAACATAAGTATAGTAAGATATGATCCAAACTCTCTCTCTCTCTATATATATATATATATATATATATATATATATATATATATATATATATATATAGGGTAAGGTTAAAATAAAAACATACTTGACTTGTGAAAAACTCTAGAAATCCATTCTCAACCACATGTTTTTAATTAAAGTTTGAAGCTTGTTGTTCAAAATTAAAGTTAATAAAAAATGTAAAAGTAAATATAATTTGTTCTCTCTCTTGAAAACATATATAAAAATTAGTAAAAAAATGTTAAAAAATAACAAAACATTTTTTTCCGATTTTTCGATGGTTTGTATTAAATGTAACAACATATATTACATGTGCATAAAAAAACAAAAACAAAAAAAAACGATGTTAAAAAGGTTGCATTTGAAAAAAAACAGTTGCGTTATCTGATAAAAATGTTGCATTAGGTCTAATGCAACTTCACCTAATGCAGCTTCTTTTTGTAAAATAAAGGTTGCCTTAGGCCACTTTTTTGTAGTGTGTGTGTATATATATAACCCACTTGAGTTGTGAAAACTCTAGAAACCCACTCTCAATCACATCTTTTTAATTAAAGATTTAATCTTGTGGTCCACAATTAAAGTTAATAAAAAATATAAAAGTTAATTTACACTTTCTCTCTCCTGAAAACATATATAAAAATTAGTAAAAAATGTAAAAAAAATAACACAACATTTTTTTTATGTTTTCGATGTTTTATATTAAATTTAACAACATATATTATATGTAACGAAAAAAAACGATGTTACATAGGGTTTTCACGGGTTTTAACAACTCAACTGGGTTTTCATTCTATACTTTGCCTGGGTTCTAGTGAAAACTCTTTTTAAAGAGAAAACTTAAAAACTCCTAAAAACTTCTAAAAAACTATTTTTAACTTTTTTTTAATTTTTTTTGAAGTTTCTTTTTTTTTCCATTATTCTTATATGTTGTTATTGGTTCAAAAAAAAAAACTTGACGGTAACCTTGTCGGTATAGTGTGCATTGCATATATGCAAAAGTGTTTGTATTGCATAGAATACAACACTATTGCACATATTTGATACACACTATTGTATATATGCAATATAAGACTAATACACACATCGAATACACATTAGTACGTATGTGTAATACAACATTAACGCACATGTGCACTACATCGACTTTTATTTTATTATTATTTTTTTCATAGAATACAACACTACTACACATATACAATACACAAATATTGAATATATGCAATAAAACACTATTAAACTAAAAAATACATAGTAATACACATGTGTAATACAACGGTATCGCACAGTAATACGTATGTGCATTACAGCGGTTTTTTTTATTTTTTTATTTATTTTTATTTTTTTATATTTTTTGAGTGAAATATAAGAATATATAAGAATAATGGCTAAAACAGAATTTTGAAAATATTTTTTTATTTTTAATTAAAAATAATTCTTTAAAAGTTTTTAGGAGTTTTTTAGTTTTCTCTCTAAAGGTGAATTTCTCTTGATCCTCTCCCTATATATATATAGGGTTAGTTATATTTGAGAACACAAAAAAAGTTAAGAACTTTTAGAAACTCTTAAAAACCAAATGTTTTTTTTAACTTTTTTTATATATTAACATTATTTGAGACTTGTTTTATCATATTTATAAAAAAAAAATTTTGATTCTATATATAAATCAAAAGTTACACATGTTATGTGATAAAAATTTACATATGTGTAAAACAACATAGATATGTGTAAAAAAACTAATTTTCATAATTGTAATCGTAAATATAGATGCCAAAAGTGATAAAATTATACTTAAATAACATTAACCTACGAAATTTTTTACAAAAAACGTTAATTATTAAGAGTTTCTTCAAGTTCTTAAGTAATTTAAGAGTTCTCAAATGATACCAATCCTATATATATATATATATATATATATAGGATTAGGTTCATTTCCGAAGTTTTCTTATTGCGAGAAGTTCTTCCAGCCAATCATATAATTTTCTTTTTATTTTATGTTTAATTAATTATTGGGGCATATTAGTAAAATTTTCATGTTTTGTTTTTTGGTAACTATTTAATAAGTCAGGAGTTTCACACATCATTTTCTTTTTATCCTTTTTTATATTATATTGATTATTAATTTTTTATTATTTCAAAAGTCTTTTTACAATTCCATATTTTTATATTAAAATATGAAAAACTCACTCCGAATAATTATCCCAACACATTAAAAGTAGATGCTACACATCAATGTTAATAACATATCCTATACACATCATACAACATATCCTACACATTAAAAATATATGATATACATCAATGTTCCCAACATATCCTACACATCATACAATGTATCAAACAACATATCCTATACATTAAAAATACATGCTACACATCAATCTTAACAATATATCCTACACATCATATAACATATCCTACACATTAATTAATCAACATATCCACAACCCATATATGAACATACATAACACATAAATGATCCTACATGTTATAAAATTTACACGTACAAAGTTCAAAATACCACATACACAGTACATATATGAACTCACGCATGATAAAATTTACACATACACAATTCGAAATACCACCTCCACAGTACATACATGAAGCTACACACAATAAAGTTTACACATACACAATTCAAAATACCACTTACTCAGTACAAAATAAACTCCTTTTTTATATTAAACTACGTATAATAAATAGTGGACTACGCTAATAACTTACAATTATAAAATTTTCACATACATTAATATCTAGCTTAATGAAAGAAATAAAATAGTAAAAATTATATACGACACTATGACTATTGATTAAGCATAAAAAATGAAACCGTTAATATCACTTACACAGTACAAAATAAACTCTTTTTTTATATTAAACTACATATAATAAATAGCGGATCATGCTAATAACATACAATTATAAAATTTTCACATACACTAATGTCTAGCTTAATGAAAGAAATAAAATAATAAAAATTATATATGACACTATAACCATTGATTAAGCATTAAAAAAATGAAACCGCTAAATGCATTAATGTCTAGCTTAATAAGGGATACATCACAAAACACATATGCACCCTTTTTAATTAAAAATATGTCATCAACATGTATTTGTATTTATGAATTTGCCATTTCTTTTGTTGACCACTGATTAAACATAATCAATGGTTCAGATTCTCTTCTCGCATTTCTCGCTATAATATCACTTCTTGCAAGATCCATCCCCTATATATATATATGGTTGAGTTTAATAGAGAAATCATATTAGTGTGAGAAGTTGGAGAAATCTTTTGAACAAATCATATTTTTTCTTTTCTTTTTCTCATTTAATTAAATATAAGGGTATAATGCTAAACCTAATAATTTATTTTATATGATAAGTATTAATTGTATTTTATAGTTTCAAATTGTCAAAACAAATTAAATTATTAACAATAATATCAAATCATCATTCAAGTTTTGAGCCGATCATACCACTTTTTATTTATTATTATTATTATTATTATTATTATTAATCCTTGTCACTTCGTCAACCATTATTATTCATTTCCTTCTTATATTCTTATTTATCATCTAAATTTAATTTGACAACGTTTAACTTAACAAAGTGTCCCATAAGTACACTATTAACACTTCATCAAATTGTATGTATAAAGCATATGTGTAGGCTTATATCAATTTGTGTATCTTTTGACCCCTTCATGTAATATATATGTGTAGTATTTGATTCCTTTGATTTATTTATATAGTGTTTTATTTTGCATACGTATTAATAACACAACAAATTATTTTGAGTCGTATTCATATGTAGGATTTGCTCACTAGACCAGCATAATTTTTTTTTCAGTATTATTCATGTAACATCCTACACATTTATTATTTAAGTCGTATTCATGTGTAGGATTTGTTCACCAGACCAGCAAAAATTTCTTCAGTAGTACACATTTATTATTTGAATCATATTCATATGTAGGATTTGCTCATCCGACCAGCATATTTATTTGATTGTATTCATGTAACATCCTACACATTTAATATTTTAGTCGTATTCATGTGTAGGATTTGTTCACTAGACTAACATAATTTTTTACAGTAGTATTCATGTAACATCCTACACATATATTATTTAAGTCATATTTATGTGCAGGATTTGTTCAACAGACCAACATAATTATTTTTAGTTGCATTTATGTACCATCCTACACATTTATTATTATTATTCCTATACACATTATAATAACCCTACATATAAATATTTTGCATGTGTAGACTTTGTTCAAAGTGTGTGGGTTAAAATATCCATTCGAGTTCTTTATAATTCAAATCTACACAAACACATAATATACTTACAATAAATTATGATAAAAGTTACTCATCCACTATGTCAAAATAAATCTACGCCTGAAATAACAATAATTAATAACAAACAAAATCTAAAGAAATTCTGTATTTTCGTAAAATAGTTAACTTAGAATGTAAAACCTAATAGTTTGTTTTATATACAAAAATAATATAATTAACCTTATCTAAACAGGACACAAATTTGGAATGTGGCAGGCCATCAATTTGGAATGCATTAATATATGAACGTTTTAGCTTAAACTTCTAAATAACTAAATACCAATATACCCTTTTAGCATTAAATATATTAAAAAAGGAATATCAATATTACAAGATTGTCATCTTGAATGTAGGCCATAGATCAATACAATCAACGGTTGTAATTAACTTCTCATACTTCTCACGCTAATATGATTTCTTCACTGAACCATTTCATATATATATATATATATATATATATATATATATATATATAACATTAAATATTAAATTATTATCATACATATACTTTTATGATAATTTATTTTTATCTAATGTATGCATATTTGTCATATAATGCAATTGTTTCTTTTTATGTAATACAAAATTTCTTAGAAGTTACAAGTAGTATTAAGCTCATGGCTTAAAATATACATTATAGAACTAAGGTCATGGTGCTATACAATTAATTAACATGAAACATGCAATTGTTTATTAAGCTCATGGCTTTATATATACACTTGTGGCATTAATATTTATTCATCTCTTTTTAACATGATGGAAAAGTAAGAGAGAATGTTTATTCAATAAATTAATGTAAATGTCATTACTTTTGACGAAGATCGGCTTTCCTGTCATGTCCAGTTGTTTGTGATGTTTTTTTTGGAATCCTGGCATCTTGTTTTCTTTTAATTAAATAAAGGGAAAATACCTCACAAGAACACACCATAAATATTGTTAAACAATCATGAATATTCGACGTTGAAAAAGGTAGCACGTAAATGTTTTACGTCCATAACTTTGGAATGTTTGTTCTTTCTTTTAAGTTTTAACAACGCCCTAAATCGGGAGTTTGGATAGCTACTTCAAATAGATCTAGAAAAAGAATTGGTGCAAAAGTTGCTTAATGAGACAGTTGAACTAGACAGAAGAAACTGTAGTTGAAGAATTTTTTTTTTCAATGGGCTACTCTATCGGATATAGATATTAAGTATTAGCTAACGAATTATGAGTCTTACGAGTTACGACGTTATTGCCGGTAAGGTTTGCTACACAACAAGCGATAAAATCCTCCTCTTGTAATAAAAGAGAGTCCTTAATTTTGTCTACTTGTCACTTTTAGATAGCATCCAAATTGGTTTTTCAGCTCATCTTTTTACCCTTTGCATCGTGGATCCTGCGTATCAAAACTCCCAAACTAATTGAAACAAGATCTATATCGAAACCTCAATGCCTCTAACACAATTCCTATCAAAATTCCCAATCATGTGCCCTGAGGTAAAAATTCGAATTCGCTGCCATCAATTATGTGTTGTGATTAGTTCATGTCAGGATTAGGTTTTTAACGTATTATTATCAATTTTTGTTGCTTTTTGTAATTGTTGTTGTGTTAAAATATCAATTCAAATAGGTTTTATATGTAAATTTACACTTATTGTATGATTAGTATTGTACAGGTTTATATTGTTAAACTTGGATTAAAGGACTAAAAGTGTGATATGCTGAAAAGTTCAAGGATTAAAGATGATGAAGGGCTCAAGAGGCTAACAACATGGTGTATAAAATGATGCTTCTCTCACCTCGAGAGATCGATCGTAATCACGTTCAGTTTTCTTTCATCTAAAACTCTAGTTTGTCTAATCTTCAATCAAAGGAGAATCTATTGAAGAATTCTACACTGCTTCAATCTTGTAATGTTTTACTTCTTTGTTGTTTCTTTTTATCAAAACTGTTAGGTTTTAGTTTTGTGATAATTAGTAGATTAATTGTAATTGTGATTGAATCTTGTATCTTTTTTGTTTTTGTTGAAATAAAATTTGTGTTTTCTGCTCAAATTTTATCATGTTGGAAAGTGTATGATTTCTTTGCTAGTTAGGGTTTTCGTTTGCTTCGTTCTCAAGCTTAATTTGTGATATATTGGTATTTGGCTATTAAGGTTTTAGCCTATTTTATTATGAACTAGCGATCTTGTATGAGCTAACCAAAACTTTATTTTTAGTAGGATTTGGCTTTGTTCTCAAGTATAAGCTACCAAAACTTTGGTATTTAGCTGGATTGGGTTTGCTATCTAAAATAGGGTTGTGACATAGGTTGTTGCCCTTTTACCTACCAGCTCATTGTAATCGTTTGGATGTTTTTAATGTGGAAGTTATTTAAAAAAAAAAACTACCAATTATTCTTGCTCTTCTTCGTGTTAAGTTATGGCACGGATGACCGTGATAAAGGTATTTAATACTGAAACTTAACTCTTTACCTTCAGTGAAATAAACAAACTTTGGGAAAACATGTGTGATCATGTGTAGTTATATTTGAAAGGCACGTAATATGTAGGATCTTTTAAAGGCACCATTGCTGATTTTTGAAAGGTAGGCTTCAACCGAAACAATTATCCAGTCGGCCGGTGAACCACTTCGAGCCGGCCTGGTCTGAGGATCGAACGGCCGAACTGGTCCGGCCTCAAAAGCATTGCTCTAACGTGTAACAAATAAGGAGATTTAAAGAACAAATGAAGAATGAGTTTGACATGAGTAAGCTTAGTCTCCTACTGCTTTGGCCGAAGTCTCCTCCAATATAAATGATGGGTTACTTAAATATGCACTCTATACCTGGATATCAAGGCAAACGTCATGGGTGAACTCGTGATAGATGACCCAGTGGGTTGTACCTTACCCTGGCGGCTTGATTAACTACAATATCTCTTCATTTCTATTAAGGAAAATTCCAAAATAACCATTTTTATCAACTTTTTTCCAACTAGCGATGGTTTTGAAAAAAATATCCAAAATAGTCACCCTTTCCCATCGGATCCAATGTAAACAAGAACTAATCTGACGGATTAGATGGGCCTCTAAAATCTCGCCACGTGTCACGATGTTTGGTCTTCTGACGTAACACGAAGCCAATTCGTCGTCCAACGAAACTTGTTTCGTCTTCCGACATAATATTTCATCTTCTACATCTCAAAACCTGAACCTCCATAACCAATCTTCATCTCCGTCTTTCTTATTTCTCCATATAATAAACCAAATTCATAATGTAAATTGTTTAGTTTTTCGACGTGTACAAAACCATAGTATTTGTTTTCCACGAATCACATTTTTTGTTAAGAAATCGATGAAAGATTAATCCGTTAAATTCGACGGTAACTGGAATTAAACCGTTGGACCCAACGGTTTAATTTTACGTCAGTTCATCACTTTTTACGTTAGACGATTTTTTTACGTCAGATGTGACATAATATTTGTACACGTGGCGATTTCTAATATGCTGAGTTAATATGTCGGATCAGTTCTTGTTTGCGTCGGATCCGACGAAAAAATATGACTATTTTTGGTGTATTTTCAAAACCATTGCTAAATTTGGAAAACGTTGATCAAAATTGATTATTTTGAGAATTTTTCTCTTTTAATTAAGTCAAACTGTGAAAATATTCTGTTACGCTAAAGTTTTATATAACAAACTAACGATATCTCATACCATTAAAATTAAAATTTTATTCATTTTTTTACGATATCTCATCCATCATTATCACCGTGACACCGTTGGCCATGAAACCAATTTTTTTTCTTTGCCAATTTAGTGGTTGTGAGTTGTGATTACAATACAGAAAAAAAAGAAAAAGAAAAGTAGGGGTTACACCATTAAACATTTAAATGTTTAATTTGCCATCAAGCATACATGTATTGTACATGACTAAACTAAACCAAAAAAATAAGGAGCCATGATCTATGTAAACTAAGTAGCAGCGTTTGGAAACCAAGACCATACTAGAAAACTTAACTAGCCATTATCAAAGGATCGATACAAGACAGATAAATGTTTTAGAATTTGGAGAGAATATATAACAACAAAATTCAAACATACAATAATTCAACAACACTACTTCTAGCATGTACTGCTTTTTTTTTTAATACGTTGGCGTAAAGAAGAAACCGATGCTTGACATTTTTTTTAATACGTTGGTTTACACATGCGTGCGGAATCAAGTATGGGGCAGGCGTGTGGAATCTAAATGACTCCTTCACCACCATTTTCAAGTATGTCATTTTTGCGGTATCCAGTTCTTCTACCTTTTGTATTTCTCCTGCGCAATTTCGGATTTCATTTTGTAGTTTTTCCAACACTCTTGGATTTTTAATGATCTCGTACATTACCCACGTCAAGGCCAGAGCAGACGAATCGATTCCACCCATAAGTATATCCTGAAACATTATTTGGGGATTATATTTAATTAGACCTCTATCAAAGAAAACACAATAAAATAAACCGTTTACCATCATAAGAGCTTTTAAATCTGCATAACTCGGTCGATAGCCAGAAGCATTTGGTTTAGAAGACATGTCAAGTACAGTATGGACAAAATCTTTGTCCTCATCACTTACATCTTCCACTTTATTTTTGAGATGGTCATCAATGATTGTGTCAATGAACCTATCAAGATTTCTAAATCCTTCATTCAGCCTACGATTCCATCCACTAAGTTGATCAATAAAATAACCCAACCACGGAAAAGAATCACCAACGGATCCATTCAATAATCTAATGGTTTCATCGAGCATAAAATCCAATGACGGACCGTCTAGCAGTTCTCCATAGCTCTTACCAAACGCCACCTTACACACCTTATGCTTTACTATTTCTAGGAACATACTGCTTAGATTCACCTCGGTGTTAGGTGGATTTATCGATAGAGAATGGACAATGCTCTCCATCTCTGTCACCAGCACATGATTAGTCAGCTTAGCTCTCTTAGGACCAAGGAACTCGGTTACCAAAAGCTTGCGCATCTCTCTCCAGTGATCGTTGTGTGGCGAGAAGGAAACATCATTAAAATTGTACGTTAGTAGTTTGGTAGCTTGGAAAAATGCGCGTGAACAAAAATTGTGATCTTGAGTTTTTAAGACTTCTTTGGCCATGTCAGTAGAAGAGATGATAAGAAAGGGTTGTGAACCAATTTGGATTTGCATAACGGGGCCAAATTGTTTCGAAAGTTGCCAAAAGGCCTCATGACGAGGCTTACCGAGTAGTTGGTGCAAGTTTCCGAGTATGGGAAGTTTTGGAGGGCTTGGGGGAAGCTTAGCCTTGAATGACTTCTTGGATTTTATGGTACTATAAACAAATATGCAGAAGATGGAGATGACTAATACTGCCCATTCATTGAAAATGGCCATGTGGTCGGTTTAATTTGGCTCATGGTGGTATTTTAAGTTACTCCTTTCTCTACTTATAATGGAGGCTCTCTCTTGTTCTCTTTAATTACTTTTTTTAAACAGCGATTTTCTTATGTGTTAGGCCACTGCATTTTCTAAATTTAGAGACCCCCCTTGTCCCAATTTGTAGACTATGTTGTCTTATGGACGTTCCCCCGCTAACAGTCATTTACAGTCGTTATGTCGTCACAAGAACATAAGTCTATATAATGGTGGCTAATTAGATGACTAATGACGATATGAAAGAAGGAAAAAAGGAAAATCATTAAAATATAATATTCTTTTGAACCAATACAATCCGGTATGAAAAATATCCTTTTTTAATACAAACCGTACTATATAATTTTTTTTACTACATTGTTGTTCTTTAGCGCAAGCTTCATTATTTTGAGAGTTGTCTGTTATGTATGCGATATAATTATCATCAATGTATTCATTAGTGCATGTTTCGTTATTGTAACTTATGAGATTAAAATATGATGTATTCGTGGGTTGATTCCACCGGGGGGCATAGGGGCATCAGTGGCCTAACACTTTCCGTGACGGTGTGTCTGGTTTATGGCGTCTTTAGATTTGTTTAATTTTGGTGAGTGATGGTGTCTGCCTACATACAACTCACGAGTTGGTACATCAACCTGACGGGGATTGTGTACAATATTTGTTTAGTGATCAACGCTTATCACTCCTTATACCATACAACTTATGTGACCATATATTTGTTTCGTAATTTGTTATTCGTATAGATACTTATTTTAGACATTCGTTATGATTCGTTTGTTTGTGTTCTGATCATGATAATATTAACCGTATCGCTTCCGCTGCCCTTTGACTTTGTGTCCCGTTTGCTTCCTTCTTGTCGACTTATTGCATTTGTATAGTTCTTTTGTTACTGAGCAATTTTTGACACAGCCATGTATTTTTTTGTTGTTTACTTTGCTTATGTGGTAGGCACTCAAGAATCATGGGGATTTGGGAAGAGAAACTAGAGAATTTTAAAGAAATTGAAAGATACATGGCTGTGTCAAATATATATCATGTTTGCTTCTGTCTTTTCTTTTGACTTCATATAATGAACCGAGCCAAACAAGGTCTATGAACCCAACAATCTCTGACTCAAAGGCCTTGAACACTTTCATATGCGCTCCTGATCGTACTTCTGTAATTTGTACATTTGCCTTCTGGTAGTTGCCACTATCAACTAACCTAAAGGCCCGTTGAAGCTCCCCAAAGCTACAACATGTCAATCATGACTAAACATGCCCCTAACCTGTTCTCTGCCCCCTGCAAGCTCCCACTCAAACAAACCATCGAATCCTAAGATATCCTGAGAACAAACACTCTCCATATTCAGCAAGTAATCCACTTGAGAGACCTTTTCAGCTGGAAAACAATTTTTCTTAATCCATTGTCGACCTGGAACTGTAACCGAAACAAGATGTGTGCTCCCACTGTCACGGTGTTCTCCGACTGATTTAACCTTCCTAGCTCGCTTATCCTGAATTTTCACTTTGGCTCTAGGTTTATTACTTGCAAAAAGAACCCTCTTCTTCCCACAAATTCTGTGAACCGAGCTTTGTATTTCATTGGAACTGAATCAACTCCTTTCGGTGATACGTCGATAATATACAACGATCCCCTTTTCTTTCCACGAGCCAACATGAGATTCCCTTTGACTACCTTCCACTTCCCATTCCTGAACTTATCATCGTGCCTTGGTCGTCCAACTATCCAACTAAAATTAAATGTTTCTTCAAACTTGGAATAACCCTCACGCCTTTCAAAGTCCAAGAAGTACTGGCTGAAGTCTTCAAATCAATGTCGTTGATGGCCGTAACATCAAGAACTTCATCATTAACAAGTCTTACCTTCCCAAAATCACCAAACTTTAGATTCTTCATCATTTCACTATAGTGAGTGGCATGAAACGATGCATCAAAATCCATAACCTAGGAATCAACATTACACTCAACACTACAAACCAAAGCCTCATCATCTAAATTGTCTTATGCAGTGGTATCTTTTGTAACGTCTTTCTTATCATTCAAATATTGACTCATAATCTTGTCTCTTTATAACTCTAGCATACTATATCTTTACTAGCCTTAAACTGACTCCTATTCCTACTCCTATTGCCTCATTCTTTTCCTAACCTCTACCTTCTGTGATTAACATATTGCATGATGATTCACCTAAACTTCTACGTCTTGAATATTCTCCCAAAATCAGGTCCCAAATCCCATAAAAGTAATTTTTGTAGATGAACTACAAACCGCAGTCACTATTCTAGACCAACTATTGAGCCAAAGGGATAATAACAACATTCCTTGAACTTCATCATAAAACTAATGTCAATTAATACTAAGCGGGACATGATCGAATTAAGATAATTAATAAGCGTTGTAACAGACCCACCCTCTTTCATTCTTGTTGTCACTAGCTATCAGATAAAATAGACCTTATTCGCTTTTGAGGTATTCTCATACATGTTGGATAGTAAATTCATCATACTACGCGTCGTGGTTTCCTTCATGATGTTAAATGCTACATGTGACATCTGCCCCGATCCGACCCGACCCAGGTACCCGTTTCTCTAATCCGATCTCTTTCTTTTATGATTTAATATTTATTTTTACTTATATTTTACTTTTAATAATATATATTTTCCTTCCCGCCTCTTTCTCTCTTTTCCTTCCCGCCGTCCCGTCCCTCTTCTCTCTTTCCGCCTTCTTTTCCCTCTTGTCGCCGTCCCGCCCTTAAGCCTTGAACCTCTCTGTCCTTTGTTCCTTCCCGCCTAAGGTTGTCTGCGCAGCTCCACGCGCCAGACTCTTTACAAGGAAGCCTGCGTGAAGACCACCTGTTACTGCGATACGCGAGACGAACTGTCCCCGCAGCGCGCTAAGGATTTTAGTTCTTCCCGCGGCGCGCTATGGATAATGTTCTTCTCGCGACGCGCTAAGGAATATAGTTCTCGCGACGCGCTTAGAATTGAAGTTCTTCCCGCGGCGCGCTTAGAAATATAATTCTTCCCGCGACGCGTTAAGGTTGGTTCTGTCTGCCTTCGCGCTCGCGCACTTTTGCCTTCGCGCTCGATGCCTTCTCGCGTTTAACCCTTGAGTCTTTTCTCCTGTTTAATCTAGCCGTTTGCTTTTGTAATGTCTTATCTTCTGTGCTGTTGACCTAACCTGTCTTATGTCTGAAAAGTTACTTTCGGCGCAGCATGCGCACCAACCCCATTGGTTGGCAGAAAAAGTGACTGACATTATCTTTTGGAGATCTGCTTTTTCCATGCTTGACCAGTACCTTTATCTGAACCGCCCATGCCTTTTTACTTCCCTGTCAGCCTTTTTCTCTTTTTCCCTGCTACCATATCTTTTGATATCTTTTACTTTTCTGAACTTGCTTTTGATATCTTTTGTTATCTTTTGTTTTGTCTTGTTCTGTTTGTCTTGGAATCTTTTCCCCTTTTTCTGGATTCATGTCTCCTAGGGTTTCTCTATAAATAATAATATTATTTTTCCTAACACATCACACACAAACACTTAATTTAAATATTCTCCTTGCTCTCGTCCTTGTCCTCTGCCGTCTCCTCTCTTTGCCTCCGTCTTCCTCCCTGTTCTACCCTGCTTTTCCGGTAATATATATTATATAATAATTTACTTATTAATTATGCTAACTTATAATCAAGACATTAAAACAAATCGTTAAAACAATAATCTTTAATTATAGGTTAACTTTGCTTGTTTGGTTCTTGCTTTACCTATCTTCACACCGATTATCAAGTGAGTAATCTCGTACCTAATCCCTTTTATTTTTAATGTTTTGGGATGTTCATGTGTTCATACAAACTTAGAGTCTTAAACTGTTTATGAACTTTAGTCGCGCAGTATCCCATGTGTGGAGGACGTAGACTTGGCTGTTTATTTGTATGTGTGGATCATTAACCGTCTTGTCGGTCTATTCCGCAGTTCTCATGGTACCATTAGATGAACACGGGAGAACTATCGTTTATGATTTTCTCTTTTGTTTACACATGCACAGTTTGTCTTATTTGTGAGCTCAATTGTGAGCACTGGCAGTCTATGAATCTTAGAGTTGGTCCCGATCAGATTACACCCCTGTTGAAAACCAGACATACACATGTTGCGCGCAGATTTATTGTTATCTATGTATTAACTATTAAACTTGATTTCTCACCAACACGCAAGTGTTTGACGTTTTATTTTAACACATGTTCAGGTTTGCAGTAGCTGTTTTGGAGCTCGAGATAACCTAGGAAGTTTTCTTTATTTTGGACCTAGATAAAAATGTATCAAGACAAGTTATTGCTGTTCGAATATTATGATTTATAATATATTGATTTATGACGATTATGTTATCTTATGTATACCTTGTGCGTGCGCGAATGAATGTATTTATTAAATATTGACACCCAATAGTGTCACGAGTAATGAAACAATATGTGGCGCCCCGATGTATAATCCGCCTTTGGTCGGGGTGTTACAGATTGGTATCAGAGCTCGTTGACTTTAGGATAGGTGGTTAGACGTAACGGCCTAGAATACCTAAGAGTCCCTTCTCGCGCATGAGAGAAATCTCATGTTTGCGCGCTTATTGTTAATTACTCGTTATTTATGAATATGCTCGCGCCTGCGCAGTATATGATTTTATGTTTTATTCCGCGATATTTCGATTTTTATTGATTTTACTTACATATTCGTTTGTTGGGATTGAAAATCCGAAAAGTCATGGTGATACATGAATAGTTGATTTTCAATTTTCAATTACGATTATGTTCTGAGGTTGGAGACTTGAAAAGTCATGGTGATACATGAATTGTCAACCTCCAATACTCATTTTCTTGTATATTTTATATTGAGGATTGAAAAGTCATGGTGATACATGAATCGTCAATCTCCAATACTCGTTTACTCGTCATTTTAAATTGAGAATTTGGAAGGTCATGGTGATACATGAATTGTCGATTCTCGATTCGAATTTGTTACCTTTATTAAGTCTGCATTTAAAGTCATTTATTTTACTTTAACTTTGATAGTATCTAACTCTGCGAAACCAAGCTTTATAAGGTTATACTTTGCGATAAAACCAAGATATTAACAAAAATTAAAACTTTTATAGAATGCCTCCACTATCAGCTCGCCATCTTAGGAAGAAAGAAGCCGCGCGCAGACGATCGCTGCAACGTTCCCAGGAAATGGCCACCGCAATAGCCCAAGCTTTGAGCCAAAACAATACCAACACCTCCGGTTACAACATTAAATCCTTCAATGCGGGTAACCCTCCAAAGTTCACAGGTCTTGAAGGAGCCACCGTGATGCTCCAGTGGCTTGAGAAAATTGAAAACACTTTCCTCCATACCCAATGCCCCTCAAACAGACGAACCCTATATGCCTCCAGTGTCCTGGAATCTAGAGCGCTTACATGGTGGAATGGAGTAGCTCATGCGCGTGGCGCAGAAGCTGCTTCTAGCATGACATGGGAGGAATTCAAGGAAATTCTGACGCGAGAATTCTGCCCTCCCAACGAAGTTAAGCGCCTGGATGAGGAATTTTGGAATCTTAAACAATACAGTGGCGAAGCGCGCGAGTACGCGACGCGCTTCCATGAACTAAGTTTGCTTGTCCCTCACCTTGTTACCCCTTCCCGCCGAGCCATCGAGAAATTCCTTGGGGGTCTCCCCATGGAAATTCAAGATTCTGTATGGGCCAGAAACCCAGTAACCCTCCCTGACGCTATTGAGTTGGCCGCTGTGCTCAGCGACAACCATGTCAGAGCAGGAACCTTGTTCCTGCGGGGAGCTGAGAAGACCAAACCCACCAAAACTGCCCCTGAACCAACAGAAACCAAACCAGAACCCTCAAACCATAACCAGAAACGTAAGCGCAGACAAGCTTACGCGCTTACCAACCCACCCATAGTCCAGCAACCTGCCTACCAACCTCTAGTATACGCCCCTCAACCACTGTCCGCCTACCCAACACCTCCTGTAGTCCACAACTATGCCTTAACCAATCCAGCACTCCCTGCCCCGCCAACTAAGAAACCTTACACAGGAAACCACCCCTTTTGCCCAACCTGTAGACTCCACCACCCACCTCAAGTCCCATGTCGACAATGTAACCGATGTGGCCGCGCTGGCCACCTTGCAGAAAACTGTAGAGTCCTTCCCGCCAATCCAATTGCGCCAACACCACCAGTCTACCCGCAGAACCCACAACCAACCTACCAAAACCCACGACCCAGATCGTGCTTTAACTGCGGTGATCCTAGTCATTTCCGGAACGCGTGCCCGAGGCTACAAGTGCAAATCACACAAGCGAATCCGGTGAACCAGATTTCAAACCAAGTGACGCGTGGACGAGCTTTTAATATAACCGCGCACCAAGCGCAAGAGAATAATGACGTAGTTAATGGTACATTTTTACTTAACGGAAATTATGCTTCTATACTTTTTGATACTGGCGCCGATCGAAGTTTTATCTCTCGCGCCTTTGAGCAGAAGCTTGCGCGACCGCGCGATAACTTAAAAGAAGATTTTTCAGTTGAATTGGCTAATGGTGAAACTATTTTAATAAACTCTGTGATCAAGGATTGTACGCTTAACCTTAATGAAAACGATTTTCTAATCGATCTCATCCCCATGCCTCTTGGAAGTTTTGATATTATCATTGGTATGGACTGGCTTTCGAAGAATCGCGCCGAAGTTATTTGCGCCAAGAAGATGATTCGCATACCTCGAGAAAATGGTGATCTTCATATCTACGGCGAGAAACCCTCCCGCGGTCTTAAGCTTATGTCTTGCGCCGAAGCCCAAAGGCTTATGCGGAAGAAGTGTGTTGCATTCTTAGCCCATGTGGTCAAACCCGATGAAGAAAAGAAGCTTCGCGATATCCCTGTTGTGCGTGATTTCCCTGATGTTTTTCCTGATGATCTTCCTGGTATCCCTCCCGCTCGTGAAGTCGAGTTTCGTGTTGATCTTGTCCCTGGTGCTTCCCCCGTAGCTAAATCTCCTTACCGTCTTGCGCCCGCTGAGATGCAAGAATTGGCAAGTCAACTTCAAGAGTTGACCGCTAAAGGATTCATCCGCCCTAGCTCTTCGCCCTGAGGTGCTCCGGTGTTGTTCGTTAAAAAGAAAGATGGATCGTTTCGCATGTGTATCGATTACCGCGAGTTGAACAAACTCACAATTAAGAACCGGTATCCCTTACCGCGTATTGACGACCTCTTTGATCAGCTCCAAGGTGCCTCTTGTTTCTCCAAGATTGATCTCCGCTCTGGCTATCACCAGTTGCGCATCCGCGATGAAGATGTTCCGAAGACTGCTTTTCGAACCCGCTATGGCCATTTTGAATTCTTGGTCATGTCCTTCGGTTTAACCAACGCACCCGCCATTTTCATGGATCTAATGAATCGGGTGTGTAGACCTTTCTTGGACCGTTTTGTGATCGTGTTTATCGATGATGTTCTGGTGTATTCTAAGACCAAGGCCGAGCATGAGCAACATCTTCGGTTGGTGTTGCAGAAGCTTAGAGCTGAGCAACTCTATGCTAAGCTTTCCAAGTGTGAATTTTGGTCTGATGAAGTACAGTTTCTTGGTCATGTTGTAAACAAGATGGGTATTCATGTCGACCCATCCAAGATTGAAGCAATCAAGAACTGGTTGACGCCATCTTCTCCTACCGAAATCCGTTCCTTTCTGGGCTTAGCTGGTTACTACCGGCGATTTATTTCGAACTTCTCAAAGATCGCTTTGCCTTTAACAGCTCTGACGCACAAAGGTAAACCGTATATTTGGGGCTCGAAGCAAGAAGAAGCCTTTCTGACGCTCAAGCGTTTGTTGTGTGAAGCTCCTGTTCTTGCGCTACCTGGGGGTAATGATGATTTTGTCGTGTATTGCGATGCATCCAACCAAGGTCTCGGTTGTGTTCTTATGCAACGAGGCAAGGTTATCGCTTACGCATCAAGGCAACTCAAGATTCATGAAAAGAATTATACAACTCACGATCTCGAACTTGGTGCAGTTGTATTTGCCTTGAAGATCTGGAGACACTACCTTTATGGTACTAAGTGTATCCTCTACACTGACCATAAAAGCCTTCAGCATATCTTTGATCAGAAGGAACTTAACATGAGACAACGCCGATGGAACGAACTCATCAGTGATTACGATTGTGAGATCCGGTATCATCCTGGTAAGGCTAATGTGGTAGCCGATGCGCTCAGCCGAAAACCCTGCCAGCTTAACTGTATCTTGCCGCGCACGCAGCTTCACTTCGCGCCGATCCTAAGCAACCTTGAATCGCGCACTCGTGACGCGCAGCGCGCATCCATCAGTAATGGTAATCTTCGCGCCGAGTTAGCGTGTGGCGCGGAAGCGCACTTTGTCCCTAATCTGAGTGGAATTCTTTGTTATCTCAATCGCATCTGGATTCCCTTTGATGAGAATCTTCGCGCTGATATCCTGAGTGAAGCGCATAAATCTCGGTATTCTATTCATCCCGGCGCTGATAAGATGTACAAGGATTTGCGCATTACTTATTGGTGGCCCGGTATGAAAAAGGATATTGCTGTGTTCGTAGCTAAATGCCTGACTTGTTCTAAAGTAAAAGCTGAACACCAACGCCCATCTGGTTTGCTCGAACAACCAGAAATTCCTACGTGGAAATGGGAATGTGTAGCGATGGACTTTATTACAAAGTTACCTTTGACAGCAAGCAAACATGATAGCATTTGGGTAATAGTGGATCGTTTGACTAAGTCTGCTCACTTTCTGCCCATTCGTGAAAACTACCGTGTTGAGCAACTCGCGCAGCTTTATGTCAAGGAAATTGTCTGCCGCCATGGCACTCCTTTGAGCATCATATCCGATCGCGATGGCCGTTTTATATCCCGCTTTTGGAAATCTCTCCAATCTGCGTTAGGAACTCGCTTGGACATGAGTACGGCATATCATCCTCAGACTGACGGACAGTCTGAGCGAACTATTCAAACTCTTGAGGATATGCTTCGATCTTGTGTTCTTGATTTTGGAGGTAATTGGGATTCACACCTACCTCTGGTCAAGTTCTCTTATAATAACAGCTATCATTCCAGTATTGGTATGGCCCCATTTGAAGCACTTTACGGTCGTAAGTGCCGCTCCCCGATTTGTTGGAGCGAAGTGGGAGAAACTCAAATCACAGGACCCGAACTTGTTCAAGAGACAACCGATAAAATCGCCAAGATCCGTGATCATCTGCTGACTACCAGAAGCCGACAGAAGAGTTACGCAGATCGCAGGCGAAAGCCTCTCGAATTTCAAGTTGGTGATCTTGTTCTCCTCAAAGTGTCGCCCTGGAAGGGTGTTGTCCGCTTTGGGAAGAAGGGTAAGCTTGCTCCTCGTTATGTTGGTCCATTCAAGATTCTCGCGCGTGTAGGAAAAGTTGCCTACAGACTTGACCTACCGCCCGCGCTCAGTAATGTGCATCCAACGTTCCATGTATCCAATCTCAAGAAATGTTTAGCTAACGAGAACCTTCACATACCACTTGATGAAGTTCAAGTTGATGAATCCATGCATTTCGTTGAGAAGCCTGTTGAGATTTTGGATCGCGAGGTAAAGCAAACCAAGCGCAGTCGTATCCCTATTGTTAAAGTTCGATGGGAGTCCAAGCGCGGAGCCGAGTTTACATGGGAAAGGGAAGATCAAATGAAGATCAAGTACCCGCACCTGTTCTCTGCGCAACCTACTTCGAGATAAATTTCGGGACGAAATTTCTTAAAGTAGGGGAGACTGTGACATCTGCCCCGATCCGACCCGACCCAGGTACCCGTTTCTCTAATCCGATCTCTTTCTTTTATGATTTAATATTTATTTTTACTTATATTTTACTTTTAATAATATATATTTTCCTTCCCGCCTCTTTCTCTCTTTTCCTTCCCGCCGTCCCGTCCCTCTTCTCTCTTTCCGCCTTCTTTTCCCTCTTGTCGCCGTCCCGCCCTTAAGCCTTGAACCTCTCTGTCCTTTGTTCCTTCCCGCCTAAGGTTGTCTGCGCAGCTCCACGCGCCAGACTCTTTACAAGGAAGCCTGCGTGAAGACCACCTGTTACTGCGATACGCGAGACGAACTGTCCCCGCAGCGCGCTAAGGATTTTAGTTCTTCCCGCGGCGCGCTATGGATACTGTTCTTCCCGCGACGCGCTAAGGAATATAGTTCTCGCGACGCGCTTAGAATTGAAGTTCTTCCCGCGGCGCGCTTAGAAATATAATTCTTCCCGCGACGCGTTAAGGTTGGTTCTGTCTGCCTTCGCGCTCGCGCACTTTTGCCTTCGCGCTCGATGCCTTCTCGCGTTTAACCCTTGAGTCTTTTCTCCTGTTTAATCTAGCCGTTTGCTTTTGTAATGTCTTATCTTCTGTGCTGTTGACCTAACCTGTCTTATGTCTGAAAAGTTACTTTCGGCGCAGCATGCGCACCAACCCCATTGGTTGGCAGAAAAAGTGACTGACATTATCTTTTGGAGATCTGCTTTTTCCATGCTTGACCAGTACCTTTATCTGAACCGCCCATGCCTTTTTACTGTTCCCTGTCAGCCTTTTTCTCTTTTTCCCTGCTACCATATCTTTTGATATCTTTTACTTTTCTGAACTTGCTTTTGATATCTTTTGTTATCTTTTGTTTTGTCTTGTTCTGTTTGTCTTGGAATCTTTTCCCCTTTTTCTGGATTCATGTCTCCTAGGGTTTCTCTATAAATAATAATATTATTTTTCCTAACACATCACACACAAACACTTAATTTAAATCTTCTCCTTGCTCTCGTCCTTGTCCTCTGCCGTCTCCTCTCTTTGCCTCCGTCTTCCTCCCTGTTCTACCCTGCTTTTCCGGTAATATATATTATATAATAATTTACTTATTAATTATGCTAACTTATAATCAAGACATTAAAACAAATCGTTAAAACAATAATCTTTAATTATAGGTTAACTTTGCTTGTTTGGTTCTTGCTTTACCTATCTTCACACCGATTATCAAGTGAGTAATCTCGTACCTAATCCCTTTTATTTTTAATGTTTTGGGATGTTCATGTGTTCATACAAACTTAGAGTCTTAAACTGTTTATGAACTTTAGTCGCGCAGTATCCCATGTGTGGAGGACGTAGACTTGGCTGTTTATTTGTATGTGTGGATCATTAACCGTCTTGTCGGTCTATTCCGCAGTTCTCATGGTACCATTAGATGAACACGGGAGAACTATCGTTTATGATTTTCTCTTTTGTTTACACATGCACAGTTTGTCTTGTTTGTGAGCTCAATTGTGAGCACTGGCAGTCTATGAATCTTAGAGTTGGTCCCGATCAGATTACACCCCTGTTGAAAACCAGACATACACATGTTGCGCGCAGATTTATTGTTATCTATGTATTAACTATTAAACTTGATTTCTCACCAACACGCAAGTGTTTGACGTTTTATTTTAACACATGTTCAGGTTTGCAGTAGCTGTTTTGGAGCTCGAGATAACCTAGGAAGTTTTCTTTATTTTGGACCTAGATAAAAATGTATCAAGACAAGTTATTGCTGTTCGAATATTATGATTTATAATATATTGATTTATGACGATTATGTTATCTTATGTATACCTTGTGCGTGCGCGAATGAATGTATTTATTAAATATTGACACCCAATAGTGTCACGAGTAATGAAACAATATGTGGCGCCCCGATGTATAATCCGCCTTTGGTCGGGGTGTTACACTACATCTTCTGACAACGACGGAGTTATACAAGCCATAGCTTTCTTATCTAACTTCTTCCATTCTACTTATGACATCTTTTCTGGTTTTTCATCTTTAAGCACTACAATCAAGTCTTTCTGACAAAGTAGCGCTTCAATCTGCATCTTCCACTAACCAAAATTCTATCCATCAAACTTCTGTATCATAACATTTCCGTCTTCTTCCATGGCAATGACTAAACGAAACTTGAATAAAAAACAGAGACATACACAGCAATGACACGGGCATTAACGACTGTTCTATTGAACTCTGTTAAACAATCAATCTATTCAACGCGCAGTGGAGTAATGAACTTTGATATTCAAAAAACTGAAAATTAGACAGAAACGATAAAACATGACAATACGGTTGGCATTGTTTTTATGGTCTCTGTAATTGGTCTCCTTTGATTCAGCAAATTGTTCTTTGCACAACAGAATTTGATTTCGGCATGATCGAAAAACACAGCAGCACAAACGGCTGACTGCCAGTGGCTGAAAACTACTGTCGACGCAAAATCTGTTTTCGTTCTTGGTTATCAATGCAAACTAAATCAATAAAATTGCTTTTGACTTCTGATATCCAAATCATACATATTATTATCTAAATATTTCTGACACTTTTAATACTTTTTGAGCTAGTTTTAATAAATTCTACTCGATCCTAGTTCATATTTAAAAGTTTAAAAGTTTTAAAAGAAAACGAGCTAAGAATTATTATTTTTACTAAACTTAAGACAACAAGTAATATGTATAATAATAGTAATATAAATTAGCATGACGAGCTACACCATGAAAATTAAAAACTAAATATGTTAATTTGCATGTTACAACTAAATGAGCTTAAAAATTAAAAAGATGATAAGACATTTAAATCATTACACATGTAATTTATTATATTAGTTCTCTTATTTATTTTTATTTGTATTTTTGAGGTAGCCACATGATGGTCACGTTGGATAAGAGAAATAAGATAAGCACATGAATTGAAGAATAAGTGGGCTTTGCATTTGTTATGGCCCACAGCAAAAGAGGGCTCGTTGTGTGAAAAATAGGAGTTTTTGAGATGTTAGCAATTAAAAACAGAGATGGCAGAAGGCCAGGGCATGTGCCGATAATTTATTTTAGAACCCTACAACCTTCGACAAGGAGAAAAGAGGATCAAGAATTAAAGTTCGATTGATTGGAAGAGATCTTTAATCATTCGGTTTGAGATCTTTAATTTGCTTGTCATTTAATTTATTGTCATGAACTCAAGTACTTCTTTGTTTTTATGACTATGATCGGCTAAACTTGTTAGAACCATCTAGTTTTTGGTTAAATAATGATTGATTAATGAGTTGTTGATTTTTATTGCTTTATTATGTGACATACTACTAAGTTTGATATTTTTTTTGTCAAAGTAAATCTCGCGTGATCTTGTCTTGCATGAATTAGTTTCGTGTCGGTTTAGGGTTACATGTTTTATCGTTTACTTGGTGTCTGCGATAAATTTATGGTAGACGTGCCATAGGATTAGTTGACTAGATTTGTTTAAGCCCAGTAGTCCACCTCTTTTTAGTCCTACCCAAATAATTAGAGTCACTTGTCTTGTTGCCTTGCCGTTTTAGGTTGGCCATTGCTAGACATCGATCAGATTATCTTTATTAGGTTTGCTCAACTTGTAAGTTGAGTTATTTATCGATTTAAGTTGAATTACTCCTTTTTCCCTAAACTTGTTAAGAGTACGAATCCAAAAGCAGGAAACTGTGTTATTGAGACCTGCCCAGAGATATAGCATTGGGGTACGCTAGGTTTTCACCAGTTATTGCTACACGCTTTCTAGTATGATTAGGGGTTATTAGTGAAATCTACCCAGAGATCTAGTTTTCCTTAGTTATCCCTAGTTAGTTATCTTTATACCCCGATTTCACATGTTCGTTAGCGGCCGAGGCTTCTTAATCATCATTAGGATACTAGACCTAGGTGGTTCTATTCGTCATATATGAGAGTTCGCGTTAAGTTTCCCGTTGGAATCCGTTAGTGTCGTTAACTTTTGTTAAGTTTCTAGTTTAGTTAATTTAGTAATTTAGTTTTAATAATTAAAATAAAATAGGCAAATCAGGGGTGAAGCTTCTTGGGAGAGTTGTTAGTAAAGACACTGGGTTTATTAGAGGGTTGGAAAAGAAGAGAACTACTAATGTTGCTGATTTGATACGTCTTCTCCCAAAACTTGGTGACCCGCAGAGTGAGTTACTTTTGCTTCGATCATGTATGGGTATTGCTAAACTTTTCTTCGGTTTGAGAACATGCCAACCTGTACACGTGATGGAGGCAGCGTTGTTCTTTGACAAGGGATTGCGTGAGGCGATCGAGGACATTGTAGTTTGTGGAGGTCCTTTCTTTGGAGACCTCCAATGGAGACTTACTTCCTTACCCATTAAGAATGAAGGTTTGGGGTTGTATTCGGCAGTAGAGGCTTCCTCCTATGCGTTTGTCGCCTCGAGAGCGCAATCGTGGGTGCTTCAGGATCACATTTTGCTAGATAGCGGTATATGCGGAATGGATTCTGATTATTCTTGTGCTTTGGCTTGTCTTCATGATATGATTCCAAACGTCAATTTTAGCAGTTTCACTAACAAAGAGACCGCCCCCTCTAAAACCCAACATGCATTGGCGAGTGCTCTTTTTAGTAAAATTGTTCACGACATAGAGTCAAACTTTTACATGACAAGTAGACAAAAAACCATTTTTGAGTGTCTACGAGCACCACATGCTCAAGATAGATGGGTTAGGCCAACATATGTCTCCAACGGAGTATCGTACTATCCTTAAGTATTGCCTCATAATTCCTCTATTCCTGGTTGATGAGATATGTCCAGTTTGTCGTAAGGCGTGTTTAGACTCATATGGGGAGCACGCGGTGCATTATAAAGAGCTACCGGGTTCAAGTACCGACACAATCTGATTAAGGATGTGCTCTTTGACATATTCAGGCGGGCCAGAATTTCTGTTAAGAAAGAAGCACCTGTGAATTTCCTAGCTGACCCGTCGGAGGAAAAATCATCTCTTCGACCAGCTAACATTTGGTGTTTGGATGGATATGAGGAAAACATGCTTGTGTGGATTTAACAGGGATTTCCCCTCTTGTGGGCTTAGGGAGTAGTGGGTTCACAGCCGGTCAAGCTACTTTGAAAGCTGCTTCAGGGAATGTGACCAAACATGAGAAGGCGTGTCTGAAGCTGTGTTTATTCCTTTTGCTTTGGACACTTTTGGTTTCCTCGCGCCCGAAGCTGTGGAGCTACTTACCCATATTCAACGGGTCATGCATAGTAATGTTATGACTCCAAGATCTGCAAATGTAGTTTTTAAAAGATTGGGTTTTGCAATTCAGAAAAGGATAGCGCCGCAGCTTGTTGCTCGCTTGCCTTTTGTTTCGATGTAATTTAATTTTTAAAAGCGTAAGGATTTGTAATTAAAAAAATTATTAAGTAGGACTTGGTAAGGGTTAGTATTCCAAGCCATCTTACGTGTCTGCGAGACACGATTGATATATTTACTGTTGCATGTGTGAGGCTTAATTAATTTTTTTTCTGTTTTTAAAGCTAGTTGTGAATCAAGGTTTTAATAAGTAGTTTTTCGCACATCAACCTCATAATATGAACACAAGCTGAAAACCCTAAAAATAAACAAAAAAGGGGCATATACTCTCTTGTCTGTCTTTCTTGGTGTGAACACAAGCAAAACAATGAAAATATAATTGCTTTCTTGCCTTGGTAGATTGGACACAACAACAAAAAAAATACCTCTTGCTTACTTTGTCTTTTTCTAATGTGAACTCAAATTAGAAAGCCGATGGCAAACAAGGTGGATGGCGATTGTGTCACGTGTGTAATAGTTCTCCATATTTATTCTATTTTTATTTTTAAAATTTAAAAAAATCATCTAAAACCACTTCAACTTATTCTCTATCTTTAAACTCTATTTCTAAATTTTAATGAAATAATATAGGAAGCCTATAAATTTAAAGTGTTGCAACAACACTTCATTTTTAACTACCCTTTTATAAATATATATTATAAATCAATTAATATTGAAAATGATTATAAAACAAAATAGTTAGAGTTTAGATTATAAATAGAAGAAAGAGAAAAAATAATTAAAAAAAAAAGAATATAGAGATGAGAATGAAGAATGGGTTGGGGAGTTTCTAGAAAATGATGTATAAATTAAAAAAATTATGTTTTTTAGTTAAATTTTAAAGATGGAAATAGAGAACCCATTAAGAATGCTCTAAACCTCACAGACAACCCGAAGTCCACAACACCTTATTTTGATGCGGACCTTTTCAGACCTCAAGTCTATCACTGGATACGATGGCTAGCTGTCAACACCGAAAACCTAGATCAACAACCTCTTTCTCCCGCCACCGTGGTCTCCGTGTGTAGCGAGCCTAAGCTCTGATACCACTTGTTAGAATTAACGCACACACGAAACCGAGCACAAACACAAAATCAATAAACAAGCACGAGAATTTAACATAGTTCGGTCTAAAGTGGCCTACATCTACATGTGGCAATTAGGTAATCTTTAATGGGTGACAAAGGATTACAAGTACATAACATCATATATAGAGAGACTAGTCTAGAGTTCGCATCTTACTAAACAAGAAATATAAATCGGGCTGCCGCACCTGTCTCCTCTTTTAACTTTATATAATAAACCGAGCTAAACAAGGCCTACGGACCCAACAGTTTTGTTCTAATTTTTAATCCTGAGATGCTTGCTCTAGCCAAGTTGAGGTGCTACATGCACTTTTATACTTGTAATATTTTGTGTTGCTTTAGCCTTTAATAACCTAGCAAACCATTTATATAATTCACTAGACTTATTATGTTTATGTGTCGGCCAGTTGTGAACCCACCGGTATAGCTAATGTTTATTTTGAGCATGTATATATATATTTTGAGGGCAACTTTGGACGACTTTTCAAGAAAGCTGGAGACTCATACTATGGTGGGTAGACATTTGGCTTGAAGTCCTTGGAACCGTAATCCTGGAGGAAGCTTTGCTTACGATTCGTTTGCCGTTAACATTTCATTTGCTTAATATTGTGAAGTTTATGTGTAAATGTTATTTGAATGTAAACAACCCAATCAAGATCACTGTAATCCCAAATATTGATTTGTTTATGACTATGAAGTTTGTGTTTAAATATTGATTTGTTTTAAGACTTAAGTGATATCCTTTCCTAATCTGAATTCAAGTCGTTAGTAATTGATTAAGTTCACTTATTAGATTAAATATTGATAAATCTCTAGTATCGGTCGTTACGGAATCCACATATCAGTATAATTTGGTTCCTATCCTATCTACTTTACGTTGTGATAGTTCTGCATGCCTTACTATGCAAGTTGGCCATTTATTTTATATTCCATTCAGCATGCGTGAGCAATATATAATTTTATAGAAGGTGCATGAATTTCACTGCATGGTTTAAATTATACGTTATAGATGGAATTCTATTCAAGATAAGAATATATTAATTGTTGTCTTCGCTTTCTTCATTTTATGATGGAAAAGAAAGAGAATGTTTGTTTTTAAAAGACAGAATTACATATATTATTGTTTATGTTTGTATTGAATTTCATTGATTGTTTTTTATATTTAAAATTGATATGTTTTATCCTTTACGTTTCAAAATGCTACGGCGTTTGTCTTTTGATCCTAACCTGGTTAGTTTTTTCTCATTAAATCAGTTGCACATAAGGGCAAATTGGGCATTTCATCCATTTGGGCAACGGTGGTCAACGGTGGTGTTCAATTAGTGGTGGGGATGGTGTTCATGTGGTGGATTTCGGTCGGCGACGGTGGTGGTGGTATTCCGGTGGTGTTCAAATTGAGTTTTCCAATAAGAAATGAGTTTTCTGGCAAAAAGACATTTCTTCGACAGCCGGAAACTAACGGAGTAACGCTTCATTAATTGTGGATAATTGGAACCAAACAAGTTAAAAGATGGGATAGTCGTGAGTTGATCGACAACGATCAAAAGATAATAGTTAAGATTATATACAATCAATATATATTTTTTTTTCAAAAGGCCATAAGTTTTGAATTTTATATAGTATGCTATAAAATAAACTAATGTAAATGTCATCAATTTTTTGCGTTTTTTTAAGTCTTAACATCTTGTTTTCAATTAAATAAATAAGGAAATTTGAATTTTATTAATCCCATCATTTTTAAGTTAACTAGTAATAAGTTTATCTTCGAAAATTGTAACCACCGGTCACACTTTTAACACTATTTTTTTCATTAGACCACCGTTAAAAAAGCGTAAACCCATTAAGTTACTTTCGAATTTCAAATTGATATTTTAGGGTTTTAGTTCGAAAGGAGTGAATGAGTCGATTAATGTAAAACTTATGTCGAAATGGTGCTCCGAACCACAAAACGGTGCTTCAATTCGGGTGTTTAAACTTTCAATTTACAAAAATCAAGCCGTGAAGCGCCATTTCGTGATAAGTTTTACATCAATCGACTCGTATCTTCCTTTTGATAAAAACCCTAAAACATTAATCTGAAGTTCAAAAAATAAAAATTGTTAAAACTTTTGGTTTGAACAAGGTGCAATGAAAATAAAAAATATGAAATGTGGAACCAATGACATCAATTTTTAATATCAAATTAATAAAATCTAATTTTCCAACAAATAAAAAGAAAAGTGCCTCACGAAAAAAAAATCCCCGTTTGTTAATAAATAATGAATGATGGACGTTCAAAAAGTTAGCATGCATCTTTGGAATAATTGATGAAAAGGTGGCTATGTGTTAATTTATAGAATATTCGTTGTCTTTCACTCTTTCTTTCTAAAATCATGACGTTGGATGACAATAACATCAAAGAAATCTAGAAAACAAAATTTTGAAAAAGTTGCTTAAATAATTACTAGAATTCGGTGAAAAAGACAAAGAACAAAGTCGTCGATATCTTGAAAAAAGAATGGTGGAAAAGAGTTTTTCAATGGGTTACTCCGGTAAAAGATGCTCATGTAATAAAAATTTGCAAAGCTGGCAATGAGGTTTGATAATAACAGTTCATATAACGCTATCGGTTGTGGTTTGGCTAGTATGAACTATTTAAAGTGACATGTCACTGTCACGTAGACAGTGAGTTTTAACTTTTAACTAATTCGTCCTTTAATAAGGACGTTGTAGTTTACCTATATATTAAAAGAAAAACCCAAGAATTGTGATTGGCCGAAATAGTATGGACCCATCTTTTCAGACAGCCTGGGTGATAACGGGATGGCCGAAGAAGGGCAAAAAGTTTGGTGTCAGCATGTTAATGGGGAGATGTTGTGGTTTGGCCGTGTGTCACGTGAGGTGGATTTTGACGCCCCACGTAGCACCTCTATAACACTCAACCTAACAAGTAATTATAGTTAATCAATGTTTATAGGAGTTTAACGCATTGATGCAAATCAAAGTTACGTGGATAGATATTTAGAGAAATAATCATCGTGAACAGTCCATAATTTTAACTATTAATATTTTAAAAAATAAGGGCATTTACATATATCATCTTCCTAAGTTTTCTTATTACATATATACCCATTTCTTAAAAATCAATTATATATTTCCCCTTCCTAAACCACATATATTACATATCTCTCAATTTTACTAAAATTAGCTAATTAAATGACAGCTTTAATGTTAATGAACTAATTATAAAACTTTACGTATATCCCCTTCTTAATAACAATTACATATATCCCTAATTTATACCCAAACCGAGTCGGTGCTAAGACAAACATGTCGATGTTAATAAATGCAATTGAAGTTGATTTTTTTCAATCATTAGCAAATATAAAAAAAAATTTATATAGTTTATAGATTGAATATATTAATTAAGGTTTTATTATTAAAAAATATTTAATTAAGAGACTTAAGAATATACGGAAAAATCTCTTTAATCATTAAGTTCAAGAAAAGTCATTTGCTTATAATCATTTATAAATAAAAATGGCTATATATTTAATTTTCTAAAAGAAAAACAAATAAATATGTTATTTGTTTATTATGAGTTAATTAATAGTCATGTTCGTTGCAACATAGCAAATAATTGGTTCTTTTTATTTTTAATTTTTTTATAATTCAATTTTGATTTTGCAATTTAAAATATATGGCAGACTCTCTTTACAACTGAATAATGCATAATAAGGGAAAAAGGGTAATTCTATGTTAAAAGAGGAAATATATAACTAAGATTTTAACATTGGAGAAATATGTAATTAAGAAGTTTAGTAAGAGGATATATGTAAAAATTCTTAAAAAATAATACTTAAAAGTTGATATTTAATATTTAATAATGTTTACTTTTGATAGATCTTTATTTGTTATAGATAAATTACTTTGTAGTTTGGAATTGTACAATTAATATATATATATATATATATTAAATAATTAATTTCTATATGAGCAATTGGATTTAAAAGATTCAAACCTTGGTGTGGCTCCATGGTCGTGGTGGGTGGCGGTGGTGGAGGTGTCCGGTGGGGTGGTGGGAATAGAGGTTGGGTTTTATGGAGTAGAAGAAAGAGAAGGTGGTGGTGTGGGACCCACATATTTTTATTATTCCATCATTAAAAAAGTCACATCAACAATAATATTAACACACTTAGTGTCTTGTTATTTTGAGAGTTGTAACATAAAATACATTGAAAGTTCAGAGTGACGATAACATTTTGTTAGTTAGGAGTGTCCACGGCCAACAATTAAAACTTAAGATTACTCAAACCTCAATTTTGGCCTCAAGTCTTCATCAAGAATTGCATAAACAATCTGAATCAACTACACTCTTATTTGATCCATATCAAGTAAGAATCGTTCACAAGTTTATCTTAAAAATGTTGACTTTCAATTTATACAATCTGTAATCCTGCACCTTGCTTTATGGTGTATCAATTTCACAGTTTGAATATCCAATCTTGAATTCAATATAATCTGTTGTGAATTTCAAGAACATCGACTTGAATTATCGATTCAGATTTTAAATTATAAGACCGCCATTAAGATATTGAATTTGACTTTTGAATATCACAACTTAATTTTTACTTTTTGAAGTCAAAATATGTTCTTATCTTTGTAGAATTATTGTTCACAAACTTAAAGTACAATAATTAATATTAAATTTTCATTAATATTGATTACAATACATAAGTCGAAGAAAAAAGAACTTACACTACTTAATAATAAATTACATGAAATAAATAACAAACATAAATACTAAAGAAAACATAAACAAAGCAAAAACGGGTGAAGCCTGATGATTTCTGTTAAACAAAGATTTCTTAAAACAGATTTCGGGTTGCCCAGGTGAACCCGTCTGTCTCCCAGGACACAGCAAACGAATCGGTGTTTACCGTCAGGATTACAACCGAACTATACCTGAAACGAGAGCATGCATGGATGAGAAAGCTGGAAACGGTTCTGGTTCAGAGTTAGAATGCTTGAACTATGTTTGAGTAATGATTTGATTTGCGTGTTTTTCCGGTTATTGTTCCATCCCCTCAAGACTCGAACTTCATCGTCTATATATAACAGGTATGTGTTGACATTTGTCACAAGATGATGACACTTGTTTGAGGCACCTGACGCTTGTCACATAACTCAATACGTAGCAGATGACTCACTGACACATGGGGACACAACTCACCAGGTGATGACACGCTAGGTGGTCACTCGTCGCTACCCAGTCCCACCATCAAACCGCCACATTAAGCATGTTGCTCTACGCCTAAGTCCGTGTGCCATACTCTTGCTAAGGCCACTAAATGTGTCTTGTCATACAAAAATATAAGCTCGTGAGTCCTCCTCTTTATAAGGTACTCATGTAACATCCTATTTATGATAATAATAATAATAATAATAATAATAATAATAATAAATAAATAAATAAAAGAATCTTGTTTATTTAATGGTGTGTTATGATTTAATTGGATTAAAATAATAATAAGTTGAGTGTGGGCTTGGAAAATAAAAGATGGAGTAAGGGATGGTGATTGGCCTTAAGGTCCATAGGCTTAGGGCTCTTTAAAGCATTCTCAATCCATTTCCTAAAATTATATGAGGGGGATTTACAAATTATATGATATGATTATGAGTAGAGAAGAGAGAAAATTTATATGAGAAAGTTAAATTTGAGTCTTTCTCTTTGAATGTTTTCAAGGAGAGGTGTTACGAGATTCATATGAGTTTCTAGCCCCTTTCTCTTTGAATGTTTTCAAGGCTATGTGCATAGTTGTAAGAAAAGAAGTGTAAGATGATTGAGTATAACTATGAATTGTGAGATATTGTCGTATGTTTTTAGTTAGGCTTATAAATATATGAATGTAAGAATTAAGGTGGCATACCCTTACAATATCTGTGAGAATGAGGGTGTGGTAGACCCTTAAAATATATGTGCAAGAATTAGGGTGGTAGACTCTATAATATCTGTGTAGGAATGTAAGAATAAAAGTATTAATCTAAAATGATAAAAGTATAAGAATGAAATAAGTAAAAAAAGGTAAGTATAGGTTGCATGTAAGAACGGTATCTTCGGATACGAAAGTGTATGTTTAATGTGTAAGAATAGCCTGCGACTTGTTTAATTGGAACTCACTCAGCATATCTGACTTTTAGAATGCACGCAAGTTAGTAGAATGAGGCTGCTGGCTTGAAGCAGGACACATGGCAGTGGACTGAGGTGGCTAGCATTTGAAGAAAGAAGGATGTTAAGTTTTATGATTATGTTTTATGTTAAGACAATTTGTGATGTTTAAGGACAATAATTCAATGATTTGTAAGAAATGGTTAATGTTTTATATTTCCGCAAAAGTTTTAATTTGCTCTGATATTTAGAACTGTGTTTATTAGTAAATCCAACACCCAATGTAAGCACCGAGATCAGGGCCTTACAACTCATAAGTTTATGATTCAATCAGTGTGAGAGAAACTAATTTTCTCATTTCACCAATGTGGAACAAACCACTTTTCATAGTTCATATTCTCAAACATACAACTTAGAGTATCGATGTCGCATTCATCAATACTCTACCTGGTACACGTTAACAAATAATTTATTAGTAACACATACTAATTATTTTTGTGTCCAAATTTCCAACAATCTTGGCAATATTGATCCAAGTTCACGAAACTTCGTAGAAACTAACACGGATCTTCGAAGTAAAACACTAGTTTCTTGAAAAATGATAAAATTTTCAAATTCAAATAAGTTGTAAGACACGAATTATCCAACTTATGTTCATCACCAATTAACCTGCAGAATCCATTAATTCATGTGATGAATCGTGATTAGTTATGAGAAGAACGAGATAAATGCAAATATTTGCACCCAAATTGTATTGATGAATGCAATTATGATGTAACAACAAAAACCCTCATATTCTGTCTTTTATCTTTTGCATTTACGGTGAATTCCCTGTTTTATCACAAAGTATTCTCATAAGTATCACAAAGTACCCACAAAACCTTCCACACATAGAGTACACACGACGTGACCTAAATTATATATAAATTACATAAATAATTCATACGCTTTTCATTATTTTTAAGTTTGTTTTTATTAAATTTTACTCATTCCTCGTTTATATTTAAAATTTAAAGGTTTCAAATTGAATTATATCATTTAGGAAAGATTTTTCATAAAATGAATGAAAATGCCTATCATCTTTTAAAATCAATTATCAACTATAACAGAAATTCGAACTTTTTTCATCCCGAACATGCTTTTAGAATATGAAAACGCTCAAAGATCGTGTTCCATTCAACATGCGCTTGTTGAAAATATATGCACTGTCTTCCACACCCGCATTCAAGCAATTCATTCTATGCCTGTAATAGTGTAATCCACCAACAGATTAGTAAAAAGACTTCGTCCAATAATTCGAGTTGACTTTACGTTGAAAAGTCAAATTCAAACTCAGGACTTTGGTTATTCAAGATTGATGTAGATGCTGATTGCGTTTTAGTTCCACATTTTTCAATTATGATACTTTTTCTAAAAGAAATTTAATTTAAAAAATATAAATATTTAAAAAACTATTTTGAAAAGGCGAGCTATACCAAGCAAAGTGATCTTCACAACAGATGGAGCCGGAAATAATCGATGTTCCTGCCGATTTCCTAAAAAAATAAAGATTTAAAAACACAAACAACGAGTAGTTAAAACTTTAAACATTTATTCTTGGTTTAAGATAAATAACGTACCATGTTGCGTTGTACATGTCATAGAACTTGTCGAACGCTTTATCAAAGCAAAAGTGACAAGCAAGAAGATCCTTGATATCAGTCACCTTACAACTTGATTTACAGCATTTAACCTATGCCAACAAAAAGTAAATATAAAGAGGATTTTCAGCAGAAAGAACAAAATTAATATGCAAAAAAAGTGGCTAAGAAGACTCACGAGACGGTTGAGTTTAAAAGAGTAATACTTGCTATGCGAAGGGTGTGTCTTAATATGCTCCATTAAGTGTCCTGCACTGGAAATCCACATCCACAAGAGGTTGAAAGTAACATGAAATGTATTTTTATGAAAGAAAAAAAAAATTGTTCAGATTATTATTTATGTAAATTACCAATCACAAAATGATATTCTACAATCAAGGCATGATGCCAGAGTAGATACCCTATGGCAAGCATTGCATTTAGTTGCTGCAGACGTCTTCCCGATTTGATGGCATCTATACATAATGAAAACACGTTATATGCTATAGTTATCCCATTTTTACCCTTGTAAAAAAAATTTTAAAAATATGTTTTGAACTATTAAGGTAAAAAAAAATGAAATTGCAAATCCGATGAGTGGTAACAAATTTAAGAGTAAATTTTATTTTGCGTCCTTAAACTAAGGAAATAACTAACGTCATCCTTTTATGCTCGTATGTTGTAACACTTAGCGTCAATGGGCGTTAAATTTGTCTATTAAGTCCAGTCATATGCATTACATAAGCAGTTCCTAAAAGGGTAAGCAGACCAATTTGCCCTCGTGTGCAATGCTCACTGACTGGATTTAAGTGACAACATTAACGCCTGTTAAAGGAAAGAACGTAAAATGTTACAATATATGAACATAAAGAATTATTTATGTTATTTCTTTAGTTTAAGAACACAAAAGTGTAATTTAGTCTTAATAGATACACAAGCTAGTGAGGAATAAATAATGGACCTTTTGTATAGTTCAAGAAGATCCTTGGGTATAACACTTTGTCTATTTGAAGATGATGACGCCTACAAATGAAATATGCAAATTTAAATTGTTTATCATACAATTTAAAACATTTAAAATTCAAGATATTAAGAACGAAAAAGGATATAAACAAAGTACCTTGTTACTACATGACGAAGACTGAGGATTCCAATCCATTACTAAACAATCTTCAGCAAGATGACCGGCCTTTTTACATTTCCAACTAAGATAAAAAAACATAAATTAATATAAATTATTAACCTATTTATGTTCCAAAACTTTTTTAGGTTTCAAGTGAACCGGCAGCTGAATGTACCATGCATAAGTAGAAAGACTAGATCTTTTTGTTGACCAACGATTACGGTCAAAATCCCACGTGTCTCCTCCACTTTCAAAAACTTGTAACGGGAATTTAGGCCCGCTTGATGCTTCAACTAAACTTTGGTTGCTTCGAGACCCCTAAAAAATGTTAAGATGTCACTTGTAAATTAAATAAAAAGTCAAAGTCAAATGTCAGTACCTGAGAAAACTTGAGATTGTTCAAAAGCTCAGTTTTGCAATACATGCTGCAAATATCATCATCAGTCTGCAAAACAATTGATATGAATAAAAGAAAACATTAAAAAATGTATATTATTTGGAATATGACATTAGATAGTAACCATAAATAACAAATGGCACCTCATCGCATATATATTCCCCGTATTTGCCACAAACAACACATGCAGGCTCTCCAGGAACTGCAAACCGCTGCTCACTTCTTTTCTTTACAAGATTTGTAGGGTCTGTATTTCCTAAAATAAAGTTGGAACATAACAAAACAAATATTAAAATCATTGCACACGCCAAAAAACCGATAAACACAAAAATAATTAGAATTCGTGTTGGCATATCTATCCTGTTTTAACAATTTAGTTAAACGGGTCATGTTTGGGTTGACCTGGTTAACCAATTTAGTTAAACAAGTTGACCCATTAACTTGTTTATGACCAGTTTAGCCCATTTGGGTTACAACCCACCAACTCGATTAACACATTTACAACTTGGTTATTATTATTACCCGCAAACCTGTTTGATACATTTGGATAAACAGGTTAAATGGGTTGTGTTCGGGTTGCACAATCTTAAGTGTGTGGGCTGGAGTTGATTTTTTGACACGAATAAAAATATTGGTCATGCTGGAGTTGACTAACTTATCACTAATACATAATTACGCATCATATGTAAACACTATTCTTTAATGAATGAAAACTGTTTCTAAATAACATAAGATCACAACTAATTTTATACAAAAAAAAAAATTAGACATGCAACATATACACAAAAAAAGATGAAGAACCAACCGTCGTTATCTTGATCCGGATCATTCTTTTCTTCATAGATATTACTAATCAAACCAGATACACGATCCTCTTCACCTTCCGAGAAATTACTTTTATCACCTGTGTATCCATTAACAAGTTAACATAAGAACAAACTCGCCTGAAATATGTTTCATCATCCAATATTCAACTAACTTAGAAACCTAATTACACAATAATAATAATAATAACAACAACAATAATATATCTAAAGTTAACAAAATTAAACTTACTATCATACTGCACTAACCGTCGACCTGCAGTCGAGCTCTCCTGCAACATGAACACCAAGTTTTTAAACCTAAGTACCAAAAATGTAACAAAAACTATAAATGTGCTGAAAATGAAAACAGAGTGTACCAATACATCATTAGTTAATTCCTCAATTAACTGAGTTGAATTGGCTTCCTTCCTGTATCATACACATCGAAAAATAGGTTTCAAATAATTTCTTATACTAAAACATAAAATCACCTTATTTTAGGAGTGCAAACAAACCAAGCTGCTCGCAAGCTACTCGAGCTCGGATCGATAAAAAGCTCAAAACAAGCCTAGCCGAGCGCCCGAGCCCCAAACAAAACTCGTTTAGTTATCGAGCCCGAGCTCAACCCTTGTATGCAAACTTGTTTAGGCCCGTTGGTCCTCATCAATTTAAGTTTTACAATTTTTGAACTTCTATGTATTAATTTTACACTGCACAGTCGAGGTCTGGCCGAGCTTTCGCTCGCTTAAGGTACTAAAGGAGCACGAGCTGAGCTTAGGCTTGTTTAATTTTTTCGCCATATTAATAAAAATAACTAAAAACAAATATAAACTAATTAATGCATAATAAACGAACCAAGCTCGAGCCTTGTATGTGAAGCTCGTTTGAGTTCGTCAGTCCTTATCAAGTCTTGTGTATTTTTAAGTTTTACATTCTTTGAACTTCTATGTATTAAGCTCGACCAAGCTTAGGCTTATTTAAAGTTTTCTCAAAAAATATAAAAATAATTAATAACGTATATATAAATTAATAAAAAGCTCGAAACAAGCCAAGCTACCAACGATCTACTCGAGCTCATATCAATAAAAAGCTCGAGCAGAGCCCGAGCCCGAACCCCAACCAAAGCTAGTTTAGTTATCGCGCCCGAGCTCGAGCCTTGTATGTGAAGCTTGTTTAGGCTCGTAGGTCCATATCGAGCCTTGTGTATTTTTATGTTTTACATTTTTTGAGCTAGCCTGACCCAAGCTTTAGCTCGTTTAAGTTTATTGAAGCCCTAGAGCTGAGCTTAGGCTTGCTTTAACTTTTAAGGTTTTACTCGATATATAAATATAAAATATTTAAAACTAATATACATTTGGATCTTTGCCCCCGAAGCTAAAAGGGGTATCGACGTCAAAGAATTAAATAAAACATTAGTTAAAAAATAATTTAAAAAAAAAGCTTTTAAGTCAAAACAAGTCGAGCTCAAGGTCAGTACCTAATTTTGTGAACATAATCATGGTGAGACATGGGCCCATCGATTTCTTGGATTTCGTGCGTTTGTTTAGCGGAATTCTTCTTCTGTCGCTTACGGCAGTCGGATTGCGAAGAGGGTTTTTTGTGATCGCCGGAGAGTGGTTGTTCGTCCGGCGAATTTGGGGTTCCGGTGGCGGCATTATAAGCTTTGAAATTTGATGGGAAATGATTAAGATATGAGGGTTATAAGCAAAAAATTGAGATGGGTATTTGGGGGATTTGATTTTGATGTTTACCTTTAAGGTTTTGAAGAACGGAGTTGAGATTGAAAGCTTTGTTGTATGTGAAAGATGGGTTCTTGTACAAGTTTGATCTTGTTCCCATATTTGTTCTTGTTCTTGTTCTTGTTTGCTGCTGCCAATCAATGGAGATTGGGTCGGTAGCGGTGTTATAGAAGTCGCGAGCGGCGATTATTCGGGATTAATGGAATCTAAACTTTAACGTATAATTTTCAGTTTTATATACGCGAACATATTTTAATATGTAATTTTTAGTTTTATATGTGTATATTTTTTGGGCGGAATCTCATTGGAAATCGCTAAATTCGACCGCAATCTTGTTGGAAACCGTTGATTCTTGTCGGAGCCTTAGTAGAAAAAGCCGATTAATTTTAATTTTGGCTGGATTTGACCATTGGCCGATTAATTTGCCGACTAACCCAAAATTAATCATTGGAGCAACTGATGGAAAATTCACAGCCATGGTGAAAAATATAAAATTTTTCTATGTCCAACAAATCTATATAATTGACATTGCCTGTTTTATAAACTTTGTGGTAGTTGCTGATGAAAAATTCTCTACCATGGTGAATTATGATAGAAAAAATATCTGGATGAAGGCCTGAATCCAAAAAATATAAAAATACTGTTTTTTAATTTCATCTCACTATCAAGAACAAAGGGTCTAAAAAGCATATCATTACCAAAATTACGTACCGTAAGTCATGTTGAATTCAAAGTTTTGAAACTTTGTCCTAATTGCCCACGCGTCCATTGCTCTTCATTTGCCCTAATCATGACTTTGTGTTTTCTCTATATTACAAATATAGAGTGAAGAAGAAGCAGTTGATACGTTAGTATGGGTTAAAGGTGTAATGGCAAGATTTCCTTTAGTTTTTTATCACATGACTCCCATTCTGGTAAATTTTTAACGGATGTTAAACTTAGTATCCAACTTTATTACAAAATTGAAAGTAGAATACTTAAACAAGTGACTTTTAAATGTTAATACCCAATGTTGTTACTTTCATGAAACGTTATACACCAATTGTATAGTTAAGTCTTTATTTTATTTTATTTTATTTTATTTCAATAAGTTTTGGTTTTGATTCTATAATTTTGAGGTTATAAGCCCTTGGTTTAATGGTAAATATCAAACACGTCCACAAGTTAGGATATTAACAAATGCTGGATTTATATTTAGCAAGAGCGTTCTCAGCTCATGCCTTATAATAATGTGAATGTGTTTTGTAAAATATATGGTGGGTTTTGAGTAATTGTGAGCAGCGAAAAGAGAAAATGCTATACGAAAAAAATTATATTTGAGGTTTCACTATTCACACTGTATAATTTTTTTTAATATTTTTAGAAATTGGTGATGAGTAGAGGGGAGAGAAAAGATAAAGATAAATATATAAACATATATTATTTAATTGAAACTGAAAGAGAAAAAGATATTGATTTTAAGTTAATTATATGAATATGGATAGGGAAAGGGCCGGAGATGATTATGAAGAACTATGGGTATGTTTGTTTGAAGGTAATGGAATGAAGACGGAATGAAATGGGAGAAGGAATGGAATGGACAATGGAATGAAATGGATCATTACCATTACTTTGTCTTGTTTGGTTAACCTATAAAAATGAAATGAATTATTACTTTTTGTTATTTGGTATCCAAAAATATTGTATGAATGAAATAGAAATAATAAAACTCTCCTATCTCAAAATAATTTGTTTTACAAAAAAAATGCAATGGCAACGATGGTGGTGGTGGCGAAAGTGGTGATGGCTAGGCAGCGACAGTGATGGTGGCGATGATGGTAGGCAGCGGCGGTGACAATATTTGCGGTGGTTACGGGGACAATGGTGGCGGCGAAGGTGGTAGTGGTTGCGCTAATGGTGGCGGAGCGGGTGGCGGCGGCGATGGTAGGGGTGGTTGTTGTTGTTGTTGTTAGGTGGTGGTGATGTTGAGAAAGTAGGGTGAAGGAGGAATGGAATGAAAAAAAGAGGGGGGGTGGGAATGAATGGTTTTGATGGAATGAGATTCCATGTGTAATGGATGATTCCATTCCATTGAGCAATCAAACACCACTTTTCTCATTCCCACACAATAAATCATTTCATTCCCTCTATCAATCCTACATACCAAACGCTACCTATGTTTGAAAGTTTTGTTGTTCGGATGGTAACAAAACTTTCGTAGCCATTTTCGCATCAAGCGTGTTTGTAAGTTGTGCATCCATTCAGGGTATGCATTAAGGTTTGCATTTAAGTATAGTTATTAAATGTCACATGTATATGATTTTAAAATCGTATCACATTCTTGGTCTCATACTCATCAGGTATCAAGTATACATATTAGTTTGTTAAAGTTATCCTTTACGATTTTCATATACATAACTTAATATATTTTTTTACAACTTTATCATATAAGAAAAATTAAAAATACATAACTAAAAGAAAGAAAATATTTACTACACATAATTCGGGTAAACCAGACTCGTGTATCACTTGATACCACACACGTCCCAAACCCACGAAACTTTTAAATTAATCTCCTGCCCAAATACCTATCCATAATATTTCAAGTTTACCCGTTGTCCCCGACTCCCCGCTCACATACCAGATACAATTTGTCCAAAGTGAATAACACGAGATTCAAACCGTTAAAAGATAAAACTACTTTGTTGAGTACATTACAACTTTAGGGTAAAGTTCAAATGCAAATAGAGACAAAATGAAAAGTGAGATGGATTTGTGGTCACACAAAAAACCTCTAAAAAAAATTCAAAAAAAGTAATAATAACTTAATATATAATAAAAATTAAAAAAATTAAAAAAACCAAAATGTTTTCCTTGTTATTCACATTCCAAAAAAAAAAAACGAAGAAAAGACAGTGCCGAAAATGAACAAATAACACAACGATAAACCAAAAAAGACGCAATAGATTGCAAAATATAACACAATGACGAACAAAATATGACACAATGTTAAGTAATATAACATAATATAAAAAAAGACACAATTAATGAAGAAAATAAATAGAAAACATAATGATAAACAAAAATACACACTCAACATTGTGTCTTTTTCGAATTTTCTTTTTCTTTTTTTTTTTGAGAACGAGAAAGACGGTGGAAATATTTTTGTGTTTTTATATTAAAATTTGAGTTATATTTTTTATTACTTTTTATAGGGTTTTTTTTTTTTTTTGCTACAAATCATTCTCATTTTTGTTAGAATAACTTGACCTGTTAACAGAACCCATAATTCACTTTCCTTTTTTTTTTTTTTGCTACAAATCCTTCTCATTTTTGTTAGAATAACTTGACCTATTAACAGAACCCATAATTCACTTTCCTTTTTTTTTTTGCTATAAATCCTTCTCATTTTTGTTAGAATAACTTGACCTGTTAACAGAACCCATAATCCGCTTTCTTTTTTTTTGTTATAAATCCTTCTCATTTTTGTTAGAATAACTTGACCTGTTAACAGAACCCATAATTCACTTTCTTTTTTTTTTTTTTGCTACAAATCCTTCTCATTTTTGTTAGAATAAGTTCACAACCCATAATTCACACACCCCAATCAGATTCTCCTCTGCAATTTATCAAACAGGTTCGTCACATTCAATTGCATAAATCATATTATTCGTTTATATCTATACTGTTAAGTTATCTTGATTTTTGTGGATCATCTTGTTATATGTGTGGGGTTGACATGATCATAAAACTTTGACTTATTAGTTACATGTGGGTGAGACTATCAATTATCATAAAGTATATAGATATAAATACTTTGATGGTTTTCTTTATAAATTTATATTTGCAAATATTGGATTACATCGAAACAGAAGGCAAATATTATATTTGCAAATAAAATATGCAAATATTATAAATTAATATGTGGTTTTATTTGAAATACAGTGAAATGGACAGGAGTTTATTTAAGCAAGAACATAATCTTGGTATGTGCTTATTTGTTACGTCGATTTTTCTTTGCAAGTGAACCGTTGTTGCAGTTTGGTGTTAGTGTTATCGGTTTTATGAGTTATGGGTTTGTGTTGGTTTCAGAGAAGAGGCAAGCCGAGGCTGCTAGAATTAGGGATAAATACCCTGATAGGATTCCGGTAAATGTTGATCTTTTCTACAGAATTGATAAGTTATTTGGTGCATTTAGCATGAGATATAACAGTTTGAATGTAAATAGTTCAAAAAGGCTTTCTTTTTTTACTTATTTGCGTTGACATTGATGTTATCGAGCATGAGATTCAACAATTTGATTGTGAATAGTTCGAATAAGTGTTCTTTTTTCACTTATTTGTTGCAAGTTTGATGTTCTTGAGCTTAAAATATGATTATAAATAGTTCAAAAAAGTGTTTGTTTTCACTTGTTTGTTGCAAGTTTGATGTTCTTGAGCATATAATTTGATTGTAAATAGTTCATAAAAGTATTCTGTTTCACCTATTTGTAGCAAGCTTGACTTTCTTGAGCATATAATTTGATTGTAAATAGTTCAAAACGGTGTTCTTTTTCGCCTATTTGTTGCAGTTTTGATGTTCTTGAGCATGAGATTCTACAATTTGATTGTAAATAGTTAGAAAAAGTGTTCTTTTTTTTCACTTATTTGTTGAGTTTGATGTTCTTGAGCATATAATTTGATTGTGAATAGTTCAAAAAAGTGTTCTTTTTCACTTGTTTGTTGCAAGTTTGATGTTCTTGAGCATATAATTTGATTGTTAATAGTTCAAAAAAGGTGGTGTTTTTCACTTATTTTCTACAAGTTTGATGTTATTGAGCATGAGATTCAATATTTTGATTGTAAACGGTTAAAAAATAGTTTTCTTTTTTACTTATTGCCTCCAAGTTTGATGTTTTTGTGTATGAGATTCAACATTTTGATAGTAATAAATAGTTGAATCGGTGATCATTTAAGGTAATCGTTGAGAAAGCAGAAAGAAGTGATGTTCCCAATATCGATAAGAAAAAGTACGCTATAAGATTATTTTTTGCAATATTTTCTAAAGTTCTTTATAGACATTACTGTGGGTTGAATTTAGTATTTAAGTCAATGAGTTGTGGCTTGCAGGTACCTTGTTCCAGCTGACTTGACAGTTGGTTAATTTGTGTATGTTATTCGTAAACGGATTAAGCTAAGTGCGGAGAAGGCTATTTTCGTATTTATTGATAATGCATTGCCACCAACCGGTAAATTTCACTTCTAATATTAAAAAAAAATAAATAAAAATCAATGTAGATACGGAGATTAAAGTTAGTTAGTTAGTTTGTTTGACTTCAAAAGTCAAACCTCCCTCTCGTGAACCTTCGCTTCGAGATATTAGCATATATTGGCTTGTGAATGTTTACCTGATGTTGTATTGTATTGTGTTGTATCATAGGGGCAATTATGTCTGCAATATACGAAGAAAAGAAAAACGAAGATGGTTTTCTATATGTTTGTTACAGTGGAGAGAACACGTTCAGTTGGGACTAGTGCATCGTTATGTCTTTCATCAACAACTTTCTAAGAATGTTTGTACATAATAATCTAAACCTTGCTATTTAATATTTGTCAATAATCTTGTGTTCTTTTTCTATTTAATGAGCTCTTTATCAAGCGTGTTTCGATCCCCAAAATGATGCCGAAGATTTGTCCATAGATAAACTTGAATCATATATGCATGTGAACACTCTTGTTCTTTTCATTACAAAGCATAGGTGATAGACATTCTCACCAAATCCTTGAGACTTTCCTTATCATTAAGCCGCAAGCATTCCCGTCTTTAAGTTTTGTTCCCGTTAGCTGGTTATCCTTTTCCATTAGATTAGTTTGTTCTTTTCATGTATTGTATGAGACCTTGTTCATTTGAATGTAATGAGAAAATGAGATTCTAACATGACTATGTGTTCTCTTATTTTTGTCAACGTGTAGTTTACAAGACTAAAATGTCCATTTGGTCGAAATATAAACATTGATGCAGTTATTAATGTTTAGCATGGGCTTTACAAGATTATATAATCGAAACCTTTTAAACGGAGATGATAAATAGGCTTTACAAGACTAAATCCAAGTTTTCTGGTTCACGCGCATATGTTGAGAGCCCAAAATGTATAAGCCCATATATGCAGAATAAAGAATAAGACCATATGAGAAATAATATATAAAAGTTGGATTATAAAATTGACAAGATAAAATAAACCATAACATATTTTTAACGATTTTTTTTTCAAAATAGGACATAGAGTGAAATGGTTTGTAGGAAAGAGAAAATATGGCAATGGTTTCTAGGAGATCTGTGATTTGAAGTGACGGATCTTAGATTATATATAGGGTCTGTCAGTTTCTGTTGGGTGAGTTGGAACAATTAGCCGGTGTTCTGTCATTTGAAATGACGGATGTAATACTTTCAAACTGCGGTGGATGTCACTTTTTTCTGATCCACCACTTTAGCTGTTGGTGCACAATACCCAAAATAGTCTACCTCTATATGTTAAAATGGCTTTTGACAGACATCTATCATTTGAAATGGCAAGTGTCGTCTGGCATCCGTCATTTCAATAACAAGTGTGAACAGTATTTGTTAGATTTCAAATGACTAGCCTGACATATTTTTAACCATATAACTCATTTCATTTTGATTGCAGAAACATGTTAAATCTTTAATTTGAGTAATTTATCCATTTATTTTAGCATAAAAGAAAATTTCAGTCTCGGTTAATTTTCATGATTTGATCATTCTTATCGAATTTAAAATTCATTTATAAAAGGTGGCTTGATGTATTAAGCATTCACTTTATAATTTTTGTGATCTTTCATTTTCCCTATTAGAGTATTCTCTTCCCTTAGTGCTTCCGCTCTTCATCGGTTGAAGACATGAAAATCTATGTGAACACAAACACGCATAACGCCTTTGTTGCATACTCTTTGTCTCGTCCATAAAACACGCATTTTCGTATCATCTATCAAGACAAAGGACAAACGATACTCTAAAAACCTCTTACTAGCGTGTAAGGATTGACAAAAACAAATACAGTGCATTTAATCAATCAAATAATAATACGTTACTTTCATCTCCTACCACTTGCTACTCACTATATTTCAACTTTGTAAGAAGATTTTAATTTGTAATATCCTTTGCCTAACAACAAGATGCATGATGCTATCACCTTTCTATTACTTATAAAATAATAATATTCCAATGTCAACGATATTGTACCCAAAGTGCACGGAATGCTACACACCATAAACTCTGAGTTCCGCGTGAGGACCATTTCTTTCACTCATCTAAGACAGATTTGGTGGGCTCATCCCCCGGGGGGCCTGCGTGGTCGAGAGCACCCGGCCAGCTGACACACAATTATGCCTGAATTTTTTTTTAGAAAATATTATATGTATTTTTATAAAAAACAATATTTTTATTTAATGTTTAAACTCAATTATATAACAACTAGCTTGATCTAGTGGCAAACGGTTGGTTGTGAGTTATAGTCTCATTTGAGACATATTTAAGTCTATTTTTATACAAAACTTTTTTCACAACTCAATCATAATCAAGTAAGCCCGGTTTAAAAATTAAATTATTTAAACTCAACAAAATACTCATTTTAGTTAAAGCCCAAAATATTTTTCCTCTTTATCTCAAATTTTTTGTCAATTCTCGAAGCCTGCCCTGGTTCATGTTCATCATATTCAAAATTTTTTAAAATATTTCTTTCTACTTCATTAGTTAGTTTTTGTAAAATAAAAATATAAATAAAAAAGGAAACCATTTTGTTTGTAAATTGTAGAATGTGAGACGGTTTTACCCCTCTGAAATTTATAATTTATTACAAACATAAAACGAATAAATACATAATAATATAATAAATGATTATTGGATCTTAATAATTTCAACTTTCAATTATTGACCGGGACTAATCCCAACGTTAGAAATGTTTATATATAGTTCCAACTTTGAATCTACTTTCCTCTAGTAATTCCTTTGCGTATTTTCCACGTAATTAAAAAGTTAACAGGGTTACTTTTAAGTTAGTATGAGAACATGAGATTGTTGGAGAGAAATACGTTCAAAATTGGGTTAGGATTTATCCCGACCAATAAGTAAGAGTGTTAAAATCCAATAACCCTATACTATTATAGTTTGACTTGTACACAAATTTTATAGCTGTTCAGTTTTTATTTATTTATTTTTCTATTTACACTACTAGAGAAGACTAAAATGAGACCATTAAAGATATATGATTAAAGCCTTTGAAAGTAATTATTCAACTTTTAAATTAGTATAAATCAGCGTGGGCCGATTAAAACAACATAATCTGACGAGAATGAGGGCATCAAAGCTCTATAAATTAAAAAAGTGCAGTAGCCTAAATACAAAAAAGTTTCATTTCTAAGAAATAATCATCCTCCCCAAATAAAATTCAATAGACTTTTTTAGGCATTTATGCTTCTTATTATTTACAAAAATAAAACTTCAGTATGTGGCAAGTGGCAACCCTTACTCCATGTGGTTCTGTCTTCAACCTATTACTACTCGCATGCAAGTTGGTGGCTCATATAGTTTGATAACGATTTTGTCTACGGCTATGTCATTTCTATTTCCCAAAACAAGATAAAATATAATAAACACACACGTGTACATGTGCATGTGTTATGAGAGCCCAATCTTAAACTAATTAAACAATTATTTTTAATTTTACTTTTTTACATTTCTTTTAATTAATTATAACAAGTATTTTTACCCGTGTATTGCGGTGAACCGTGTTAAACACACTACATGCTCAAAAGCTACAACACGTAGCGGCCAGAAGTCGGTCGACATCAGTTCGACTTGTCAGGTTAAATTTTGTGGCCAAAGGTTAAAAATCTTAACCTTTTGTGGCCAAAATTGAAAGTATAATAGTTTTTATTAAAGTTTTGTGGCAAAGATGAAAGAGAAAAAAGTTTTATTAACAAAGTTGAGACAAAAATAAGATTTAAGTTAAAAGAGTAAAAGTTTTATTACGAAAGTTGAGGATCCAAAAAGTAAAAATGTTAAACTAAAGTTGAGTGATCAAAATTCATATATACATTATATGCGACTTACAAGCTATATATATGTTTTATTACGAAATCCAATTACACTCAATTGTACGCTACAATTCTTCTTCATCGCAACAGCACTCCTCGCTCTCGTCAGTTATTAGGTTCTATCTCTAGTAGATTCATGATTTTCATATGGTATTACGCAAACAATTTTAATGAATTCAGTTGATTCAATTCATTCAATTAAAATGATTTGCAAACTGAATCAATTTACAGGTGGATCGTAACTAGTTGCGTGTCAGAAAGGGAATCGAAATCTTAGTTCAAAATTCAAATCTTCATTGTTTGCCGAGTGAAATTAATTGCAGGTCAGAACATAATTAATTGAAGTTCTTAGTTAATTGATTCTAGAAATTTTGAAATTGGAATGGAATGACTGTTAAAAATTCAATCAAATCCTATTTCTAGAGTATTGCAATCGCGCTCTTAATTGTAGATGTTAATTTGGACGAAGCGAAATTGAAATAATTTACAATTATGCCATCGCGTGTTTTTTTTAGATCCAATTGAAATCAACGATGATATTAGTTGCGCGTTTTTGTACGATTAGCATTATTGTATTCTATCTTTTATCAACTAAAATATTTAAAAACAAAATATGATATTATGTTGTGAACACATAAAAATATAGGCTACAAAAAAAACAAGGTAAAACTTAAAAGGATCAAACCTTAACATCGATCGAAGTTCGCAATAAAACCTCCAAAATAGATTAGAGAATTGAAAACTAAGGGTCTGCTTGGTATGACATAATAGAATGGATGAGAGAATGAAATGAACAAAGGAATGAAATTGGTCATTACCATTTCATTGTCATGTTTGATTACCATGTAGGAATAGAACTATCATCCCTGTTGTTGATTCCATTCCATGAAGGAATGAAAAAAAAACACCTATTCCTTAAAAGATGAAAATCCTATATTTGAAAGGAATTTCATTCATTATGAAATGGTTTATTCCATTACCGCATGACAACCAAACATGTTTTTTGTCATTCCCTTGGAATGATCGTTCCATTCCGCCTCTCATTCCTTTATACCAAACATTACCTAAGTGAAAAAAAATTATAGATTATGTTATATCATATGAATAATTTACACTTACAACAACAACCACTACCTTATCTAGTATATCCTATAAATAGCAAAGGCTATTGGTAGGGGCGGGGAAGTGTAGTGTAGACGGACCTTACCTTTATTGGAGATAGAGAGGCTGCTTCCAGATATACCACTCCAAAACAGACAACATAAAAACACACATGTATCAATAAAAAAACATAAAGATAAAGTGACATAGTAAAAAACAAACACACCAAATAGACATACAAACAAAAGAACAATCAGATTGGAAGTCTATCTAATATAGGAGAGACTAAGGGGTTGTTGGTAGCCTCTTAATGGTTATTAAGAGACTACCTCTTAATGATTCATAGCCCCTATTTAATGATTAAAAGGTAACCTTATGTCTGAATGTTTAAGAGGCTACATCTTAACGGTTACCTCTTAACCATTCAGATTTAAGGCTACCTCTTAATCATTAAGAGGTTATGAACCATTAAGAAGTAGCCTCTTAATGACCATTAAGAGGCTACCAAAAAGCCCATAAGCCCCCAAACTAAATCTAAGACATAAAAGTAACATTTGTTAGAAGTCCTTAACCTTATTACAGTTAAAGAAAGTTAATATGCTATTTTGGTCTAGCCAACATGGTAAAAAAGCCTCTTAGATGGTAGATATTGGGTTCAATTCCAATTCCTAAACAATATAAGCCTCTTTAGTCATGTTTCAAACCTAAGATCATGTAATATTAAGCTTTAATCATCACCTCATGCTTTCTTAAACAAATAATCAATATATGAGTTTTTACAAATGATCAATAGCAATTATAGCCAATATATAAAACTTACTATCATACAATCCATCCTTTTAAGCTATAATTCATTTTTTTTTTGTTTTTTCAAAGATATACAAGGGTGGAAAAGGGCACTTATGGTCTCATTGGTACTATTCATGTATCGGCTAATCATGTAATGCCACATTATTTCTACCATTAAGTATCCAAAAATTACAAAATTGTTGTCAGCATCTATCCACATATATAATAAAGTAGTTATTAATTTATTTTAATTCTTCAACACTTGTCATGGAATCAATTTTATGTGGCAAACATTTACCATAGAATGAAGCCATACACCTACCCACATGGGATGACAACGGTGCTAACATATAGTTTGAAAGCCATACACGCTACCCATGTGGGTGCCGCGTCCTCTTTAATGAAACAAGTATAGACTTGATAAGAGTAAACTAACTTTGTACAAACGCTGGATGCCGGATGGCCTTAAAAATCAACCAACTTGCTTCTTGATTACCCCACCTCCAAAACAAAGTCTTGCATTCCTACCGGCGTACTTAGGAACAAAACAAAGGGAGCATCATATAAAAACAAAGCATAAAATCTGCAAATCATGATGCTTGATCTATATCCTTGATTTCATATCCTGCTGGGCCTGCGCAAACTCAATATGCGTAATTGATCTTCTGGCTCAATAGTATGAGGTGATGGTTAAGGCTTGATCGATTCTTAAGGTCTCGAGTTTTAAATCTGACTTAGTGGGGTTTTCTCACAGTGGCGAGTTTTTTTCTTAGTGATGTTATTCGGTGAGTCAGACCTGAAACGTCAAAATGAGTATTGACGGCTGACATTTCGTCTTAAAAGACTCACTTAGGTATTGGGAGTGGCTCCAAACACTATTAAAAAAAAGTTATGGCCAATATATTTTTCAAACTACATTGGTTGCATGTAACCCATTATTGACTATATAAAAGGATTAGATAGACTAAAAATAAGGCCATATGCCAACCAAAAGACATCCATAATTTTGATATAGAAACCATTATAATCAATGTCTAAAATAGCTATGCGATAAATATGATATTTATATTCTTAAATTCTACATTTGCTATTGCTAAGCGAGTCACTAAGGCAATGCGTAGTGGGCTACAAATTTGAGCGATATTGGGCGACATGAGGCGAGAACACTGCCCCTCGGCCGATAAGATGGGCGACAATGGAGGAGGGATATATGTGTGTGTTTATATATATATATATATGGGGATGGTTCAGGAGAGAAATAAGATTACTGTGAGAAATGAATATGGACCACTATTTTTATTTTAAGTTTTAAATGCTTAAAGATAAATGGGGAAGTATTAATACATGCTCTCTCTTCAATTAATATAACTAATAAATATAATAGTTATCTATTTAATTAATATAACTAATCAAATTATTATAATTGGAAAATATTAAGAATTTATTTATTTTTATAACTTATTTTTTCTCTCTTAAATTTTTATCCTACACAAGTACAATTTATTCATACATTAAAATTTCTTTTTATCCAAAATCAATTTCTTTTAACTCAATATATTAATATCCATCAACACGTAGTTACATTGTGATAAATGGTACAAAAAACTATCTTACACGTGTTTGCATTAAATATCAACAAAAAAGTACTCAACCTACACAAAAACATATAACCTACACTTGTTCTAAGAATAAGAAAACATATAACCTACACACGAAAACATATGACTGAAACACAACATTCAGTATCAATAAACTACAGACACACATGCAAATGTATAACCTACACACGAAAAACATATAACCTACACTCTAAAATTTTATCCTACACAAATACAATTTATTCATACATTAAATTTTTTTTCTATACAAAACCAATTTTTTCCAACTCAATATATCAATATCCATCAACACGTAGGTACATTGTGGTGAATAATACAAAAAACTATCTTACATATGCTAGCATTAATTGTCAATAAAAAATATACCACCTACACAAAAACATATAACAGACACTTGTTCTAAGAATAAGAAACATATTACCTACACACGAAAAACATACAACCTACACACGTATAGGATATGTGTATCTTTGTCTCGTTTATATAATTGTTGATGTCGAATTACATATGTAAGTTGTGTAACACCCCGACCAAAGGCGGATTATACATCGGGGCGCCACATATTGTTTCATTACTCGTGACACTATTGGGTGTCATTATTTAATAAATATATTCATTCACGCACGCGCAACGTAAACACAAGATAACATAAATCAACATAAATTAATATATTATAAGGCAAAATATTCGAACAACAATAACTTGTCTTGATACATTTTAATCTAGGTCCAAAAGTAAAAACATCCTACGTGTCCACAAGCTCCAAATGTAGCTACAGCAAACCTGAACATGTGTTAAAATAAAACGTCAAACACTTGCGTGTTGGTGAGAAATCTAGTTTAATACAATACATAGATAACAATAAATCTGCGCGCAACATGTGTATGTCTGGTTTTCAACAAGGGTGTAATCTGATCGGGACCAACTCTAAGATTCATAGACTGCCAGTGCTCACAATTGAGCTCACAAACAAGAGACTGTGCAAGTGTAAACAAAAGAGAAAATCATAAACGATTGTTCTCCCGTGTTCATCTAATGGTACCATGAGAACTGCGGAATAGACCGACAAGACGGTTAATGATCCACACATACAAATAAACAGCCAAGTCTACGTCCTCAACACATGGGATACTGCGCGACTAAAGTTCATAAACAAGTTTAAGACTCTAAGTTTGTATGAACACATGAACATCCCAAAACATTAAAAACAAAAAGGGATTAGGTACGAGATTACTCACTTGACAAACGATGCGGTGTAAGATAAAGCAAGAACCAACTTTAAACAAGCACAAGTTAACCTATAAATAAGATTATTGTTTTAATGATTGGTTTTAAGTCTAGATTATAAGTTAGCATAATTAATAAGTAAATTATTATATATAATATATATTACCGGAAAAAGCAGGGCAGGACAGGAGGGAAGACGAAGGCAGAGAGAGGAGACGGCAGAGGACAACGGCAGAGAGCAAAGGAAGATAAAGATAATAAGTGTTTGTGTGTGTAGTGTTAAGAAAATATCATTATTATTTATAGGGAAACCCTAGGGAACACAATCCCTAGAAAAGGGGAAAAGATCTCAAAAAGCAAAAGATTCTAAAAGCAAAAGATATCAAAAGATATGGCAGCTGCAGGGGGCAAAGGAAAAGCTGACAGGGAACAGTAAACAGGCATGGGAGGGTCAGATAAAGGTACTGGTCTAGCATGGAAAAAGCAGATCTCAGAAGATAATGTCAGTCACTTTTTCTGTCAACCAATGGGGTTGGTGCGCATGCAGCGCCAAAAGTGGCTTTTCAGACATAAGATAGGTTAGGTCAACAGCACAGAAGATAAGACAACACAAAAGTAAACGGCTGGATTAAACAGAAGAAAAGACTCAAGACATAGCGCGAGAAAGCATCGAGCGCACGCGCGAGGGCGAAGGCAGACAGAGAACAGTCCACAGCGCGCCGCGGGAAGAACTAAAATCCTTAGCGCGTCGCGAGAAGAACTTCCGTTCTTAGCGCGCTGCGAGAAGAACTACAATTCTTAGCGCGCTGCGAGAACAGTTCGCCTCGCGTATCGCAGGAACAACTGGTCTTCGCGCAGGCTTCCTTGTAAGGAGTCTGGCGCGTGGAGCTGCGCAGACAACCTTAGGCGGGAAGAAACAAAGGACAAACAAATAGAGAAGGGGTTCAAGGCTTAAGGGCGGAACAACGACAAGAGAGAAAGAGGCGGGACGGCAACAAGGGGGAAAAGAAGGCGGGACGGCGGAAAGGAAGAGAGGAAGAGGCGGGAAGGAAAATATATTATTATTAAAAATAAAGTATAAGTATAAATAAATATTAAATCATAAAAGAAAGAGATCGGATCGGAGAAACGGGTACCTGGGTCGGGTCGGATCGGGGCAGATGTCACAGTCTCCCCTACTTTAAGAAATTTCGTCCCGAAATTTATCCCGAAGTAGGTTGCGCAGAGAACAGGTGCGGGTACTTGATCTTCATTTGATCTTCCCTTTCCCATGTAAACTCGGCTCCGCGCTTGGACTCCCAGCGAATTTTCACGATAGGGATACGACTGCGCTTGGTTTGCTTAACCTCGCGATCCATAATCTCAACAGGCTTCTCAACGAAATGCATAGATTCATCAACTTGAACTTCATCGAGTGGAATGTGAAGGTTCTCGTCAGCTAAACACTTCTTGAGATTGGATACATGGAACGTTGGATGCACATTGCTGAGCGCGGGCGGCAGGTCAAGTCTGTAGGCAACTTTTCCCACACGCGCGAGAATCTTGAATGGTCCAACATATCGAGGGGCAAGCTTACCTTTCTTCCCAAAGCGGACAACACCCTTCCAGGGCGACACTTTGAGGAGAACAAGATCACCAACTTGAAATTCGAGAGGCTTTCGCCTGCGATCTGCGTAACTCTTCTGTCGGCTTCTGGCAGTCAGCAGATGATCACGGATCTTGGCGATTTTATCGGTTGTCTCTTGAACAAGTTCGGGTCCTGTGATTTGAGCTTCACCCACTTCGCTCCAACAAATCGGGGAGCGGCACTTACGACCGTAAAGTGCTTCAAATGGGGCCATACCAATACTGGAATGATAGCTGTTATTATAAGAGAACTCGATCAAAGGCAGGTGTGAATCCCAATTACCTCCAAAATCAAGAACACAAGATCGGAGCATATCCTCAAGAGTTTGAATAGTTCGCTCAGACTGACCGTCAGTCTGAGGATGATATGCCGTACTCATGTCCAAGCGAGTTCCTAGCGCAGATTGGAGAGATTTCCAAAAGCGAGATATAAAACGGCCATCGCGATCGGATATGATGCTCAAAGGAGTACCGTGACGGCAGACAATTTCCTTGACATAAAGCTGCGCGAGTTGCTCAACACGGTAGTTTTCACGAATGGGCAGAAAGTGAGCAGACTTAGTCAAACGATCCACTATTACCCAAATGCTATCATGTTTGCTTGCTGTCAAAGGTAACTTGGTAATAAAGTCCATCGCTATACATTCCCATTTCCATGTAGGAATTTCTGGTTGTTCGAGCAAACCAGATGGGCGTTGGTGTTCAGCTTTTACCTTAGAACAAGTCAGGCATTTAGCTACGAACACAGCAATATCCTTTTTCATACCGGGCCACCAATAAGTAATGCGCAAATCCTTGTACATCTTATCAGCGCCGGGATGAATAGAATACCGAGATTTATGCGCTTCACTCAGGATATCAGCGCGAAGATTTTCATCAAAGGGAATCCAGATGCGATTGAGATAGCAGAGAATTCCACTCAGATTAGGGACAAAGTGCGCTTCCGCGCCACACGCTAACTCGGCGCGAAGGTTACCATTACTGATGGATGCGCGCTGCGCGTCACGAATGCGCGATTCAAGGTTGCTTTGGATCGGCGCGAAGTGAAGCTGCGTGCGCGGCAAGATACAGTTAAGCTGGCTGGGTTTACGGCTGAGCGCATCAGCTACCACATTAGCCTTACCAGGATGATACCGGATCTCACAATCGTAATCGCTGATGAGTTCGTTCCATCGGCGTTGCCTCATGTTGAGTTCCTTTTGATCAAAGATATGCTGAAGGCTTTTATGGTCGGTGTAGAGGATACACTTAGTACCATAAAGGTAGTGTCTCCAGATCTTCAAGGCGAAAACAACTGCGCCTAGTTCGAGGTCGTGAGTTGTATAATTCTTCTCGTGAACCTTGAGTTGCCTGGATGCGTAAGCGATAACCTTGCCTCGTTGCATAAGAACACAACCGAGACCTTGGTTGGATGCATCGCAATACACGACAAAATCATCATTACCCTCAGGTAGCGCAAGAACAGGAGCTTCACACAACAAACGCTTGAGCGTCAGAAAGGCTTCTTCTTGCTTTGAGCCCCAAATATACGGTTTACCTTTGTGCGTTAGAGCTGTTAAAGGCAATGCGATCTTTGAGAAGTTCGAAATGAAGCGCCGGTAATAACCAGCTAAGCCCAGAAAGGAACGGATCTCGGTAGGAGTGGTCGGCGTAATCCAGTTCTTGATTGCTTCAATCTTGGATGGGTCGACATGAATACCCATCTTGTTTACAACATGGCCAAGAAACTGTACTTCATCAGACCAGAATTCACACTTGGAGAGCTTGGCAAAGAGCTGCTCGGCTCTAAGCTTTTGCAACACCAACCGAAGATGTTGCTCATGCTCGGCCTTGGTATTAGAATACACCAGAACATCATCGATAAACACAATCACGAATTTATCCAAGAAAGGCTTACACACCCGATTCATAAGATCCATGAAAACGGCGGGTGCGTTGGTTAAACCGAAGGACATGACCAAGAATTCAAAATGGCCATAACGAGTTCGAAAAGCAGTCTTCGGAACATCTTCATCGCGGATGCGCAACTGGTGATACCCAGAGCGGAGATCAATCTTGGAGAAACAAGAGGCACCTTGGAGTTGATCAAAGAGGTCGTCAATACGCGGTAAGGGATACCGGTTCTTAATGGTGAGTTTGTTCAACTCGCGGTAATCGATACACATGCGAAACGAACCATCTTTCTTTTTAACGAACAACACCGGAGCACCCCAGGGCGAAGAGCTAGGGCGAATGAATCCTTTAGCAGTCAACTCTTGAAGTTGGCTTGCCAATTCTTGCATCTCAGCGGGTGCAAGACGATAAGGAGATTTAGCTACGGGGGAAGCACCAGGGACAAGATCAATACGAAACTCGACTTCACGAGCGGGAGGGATACCAGGAAGATCATCAGGAAAAACTTCAGGGAAATCACGCACAACAGGGATATCGCGAAGCTTCTTCTTTCCTTCATAGGGTTTAACCACATGGGCTAAGAATGCAATACACCTTTTCCGCATGAGCCTTCGGGCTTCGGCGCAAGACATAAGTTTAAGACCACTGGAGGGTTTCTCGCCGTAGATGTGAAGATCACCATTTTCTCGAGGAATGCGAATCAACTTCTTGGCGCAAATAACTTCGGCGCGATTATTCGAGAGCCAGTCCATGCCAATAATAACATCAAAGCTTCCAAGAGGCATGGGGATGAGGTCGATCAGAAAATCGTTTTCGTTAAGGTTAAGCGTGCAATTTTTAATCACTGAGTTAATTAAAACAGTTTCGCCATTAGCCAATTCAACTGAAAAATTTTCCTTTAAATCGTTGCGCGGTCGCGCAAGCTTCTGCTCAAACGCGCGAGAAATAAAACTTCGATCGGCGCCAGTATCAAAAAGTACAGAAGCATAAAATCCGTTAAGCAAAAATGTACCATTAACTACGTCATTATTCGCTTGCGCTTGGTGCGCGGTTATGTTAAAAGCTCGGCCACGCGCCACTTGGTTCGAAATCTGGTTCACCGGATTCGCTTGCGTAATCTGAACTTGTAGTCTCGGTCACGCGTTCCGGAAATGACTGGGATCACCGCAGTTGAAGCACGATCTGGGTCGTGGGTTTTGGTAGGTTGGTTGTGGGTTCTGCGGGTAGACTGGTGGTGTTGGCGCAATTGGATTGGCGGGAAGAACTCTACAGTTTTCCGCCATGTGACCAGCGCGGCCACATCGGTGACAAAGTCGACACGGGGTTTGGGTTGGGTGGTGAAATCTACAGGTTGGGCAAAAGGGGTGGTTTCCTGTGTAAGGTTTCTTAGTTGGCGGGGCAGGGAGTGCCGAGTTGGTTAAGGCATAGTTATGGACTACAGGAGGTGTTGGGTAGGTTGACAGTGGGTTAGGCGTGTAAACTGGAGGTTGGTAGGTAGGTTGCTGGACAATGGGCGGGCTGGTAAGCGCATAGGCTTTGCGTCTGCGCTTGAGGTTGTTACGGTTTGAGGGTTCTGGTTTGGTTTCTGTTGGTTCAGGGGCAGTCTTGGTGGGTTTGGTCTTCTCAGCTCCCCGCAGGAACAGGGTTCCTGCTCTGACATGGTTGTCGCTGAGCACAGCTGCCAACTCGATGGCGTCAGAGAGGGTTGCTGGGTTTCTGGCCCATACAGAATCTTGAATTTCCATGGGTAGACCCCAAGGAACTTCTCGATGGCTCGGCGGGAAGGGGTAACAAAGTGAGGGACAAGCAGGCTTAGTTCATGGAAGCGCGTCGCGTACTCGCGCGCTTCGCCACTGTATTGCTTAAGATTCCAAAATTCTTCCTCCAGGCGCTTAACTTCGTTGGGAGGGCAGAATTCTCGCGTCAGAATTTCCTTGAATTCCTCCCATGTCATGCTAGAAGCAGCTTCTGCGCCACGCGCATGAGCTACTCCATTCCACCATGTAAGCGCTCTAGATTCCAGGACACTGGAAGCATATAGGGTTCGTCTGTCTGAGGGGCATTGGGTGTGGAGGAAAGTGTTTTCTATTTTCTCAAGCCACTGGAGCATCACGGTGGCTCCTTCAAGACTTGTGAACTTTGGAGGGTTACCCGCGTTAAAGGACTTAATGTTATAACTGGAGGTATTGTTTTGGCTCAAAGCTTGGGCTATTGCGGCGGCCATTTCCTGGGAACGTTGCTGTCTACGCCTGCGCGAGGCTTCTCTTCTCTGAAATCGGCGAGATAGCGGAGGCATTCTATAAAAGTTTTAATTTTGTTAATATCTTAGCGCAAAGTATAATCTTATAAAGCTTGGTTTCGCGGAGTCAGTTACTGTCAAAAGTTAAAGTAAAATAAATGACCCTAAATGCAGACTTAATAAAGGTAACAAATTCGAATCAAGAATCGACAATTCATGTATCACCATGACTTTCTGAATTCCCAATTTAAAATATACGAGTAAACGAGTATTGAAGATTGACGATTCATGTATCACCATGACTTTTCAATCTTTCAATATAAAATATACAAGAAAATGAGTATTGGAGGTTGACAATTCATGTATCACCATGACTTTTCAAGTCTCCATCCTCAGAACATAATCGTAAATGGAATTTGAAAATCAACTATTCATGTATCACCATGACTTTTCGGATTTTCAATCCCAACAAACGAATATGTAAGTAAAATCAATAAAAATCGAAATATCGCGAAATAAAACATAAAACCATACGCTGTGTCTGCGCAAGCATATTTATAAATAACGAGTAATTAACAATAAGCGCACAAACATGAGATTTCTCTCATGCGCGAGAAGGGACTCTTAGGTATTCTAGGCCGTTACGTCTAACCACCTATCCTAAAGTCAACCTGGCTCTGATACCAATCTGTAACACCCCGACCAAAGGCGGGGCGCCACATATTGTTTCATTACTCGTGACACTATTGGGTGTCATTATTTAATAAATATATTCATTCACGCACGCGCAACGTAAACACAAGATAACATAAATCAACATAAATCAATATATTATAAGGCAAAATATTCGAACAACAATAACTTGTCTTGATACATTTTAATCTAGGTCCAAAAGTAAAAACATCCTACGTGTCCACAAGCTCCAAATGTAGCTACAGCAAACCTGAACATGTGTTAAAATAAAACGTCAAACACTTGCGTGTTGGTGAGAAATCAAGTTTAATACAATACATAGATAACAATAAATCTGCGCGCAACATGTGTATGTCTGGTTTTCAACAAGGGTGTAATCTGATCGGGACCAACTCTAAGATTCATAGACTGCCAGTGCTCACAATTGAGCTCACAAACAAGAGACTGTGCAAGTGTAAACAAAAGAGAAAATCATAAACGATTGTTCTCCCGTGTTCATCTAATGGTACCATGAGAACTGCGGAATAGACCGACAAGACGGTTAATGATCCACACATACAAATAAACAGCCAAGTCTACGTCCTCAACACATGGGATACTGCGCGACTAAAGTTCATAAACAAGTTTAAGACTCTAAGTTTGTATGAACACATGAACATCCCAAAACATTAAAAACAAAAAGGGATTAGGTACGAGATTACTCACTTGACAAACGATGCGGTGTAAGATAAAGCAAGAACCAACTTTAAACAAGCACAAGTTAACCTATAAATAAGATTATTGTTTTAATGATTGGTTTTAAGTCTAGATTATAAGTTAGCATAATTAATAAGTAAATTATTATATATAATATATATTACCGGAAAAAGCAGGGCAGGACAGGAGGGAAGACGAAGGCAGAGAGAGGAGACGGCAGAGGACAACGGCAGAGAGCAAAGGAAGATAAAGATAATAAGTGTTTGTGTGTGTAGTGTTAAGAAAATATCATTATTATTTATAGGGAAACCCTAGGGAACACAATCCCTAGAAAAGGGGAAAAGATCTCAAAAAGCAAAAGATTCCAAAAGCAAAAGATATCAAAAGATATGGCAGCTGCAGGGGGCAAAGGAAAAGCTGACAGGGAACAGTAAACAGGCATGGGAGGGTCAGATAAAGGTACTGGTCTAGCATGGAAAAAGCAGATCTCAGAAGATAATGTCAGTCACTTTTTCTGTCAACCAATGGGGTTGGTGCGCATGCAGCGCCAAAAGTGGCTTTTCAGACATAAGATAGGTCAGGTCAACAGCACAGAAGATAAGACAACACAAAAGTAAACGGCTGGATTAAACAGAAGAAAAGACTCAAGACATAGCGCGAGAAAGCATCGAGCGCACGCGCGAGGGCGAAGGCAGACAGAGAACAGTCCACAGCGCGCCGCGGGAAGAACTAAAATCCTTAGCGCGTCGCGGGAAGAACTACCATTCTTAGCGCGCTGCGAGAAGAACTACAATTCTTAGCGCGTCGCGAGAAAAACTTCCGTTCTTAGCGCGCTGCGAGAACAGTTCGCCTCGCGTATCGCAGGAACAACTGGTTTTCGCGCAGGCTTCCTTGTAAGGAGTCTGGCGCGTGGAGCTGCGCAGACAACCTTAGGCGGGAAGAAACAAAGGACAAACAAAGAGAGAAGGGGTTCAAGGCTTAAGGGCGGAACAACGACAAGAGAGAAAGAGGCGGGACGGCAACAAGGGGGAAAAGAAGGCGGGACGGCGGAAAGGAAGAGAGGAAGAGGCGGGAAGGAAAATATATTATTATTAAAAATAAAGTATAAGTATAAATAAATATTAAATCATAAAAGAAAGAGATCGGATCGGAGAAACGGGTACCTGGGTCGGGTCGGATCGGGGCAGATGTCACAAGTTGTATACTTTTTTGTATGTTGTACGTTTTTATTGCTTAAAACAAGTGTAGGTTATATAATGTTGTGTAGGTTGTATATTTATTGTTTATATTTAATGAACACATTTGTATGACATTTTTTTTATTATTTATAACAATAATTTTTTCTAAGTATATCAATTTAAAAAAAATATTATGTTATGATATTTATTAATTAGAGAGGATTTATTATAGTTATCTTGTTAGGAGCATTTTGGTTAGCAGAGTTGAACTTACGTTTGTGACGAGAAGAGTTGTTATTGCACAAAGTGGGTTTGGGTACAACCTTAGCATCAGTTGAGGATTTGGTTTTAGAGTTTTCAGAGGTAGGGTTAGAGTTCATGCGATGTAGGGTTCCATCTTCAATAGGGTCATCGGGACGTGAGGCAGCAAGAGCAATAGCTTCCTTGAATTCCTCCCATGGCATACTCGTAGCAATCCCAAGCATAGCAGCAGCAATTTCTTTAGTGATCCTAGCAATCAAACAGTGATCACGGGCAGCCGACGGATGATGTTGATTACGACTATGATTTCTTAAGGAAGACATTCTACGAGGACCAAAGATGAAAATGTGTAAGACGACATGTGAGTTGTAGAAATGAATTGATATGAAGTAATGGGATGCGTATGTATATGTATTAGTGCTAGTGAAGACTCGAGGATGAGTCGAGATTTAAAATAATGTGAATAATTTTCTTGAGATATTTAATTTAATAACTAATGCTTACAATTTGATTGTGAACAGTTCGAATAAGTGTTCTTTTTTCACTTATTTGTTGCAAGTTTGATGTTCTTGAGCTTAAAATATGATTATAAATAGTTCAAAAAAGTGTTTGTTTTCACTTGTTTGTTGCAAGTTTGATGTTCTTGAGCATATAATTTGATTGTAAATAGTTCATAAAAGTATTCTGTTTCACCTATTTGTAGCAAGCTTGACTTTCTTGAGCATATAATTTGATTGTAAATAGTTCAAAACGGTGTTCTTTTTCGCCTATTTGTTGCAGTTTTGATGTTCTTGAGCATGAGATTCTACAATTTGATTGTAAATAGTTAGAAAAAGTGTTCTTTTTTTTCACTTATTTGTTGAGTTTGATGTTCTTGAGCATATAATTTGATTGTGAATAGTTCAAAAAAGTGTTCTTTTTCACTTGTTTGTTGCAAGTTTGATGTTCTTGAGCATATAATTTGATTGTTAATAGTTCAAAAAAGGTGGTGTTTTTCACTTATTTTCTAAAAGTTTGATGTTATTGAGCATGAGATTCAATATTTTGATTGTAAACGGTTAAAAAATAGTTTTCTTTTTTACTTATTGCCTCCAAGTTTGATGTTTTTGTGTATGAGATTCAACATTTTGATAGTAATAAATAGTTGAATCGGTGATCATTTAAGGTAATCGTTGAGAAAGCAGAAAGAAGTGATGTTCCCAATATCGATAAGAAAAAGTACGCTATAAGATTATTTTTTGCAATATTTTCTAAAGTTCTTTATAGACATTATTGTGGGTTGAATTTAGTATTTAAGTCAATGAGTTGTGGCTTGCAGGTACCTTGTTCCAGCTGACTTGACAGTTGGTTAATTTGTGTATGTTATTCGTAAACGGATTAAGCTAAGTGCGGAGAAGGCTATTTTCGTATTTATTGATAATGCATTGCCACCAACCGGTAAATTTCACTTCTAATATTAAAAAAAAATAAAAATCAATATAGATACGGAGATTAAAGTTAGTTAGTTAGTTTGTTTGACTTCAAAAGTCAAACCTCCCTCTCGTGAACCTTCGCTTCGAGATATTAGCATATATTGGCTTGTGAATGTTTACCTGATGTTGTATTGTATTGTGTTGTATCATAGGGGCAATTATGTCTGCAATATACGAAGAAAAGAAAAACGAAGATGGTTTTCTATATGTTTGTTACAGTGGAGAGAACACATTCAGTTGGGACTAGTGCATCGTTATGTCTTTCATCAACAACTTTCTAAGAATGTTTGTACATAATAATCTAAACCTTGCTATTTAATATTTGTCAATAATCTTGTGTTCTTTTTCTATTTAATGAGCTCTTTATCAAGCGTGTTTCGATCCCCAAAATGATGCCGAAGATTTGTCCTTAGATAAACTTGAATCATATATGCATGTGAACACTCTTGTTCTTTTCATTACAAAGCATAGGTGATAGACATTCTCACCAAATCCTTGAGACTTTCCTTATCATTAAGCCGCAAGCATTCCCGTCTTTAAGTTTTGTTCCCGTTAGCTGGTTATCCTTTTCCATTAGATTAGTTTGTTCTTTTCATGTATTGTATGAGACCTTGTTCATTTGAATGTAATGAGAAAATGAGATTCTAACATGACTATGTGTTCTCTTATTTTTGTCAACGTGTAGTTTACAAGACTAAAATGTCCATTTGGTCGAAATATAAACATTGATGCAGTTATTAATGTTTAGCATGGGCTTTACAAGATTATATAATCGAAACCTTTTAAACGGAGATGATAAATAGGCTTTACAAGACTAAATCCAAGTTTTCTGGTTCACGCGCATATGTTGAGAGCCCAAAATGTATAAGCCCATATATGCAGAATAAAGAATAAGACCATATGAGAAATAATATATAAAAGTTGGATTATAAAATTGACAAGATAAAATAAACCATAACATATTTTTAACGATTTTTTTTTCAAAATAGGACATAGAGTGAAATGGTTTGTAGGAAAGAGAAAATATGGCAATGGTTTCTAGGAGATCTGTGATTTGAAGTGACGGATCTTAGATTATATATAGGGTCTGTCAGTTTCTGTTGGGTGAGTTGGAACAATTAGCCGGTGTTCTGTCATTTGAAATGACGGATGTAATACTTTCAAACTGCGGTGGATGTCACTTTTTTCTGATCCACCACTTTAGCTGTTGGTGCACAATACCCAAAATAGTCTACCTCTATATGTTAAAATGGCTTTTGACAGACATCTATCATTTGAAATGGCAAGTGTCGTCTGGCATCCGTCATTTCAATAACAAGTGTGAACAGTATTTGTTAGATTTCAAATGACTAGCCTGACATATTTTTAACCATATAACTCATTTCATTTTGATTGCAGAAACATGTTAAATCTTTAATTTGAGTAATTTATCCATTTATTTTAGCATAAAAGAAAATTTCAGTCTCGGTTAATTTTCATGATTTGATCATTCTTATCGAATTTAAAATTCATTTATAAAAGGTGGCTTGATGTATTAAGCATTCACTTTATAATTTTTGTGATCTTTCATTTTCCCTATTAGAGTATTCTCTTCCCTTAGTGCTTCCGCTCTTCATCGGTTGAAGACATGAAAATCTATGTGAACACAAACACGCATAACGCCTTTGTTGCATACTCTTTGTCTCGTCCATAAAACACGCATTTTCGTATCATCTATCAAGACAAAGGACAAACGATACTCTAAAAACCTCTTACTAGCGTGTAAGGATTGACAAAAACAAATACAGTGCATTTAATCAATCAAATAATAATACGTTACTTTCATCTCCTACCACTTGCTACTCACTATATTTCAACTTTGTAAGAAGATTTTAATTTGTAATATCCTTTGCCTAACAACAAGATGCATGATGCTATCACCTTTCTATTACTTATAAAATAATAATATTCCAATGTCAACGATATTGTACCCAAAGTGCACGGAATGCTACACACCATAAACTCTGAGTTCCGCGTGAGGACCATTTCTTTCACTCATCTAAGACAGATTTGGTGGGCTCATCCCCCGGGGGGCCTGCGTGGTCGAGAGCACCCGGCCAGCTGACACACAATTATGCCTGAATTTTTTTTTAGAAAATATTATATGTATTTTTATAAAAAACAATATTTTTATTTAATGTTTAAACTCAATTATATAACAACTAGCTTGATCTAGTGGCAAACGGTTGGTTGTGAGTTATAGTCTCATTTGAGACATATTTAAGTCTATTTTTATACAAAACTTTTTTCACAACTCAATCATAATCAAGTAAGCCCGGTTTAAAAATTAAATTATTTAAACTCAACAAAATACTCATTTTAGTTAAAGCCCAAAATATTTTTCCTCTTTATCTCAAATTTTTTGTCAATTCTCGAAGCCTGCCCTGGTTCATGTTCATCATATTCAAAATTTTTTAAAATATTTCTTTCTACTTCATTAGTTAGTTTTTGTAAAATAAAAATATAAATAAAAAAGGAAACCATTTTGTTTGTAAATTGTAGAATGTGAGACGGTTTTACCCCTCTGAAATTTATAATTTATTACAAACATAAAACGAATAAATACATAATAATATAATAAATGATTATTGGATCTTAATAATTTCAACTTTCAATTATTGACCGGGACTAATCCCAACGTTAGAAATGTTTATATATAGTTCCAACTTTGAATCTACTTTCCTCTAGTAATTCCTTTGCGTATTTTCCACGTAATTAAAAAGTTAACAGGGTTACTTTTAAGTTAGTATGAGAACATGAGATTGTTGGAGAGAAATACGTTCAAAATTGGGTTAGGATTTATCCCGACCAATAAGTAAGAGTGTTAAAATCCAATAACCCTATACTATTATAGTTTGACTTGTACACAAATTTTATAGCTGTTCAGTTTTTATTTATTTATTTTTCTATTTACACTACTAGAGAAGACTAAAATGAGACCATTAAAGATATATGATTAAAGCCTTTGAAAGTAATTATTCAACTTTTAAATTAGTATAAATCAGCGTGGGCCGATTAAAACAACATAATCTGACGAGAATGAGGGCATCAAAGCTCTATAAATTAAAAAAGTGCAGTAGCCTAAATACAAAAAAGTTTCATTTCTAAGAAATAATCATCCTCCCCTAATAAAATTCAATAGACTTTTTTAGGCATTTATGCTTCTTATTATTTACAAAAATAAAACTTCAGTATGTGGCAAGTGGCAACCCTTACTCCATGTGGTTCTGTCTTCAACCTATTACTACTCGCATGCAAGTTGGTGGCTCATATAGTTTGATAACGATTTTGTCTACGGCTATGTCATTTCTATTTCCCAAAACAAGATAAAATATAATAAACACACACGTGTACATGTGCATGTGTTATGAGAGCCCAATCTTAAACTAATTAAACAATTATTTTTAATTTTACTTTTTTACATTTCTTTTAATTAATTATAACAAGTATTTTTACCCGTGTATTGCGGTGAACCGTGTTAAACACACTACATGCTCAAAAGCTACAACACGTAGCGGCCAGAAGTCGGTCGACATCAGTTCGACTTGTCAGGTTAAATTTTGTGGCCAAAGGTTAAAAATCTTAACCTTTTGTGGCCAAAATTGAAAGTATAATAGTTTTTATTAAAGTTTTGTGGCAAAGATGAAAGAGAAAAAAGTTTTATTAACAAAGTTGAGACAAAAATAAGATTTAAGTTAAAAGAGTAAAAGTTTTATTACGAAAGTTGAGGATCCAAAAAGTAAAAATGTTAAACTAAAGTTGAGTGATCAAAATTCATATATACATTATATGCGACTTACAAGCTATATATATGTTTTATTACGAAATCCAATTACACTCAATTGTACGCTACAATTCTTCTTCATCGCAACAGCACTCCTCGCTCTCGTCAGTTATTAGGTTCTATCTCTAGTAGATTCATGATTTTCATATGGTATTACGCAAACAATTTTAATGAATTCAGTTGATTCAATTCATTCAATTAAAATGATTTGCAAACTGAATCAATTTATAGGTGGATCGTAACTAGTTGCGTGTCAGAAAGGGAATCGAAATCTTAGTTCAAAATTCAAATCTTCATTGTTTGCCGAGTGAAATTAATTGCAGGTCAGAACATAATTAATTGAAGTTCTTAGTTAATTGATTCTAGAAATTTTGAAATTGGAATGGAATGACTGTTAAAAATTCAATCAAATCCTATTTCTAGAGTATTGCAATCGCGCTCTTAATTGTAGATGTTAATTTGGACGAAGCGAAATTGAAATAATTTACAATTATGCCATCGCGTGTTTTTTTTAGATCCAATTGAAATCAACGATGATATTAGTTGCGCGTTTTTGTACGATTAGCATTATTGTATTCTATCTTTTATCAACTAAAATATTTAAAAACAAAATATGATATTATGTTGTGAACACATAAAAATATAGGCTACAAAAAAAACAAGGTAAAACTTAAAAGGATCAAACCTTAACATCGATCGAAGTTCGCAATAAAACCTCCAAAATAGATTAGAGAATTGAAAACTAAGGGTCTGCTTGGTATGACATAATAGAATGGATGAGAGAATGAAATGAACAAAGGAATGAAATTGGTCATTACCATTTCATTGTCATGTTTGATTACCATGTAGGAATAGAACTATCATCCCTGTTGTTGATTCCATTCCATGAAGGAATGAAAAAAAAACACCTATTCCTTAAAAGATGAAAATCCTATATTTGAAAGGAATTTCATTCATTATGAAATGGTTTATTCCATTACCGCATGACAACCAAACATGTTTTTTGTCATTCCCTTGGAATGATCGTTCCATTCCGCCTCTCATTCCTTTATACCAAACATTACCTAAGTGAAAAAAAATTATAGATTATGTTATATCATATGAATAATTTACACTTACAACAACAACCACTACCTTATCTAGTATATCCTATAAATAGCAAAGGCTATTGGTAGGGGCGGGGAAGTGTAGTGTAGACGGACCTTACCTTTATTGGAGATAGAGAGGCTGCTTCCAGATATACCACTCCAAAACAGACAACATAAAAACACACATGTATCAATAAAAAAACATAATGATAAAGTGACATAGTAAAAAACAAACACACCAAATAGACATACAAACAAAAGAACAATCAGATTGGAAGTCTATCTAATATAGGGGAGACTAAGGGGTTGTTGGTAGCCTCTTAATGGTTATTAAGAGACTACCTCTTAATGATTCATAGCCCCTATTTAATGATTAAAAGGTAACCTTATGTCTGAATGTTTAAGAGGCTATATCTTAACGGTTACCTCTTAACCATTCAGATTTAAGGCTACCTCTTAATCATTAAGAGGTTATGAACCATTAAGAAGTAGCCTCTTAATGACCATTAAGAGGCTACCAAAAAGCCCATAAGCCCCCAAACTAAATCTAAGACATAAAAGTAACATTTGTTAGAAGTCCTTAACCTTATTACAGTTAAAGAAAGTTAATATGCTATTTTGGGCTAGCCAACATGGTAAAAAAGCCTCTTAGACGGTAGATATTGGGTTCAATTCCAATTCCTAAACAATATAAGCCTCTTTAGTCATGTTTCAAACCTAAGATCATGTAATATTAAGCTTTAATCATCACCTCATGCTTTCTTAAACAAATAATCAATATATGAGTTTTTACAAATGATCAATAGCAATTATAGCCAATATATAAAACTTACATTCATACAATCCATCCTTTTAAGCTATAATTCATTTTTTTTTTGTTTTTTCAAAGATATACAAGGGTGGAAAAGGGCACTTATGGTCTCATTGGTACTATCCATGCATCGGCTAATCATGTAATGCCACATTATTTCTACCATTAAGTATCCAAAAATTACAAAATTGTTGTCAGCATCTATCCACATATATAATAAAGTAGTTATTAATTTATTTTAATTCTTCAACATTTGTCATGGAATCAATTTTATGTGGCAAACATTTACCATAGAATGAAGCCATACACCTACCCACATGGGATGACAACGGTGCTACCATATAGTTTGAAAGCCATACACGCTACCCATGTGGGTGCCGTGTCCTCTTTAATGAAACAAGTATAGACTTGATAAGAGTAAACTAACTTTGTACAAACGCTGGATGCCGGATGGCCTTAAAAATCAACCAACTTGCTTCTTGATTACCCCACCTCCAAAACAAAGTCTTGCATTCCTACCGGCGTACTTAGGAACAAAACAAAGGGAGCATCATAAAAAAACAAAGCATAAAATCTGCAAATCATGATGCTTGATCTATATCCTTGATTTCATATCCTGCTGGGCCTGCGCAAACTCAATATGCGTAATTGATCTTCTGGCTCAATAGTATGAGGTGATGGTTAAGGCTTGATTGATTCTTAAGGTCTCGAGTTTTAAATCTGACTTAGTGGGGTTTTCTCACAGTGGCGAGTTTTTTTCTTAGTGATGTTATTCGGTGAGTCAGACCTGAAACGTCAAAATGAGTATTGACGGCTGACATTTCGTCTTAAAAGACTCACTTAGGTATTGGGAGTGGCTCCAAACACTATTAAAAAAAAGTTATGGCCAATATATTTTTCAAACTACATTGGTTGCATGTAACCCATTATTGACTATATAAAAGGATTAGATAGACTAAAAATAAGGCCATATGCCAACCAAAAGACATCCATAATTTTGATATAGAAACCATTATAATCAATGTCTAAAATAGCTATGCGATAAATATGATATTTATATTCTTAAATTCTACATTTGCTATTGCTAAGCGAGTCACTAAGGCAATGCGTAGTGGGCTACAAATTTGAGCGATATTGGGCGACATGAGGCGAGAACACTGCCCCTCGGCCGATAAGATGGGCGACAATGGAGGAGGGATATATGTGTGTGTTTATATATATATATATGGGGATGGTTCAGGAGAGAAATAAGATTACTGTGAGAAATGAATATGGACCACTATTTTTATTTTAAGTTTTAAATGCTTAAAGATAAATGGGGAAGTATTAATACATGCTCTCTCTTCAATTAATATAACTAATAAATATAATAGTTATCTATTTAATTAATATAACTAATCAAATTATTATAATTGGAAAATATTAAGAATTTATTTATTTTTATAACTTATTTTTTCTCTCTTAAATTTTTATCCTACACAAGTACAATTTATTCATACATTAAAATTTCTTTTTATCCAAAATCAATTTCTTTTAACTCAATATATTAATATCCATCAACACGTAGTTACATTGTGATGAATGGTACAAAAAACTATCTTACACGTGTTTGCATTAAATATCAACAAAAAAGTACTCAACCTACACAAAAACATATAACCTACACTTGTTCTAAGAATAAGAAAACATATAACCTACACACGAAAACATATGACTGAAACACAACATTCAGTATCAATAAACTACAGACACACATGCAAATGTATAACCTACACACGAAAAACATATAACCTACACTCTAAAATTTTATCCTACACAAATACTATTTATTCATACATTAAATTTTTTTTCTATACAAAACCAATTTTTTCCAACTCAATATATCAATATCCATCAACACGTAGGTACATTGTGGTGAATAATACAAAAAACTATCTTACATATGCTAGCATTAATTGTCAATAAAAAATATACCACCTACACAAAAACATATAACAGACACTTGTTCTAAGAATAAGAAACATATTACCTACACACGAAAAACATACAACCTACACACGTATAGGATATGTGTATCTTTGTCTCGTTTATATAATTGTTGATGTCGAATTACATATGTAAGTTGTATACTTTTTTGTATGTTGTACGTTTTTATTGCTTAAAACAAGTGTAGGTTATATAATGTTGTGTAGGTTGTATATTTATTGTTTATATTTAATGAACACATTTGTATGACATTTTTTTTATTATTTATAACAATAATTTTTTCTAAGTATATCAATTTAAAAAAAAATATTATGTTATGATATTTATTAATTAGAGAGGATTTATTATAGTTATCTTGTTAGGAGCATTTTGGTTAGCAGAGTTGAACTTACGTTTGTGACGAGAAGAGTTGTTATTGCACAAAGTGGGTTTGGGTACAACCTTAGCATCAGTTGAGGATTTGGTTTTAGAGTTTTCAGAGGTAGGGTTAGAGTTCATGCGATGTAGGGTTCCATCTTCAATAGGGTCATCGGGACGTGAGGCAGCAAGAGCAATAGCTTCCTTGAATTCCTCCCATGGCATACTCGTAGCAATCCCAAGCATAGCAGCAGCAATTTCTTTAGTGATCCTAGCAATCAAACAGTGATCACGGGCAGCCGACGGATGATGTTGATTACGACTATGATTTCTTAAGGAAGACATTCTACGAGGACCAAAGATGAAAATGTGTAAGACGACAGGTGAGTTGTAGAAATGAATTGATATGAAGTAATGGGATGCGTATGTATATGTATTAGTGCTAGTGAAGACTCGAGGATGAGTCGAGATTTAAAATAATGTGAATAATTTTCTTGAGATATTTAATTTAATAACTAATGCTTACAAAAATTCAAAAGTAAAATGTTATTGGGTTGGGTTTTCCATGGGCTTTCCATGGTAGCTCGAGATCCCAAATAAGATAACGAAACATGTTCAATGAGTTGGCCTCCCATGAGCTCTCCATGGCAATTTGAATGGCCCAATTAAATAAACAACATAAAGTTTGTGAATTGGCCTCCCAAGAGCATTCCATGCCATTTTGATAGCCCAATTCAAATAACGTGTAATAAACAATTGAGTTGTTTAGCTCATGAGCGTGTACATGGCATTTAACTGACCCAACTAATTAACGAATTATCGAATCAATGGAGTTGTTCGGACCATGAGCGCTACATGGCGTTTAACCGACACAATTAAATATCTAATCAACGAATCAATTACAAGTAGTTGGTGTATCTCGGGAACCACCCCGGACGATGCGTTCCAACCTAAACTCAAATCGAAAATGATTTAAGAAATGAATAGTTGGAGTGCCCATGGATTTCCTTGAATTTTTCACCCAACTAAGCATTTAAAATAATTTAAAACAAAAATTTGGAAGTATAACCGTTTAGCGGTTATGTTTACCACGTAACCGTTTAGCCAATTACGGGTACCACTTGAAGTTATGTGGTTGTACGAGATTTGTCATACTTCCATGCTTCAAGGTGAAAGTGCAAAACACGGGAATTCTTAAGGAATTTCCCACAATAGAAGACAATCTACTAAAATTAAGAGAATTCAAAAATATTTTGAAAGTTGAGGCATAACCTCGGAATTTGTGTGTGCGTGCAACAAATAAACAAGATAAATACAATTTAAATAATTAATCTAAGCAAGCTGTAAACAATTTATTAAATAGCACATAAGGCAGTTTAGATAAGCACGCATAGGGTTCCTAACATATGTCTAGGACAAATTCTAATGACCTATCTTATAACCTTCGGCTCTGATACCAATCTGTCACACCCCAACCTAAGGCGGAAATGCCGGGGCGTGATCCGATTGCTCACAGCTTGAAGATACTATCATAAATAAAATGTGACAATATCTAATTAATTATTTTAATTCAAATGTACACACAATAATCAAATACAACAAAACAATTCTATTAAATAAATACAATCAATTAAATTTAAGTTTGTCTTCAATATAACCTATGGTCTTGACTACATATCCATACTTCAATCTAAGCAACCTGCATATGCGTAGAAAATGGAGTTTGTCAACAACACATGTTGAGTGAGATGATCACCAATTTTGTAACATTAAATAATAGCATATATATGTATATAGTTGATAAATGATAATGATAAATGCGCAAACCAATCTATGTGATAATAATCAATCAAACCTTAACAAACCAAAATCAAGTATATTCGTGTGCCAATGAATCGTTGCCAAGCGAATCGGGCATTGATTACAATGACTAAATTTTTGGTTTACCTTTGCCAAGCGAATCGTGCTCCGGTTACTAAGACGGTCGTATGATCATACTAATGAGAACCCTATACAAGGGGATATGGTGGACCTCTCCGAAACGTTATCAAGTAAACAATTAAACATGTAACAATTAGCAAATAGCATTCAACTGATATTCACACAACAATTATGTTTGCGATATTGAGTATATATATAGAATAGAAAATATGAGTAAGTACGCATATGTCCCCAAAACGTTAGAAAACAGTGTATAAAAAGGGAAATGACCAAACTCACCTGATCGATTAAGCCAAATGAAAATGAATACGACAAGAACGATAATCACACTCATCGAGAATTACCGACAAGAATCCTAATTAGATGATAATACGAGTGAATTATAATGATATAATATGTATAATGAATTTAGGATTTCGATACGTTTTAAGTTACAATTATGATTTGATATGTTATGGATTGAACGTTTGATCTATACGGATTATTGTTATTATTTAATTATAAAATCAGTATTTGTCATAAAAATCAGGTTTACGAGTAATTAATTAAATAAATACGAGTTAAGACCTACGATAATAATAAACGTTTAGATATATAATTATGATAAATTTATATCTTAAAATCTTTTAACGAAACCAACGACAAAAATATAATTATACTTTTAATATGTTTATTATGTTTATCATAGTTTTTGTTAAAAAATGATACATACATATATATATATACATGTTTATATATAAATATAATATATATATATATATAGTAAATATGAGCAAACTTATAAAGATGTTTTAACAACGATAATCATCAATATTGGTGTCGGTTTTAAGTAAGATAATAACGAATTATTATTAATAAGAAATACACACACACACACATATATATATATATACGTATATATATATATAGATACACACACTAAAACTTGTAACGACACTAGTCGACACGAAACGTTAACTTTATGATGTCGGTGTAACAAAAATATTGTTTATTTATTAATAAATATTAATTATCATAGGTTAAAATAATCAAAATAAAAAGGAATACCAAAAATAGGGCTGCTGGGATTCGAACCCAGGTGTTTGGCCGACACAGAAGGGAACTGGGCTGGTGTGTCAATTGTTAATGGAATGAAAACTAATCAACATATACAGAACCCGATTAGTCTCAAATTGATTATAAACCCTAAACCTGCAATCGTTCATTCCGTTTAACTTTTGTTTAAATTGACTTAGGGGTTTTGTATAGCATACCAAGACGATCTGAAACATATAACTTATTACATACCTCGACGAGTAAACACGGGCTAATTTGATCCAATCATTGCCGGCGGTCAAGGACGACGAACAGGGGTGGACGGCCAAAGTTTCTACAATTAAGTCTAGGGGTTTGGTTCGCGATGATGTTAGGAACGTGCAGTCACGATTAATTGAAGTATGGTTAAGCCTAGAATACATAATCAATTTTAGGTCTAGATCGGTTCATAAATATATCAATTACGGGTGATATTTGATCTTGTTTCTAAATTAACCACGACGGTTAGGCCGATAATAGTAAGAACAATCAAAATCAAGATTCAATTCCAAGTTTAAATCGTTATTTGAGGCTTAAGTAATTAAACGGGTCATGGGTTTGAGTATACGGGTCTTGGCTAAATGGTTTATAAAGTTGATTTACAGACTTTGCAGTTTAGTCCCCGGGAATTTGAGATGGAAACGATAAAGGATTAAACTTTGCATTTTGGGTTAAATATGTATATTTTCCAAAGTTATTTATATATTAATTAAATATATTAAATAAGTATAAATTGTATATAAATGCCTTGATAAACGCGATACTTTTTATATGTTAAAATTTCTCGAACCATAAAACGGGTCGGGTAATGGATATAAGTTGTACGTGGAAAACCGAGTTGTTACAAAACTCATTCTCAATCACATGTTTTTAATTAATGTTTAAATCTTTGGTCCACAATTAAAGTGAATAAAAAATATAAATATAAATATAACTTTTTCTCTCTCCTGAAAACATATATAAAAATTAGTAAAAAAATGTTAAAAAATAGCAAAACATTTTTTTTTGATGTTTCAATATTTTGTATTAAATGTTACAACATATATTACATGTAACAAAAAAAAAACGATGTTACATAGGGTTTTCGCGGGTTTTCACAACTCAAGTGGGTTTTCATTTTAACCTTACCATATATATATATATATGCTAAGTATAAAATGAAAACCCACTTGAGTTATGAAAACTCTAGAAACCCATTCTCAACCATATGTTTTTAATTAGTGTTTAAATCTTGTGATCCACAATTAAAGTGAATAAAAAATATAAATATAAATATAACTTTTTCTCTCTCATGAAAACATATATAAAAATTAGTAAAAAAATGTTAAAAAATAGTAAAACATTTTTTTTATGTTTCGATGTTTTGTATTAAATGTTACAACATATATTACATGTAAAAAAAAAACGATGTTACATAGGGTTTTCGCGGGTTTTCACAACTCAAGTGAGTTTTTATTTTAACCTTACCCTATATATATATATATCTAGGATCATGTGAGAACTTTTTGGGAATTGAGAACTATGAGAACCATTTTGGACCACAAAAAAACACAAAAATAAAAAAAAAATCATAAAACAAAAAAAACACAAAATAAAAAAAGTAAAAAAATCAAAGTTCTTATTTATCATCCCGGTTTCTAGAAAAAAAAACGTAAAAAAAAAATTCTCGGTTTAGCCAAATTATACATATACATATATGTACACACATGTTTTTTTTCCTATACACATATGTATAATTTAAGGTAAATGATAATGTACATATGTGTACATTACATAACTAGAGATTAAATGAAAGTATACATATATGTATAGGCATAATACAAATTAAAAAGAAAAAAAATCGGTTTTTTTATTATACATATATATAATATGTACACACATGTTTTTTCCTATACACATATGTATAATTTAAGATAAATGATAACGTACATATGTGTATATTACGTAACTAGAGATTAAATGAAAGTATACATATGTGTATATGTATAATACGAATTAAAAAGAAAAAAAATTCGTTTTTTTTAATGAAACCGGAATGAAATATAAGAATTTTGGTTTATTTACTTTTTTAAAATTTTCGGTTTTGTTTGTTTTATAATTTTTTTAATATTTATTTTAGAGGGTTTTTTTAGTGGTCCAAAATAGTTCTCAAAGTTCTCAATTTGTCAATGGTTCTCTTAGGATTCTTACCCTATATATATATATATATATATATATATATATATATATATATATATATATATATATATATATATATGAGAGGGTTATCCTAAAAATAAGTAGTTTCCTAGAAAGAGTAGGAATAAATCATAACCATTGGATCATGTTAATTAATGGTTGAGATTTAAAATTACCAAAAACCGACATAGTTTCCTATAATTATTCTTTACAATAGGTTTTAATGTCAAATGTCAAAAATCCATTAGTTCTTACTATTTCTAGGAAACTTTTTATTCTTATTTGAACCATTTTGTATATATATATATATATGGGCTACAAAACCATTACAACCTTAAAACAAAAATCCTCAATTTGCTTACTGGATACCACATGTCACAATCGCTCCTAATCTGTAACGCCCCACTACACATAGCCTAAACGTGTATGAACTAGAATGGTGGATAAAATTCACTTGCTAGTAATTAAAGTAATACTCGAAGTTTTGTTATTGTAAGTTCTCTATCTTTCAATCTTGTGATTTCTTTGAATAAATATATTTTTTCTTAAAGTAAGTGATTTAAATAACATATTCAAATCTTAATTATTTATTGAGAGGAGTTGGAGGGTTTAATCTAATTTTCTTTTAATATTTACAAAAGATGCTCACAAAATAGAAACGATAAAACTGGGTAAATTTAATTAGAAAAGAAAAAAAAACAAGACATCTGCAAACTTGGTTATTGTATTTAATTATGTTCCTTATTAATCAATTAAAAATACGTGGATCAACAAAATAAAGCCAAAATTGAAATATTACATTTGATGGTTATTTACTTATCTTATTATACAAACTTCAAATACAGTTATAAAAACTTCGAAATAAAAAAATGTAGAAAAATACAAGTTTGCAAATGGCACTATGGCCATATCCTACCAAGTACCAAATCAAAATAAATAAATAAATAAATATAGAAAAAAACAAGTTTGCAAATGGCACTATGGCCGTATATTTCCAAATCAAATCGATAAATTCAAAGGAAACGCTAAACACTCCGCATTATTGAAGGTTCTTAGAGTCACGGGTTTACTTTTTAATAATAAAAAAATAATGACTATCCTGATTTTATTTTATTAAATATACAACAATGAGATGTCTTTTTCGTCACCATTCGTAGCCAACTCGATTCAGAAGCATGTTAATTATCATATGTCAAGATTTTAGTTGAATGCAATGACAACGGTGACAAAAGCTGTATTTTTAAAGATTTGTAAATTACTAATTGCATGGTTTTTTTAAGAACTTTTCTTATTGTTATTAATACATAAAACTAACGCGTATATTACCACCTTATTACACAAAATGTATCTATTCTACATGTTTACATGCAAACATAACATAAAACGCTTCGCAAAAGATCAACTACGGATATACACATCTCACACCATCACTTTTCCCTTAACCATTTTCTAAATTATGTAAAGATAACTTATAATGGTAACAATTTTAAAGTAATTACATAAAAACTAAATATTTACTAAGCATATAAGTAAGATACGGAGCAAAGTAAACATACAAGTTAAAATCGTTGTCAGATAGTCAAAGTGCGTAATTATATTCTGGGGAATTTAAATACAAACAATATTTACACTTTTTAAACAACAACTAACAATAAACACAAAATACAAAAAATAAAATAAAATATAAAATAAGAGACTAAACATCTAGTTTACATAGTTGTCGCTTAGTCAAAGTGCGTAGTTATATTCCATCAAAGTTAGTGATAGTATAAACGTAAAACACAAAGAAAAAGCGAACATCCATTAATAATCATCATCGAGCAGTCGAAGTATGTATCATGCAAAAGTTACCGATCCAAGCGCATGCAGAAGTCGTTTACGATGCTAAAAATACTTTATTTTTAACACACCTCTGTTTTAAATAAAAGTTTATATCGGAATTTTGAAAAAAGTAAACATAACTACGTATTTAAAACATCTTGAAAGTTAGTAGACAAAAGTTAACAGGGAAAACTTAAGTATTTATGGTGATAATGTAGTCGATAACATAATCATATATAGCTGAAGTTACCAATCAAGTAGTAAACAAAAAATACAAAATATCTAGCATTAATCATCGTCACCCTGTCGAAGTGGTTAATTATATTGCACGTACCAAATTTACCAATCCAAGCACATGAGATATACTACCCAGCATGGTTGCTTCCGCTTATATACGATTACGTGTGAATTTATTTTCTCATCCATATTTAGTTAACAATGTGCTTAGAAAGCGTTAGTGAAATTTGAGATTAAATATTTCTTATGTCCCGATATCTCTTTTTAGAACATAACAAACGATGTGAGATTTACTTAAATTGAGGATCAAGATACATTTGATACCTCCTTGCGACTCATCTTTCCTGATGAAGTTTGTCTCACCAACATTAACAAAACATGAGTACTGACATTTACCATCTCTCATATACAAAGCAATATTGTTCATTTTGTCCCAAATAGCTTGGAGATTTGCTTTCAGGTGTTCGACGTGAAGTATTCTAAGATGACATCCATCCAAGGATTGCTCTAACCCAAATATGCTTATTTTTATGGTTCTCTCTAGCTATAACAATAATAATATGCGTTATTATTTAACATGGGCATTTCTATTTGTTATTTAAAGTTTTCATACTAGCTTTTACATAAAGTAATTATTGAGAATATAAAAGTTCTCGTTTCATCATCGCACATAAAGTATTTGATATATAATTAATAAATTAATGTAGATATTGTACTCTTATCACCTTAATTAATATTTGAACGAAGAAAAAATCATATAAAGTGATATGCATGATAAAACTAAAGGCTAAATTCAACTCATTATATTTTTAAAATCTAAAATATTAACATTTAGCTAATCAGTTTTGATCATTTCAATTGCCATCGGGAGTTCTTACGGTGATTTCTATTATTTTATGAAAATATATGATACATTATTTAGTTTTACCATGTTGTTAAAGCTGTCATTATGCGACATTTTGTTGAAATCTTATTTAATTATCACCTAACTAGAACACGTACTTGGATGATCGGTAACTTTTGCAGGATATAATTACATACTTCAACAACTAGATGATGATTACGACCAGATATAATTGCGCACTTTAATTAACCGACAACGATGCATACTAGATGAGTCTTTTTTTTTTCTTCGTCTATGTTTAGTATATATACCACAATTATGATCAGTTCATTATAACTTCTTGGAATATTAACAAATATGATAAGGCGTCGCCAAAGAGAAACTTGAAATACACAAAATTTTATATTAATATATTTGATTTTGATGTTAGTATATTTGGTATTGGTTTCATGTACATGGTTCAAAGAAAGATCAAGTAGCACCATCTCCGAACTAATCTGTGAATCCCGGTACATGGATGTGTCGATGTCAAGATATAGATGCCATGGTGTGAAATTCGAGTTTATCTTTCATGAATTAGTTAAGAAATATTCTAATAAGTAAACAATTCAAATTGTGAATAATTCTATATATACCTTGATAGAGTTGCAAGGGGTCTTTTTTTTATAACGACGGCCTTTTGTATTTAAGCTACTGTACTTTTTAAATTTGGAGAGCTCCGATTGCCTTACTCTGGCCAGACTATGCTGTCTTAACCAGGCCTACTGATTTCAGAGTATGGCTTGGGTGCCTGGAAACCATACCGTCGTCTGGCACTTGACAGTCGTTGTGCCACCATAATAGCAAATGGGTATTGATTGGAATTTTTTTTTACTTCTTTTTTAAACGACCAACTAAGTAACGCCGGGTACTCCGTACGCGACCATTTAAGTTTCTAATCATGAACTTTAAATTAGTTATTAACTTATTATATGACCCATTTTTAATAATTTTTTCTTTAAACTATTTACGTTTTCTTTTTGAGCTTCATTAATAATTATTTTTCTTAAATGGTTTACATTTTTACCGCTAAACTTTAATATAATAATCAGTTTACTAAAGTTTTTTTTATTCTTTTTTAACAAATAAAATAATTTAATTTTTATCTTTTTTTATATGTTTATTTCTCGTTTTTGTTAATTATTTTTTTATTTAGCTTTTATAAAAGTAACTTTTTAAGATAGACATGTTTAGTTAACCATGTAGTTTACTAAATTTTATTGTTGTTTATGTAAAATCCTTAATGGTTGTAGGTCCTCTAGATGGATCTCTAGACTTGAGTCGAATCAATCCGTGTTGTTGGTTAGCGGAAATCATCCATGACACTCGGATCTTGGATCTTAGTTTGTTAAAGTAAAAGAGAGAAAAAGTGTAGATGGAGAGAGAACTTTTATTTCCAAAAGGTTTTCTTGAATGAGAAAAAGTTGGAGTTCTTGTGGAGAAATGGGTTAAGTGGCCTTTATATAGGGTCTCATTTCTCCAAAGTTTACACAATAAACTTACAAAATAAACATTCCGAGTACGTACTACACCGACTAAAGCACACTAAAACGACATGTACAATCCTAAAAACAATATATAAATATTGGTCCTACAATCTCCCTCTATGATTGAGTATGTCGAGGAACCTTCGTCAGGTTCTTTACTTCGTCTTTATTTCTTGAAACTGGTACTTGTCTTGATCCACGGTCTTCAACGAGATTGGATCTTGAACAAATCTTTATTTTTCAGTCTTGTAGACTTGAACTTCAATCTTATTCTCTAAGAATGATCGGCAACAACAAATTTTAGAAACATCAAATGCGGGAGGCTCGACATCTAATTTCTTTTGTTGGCTTTCTTGTGCCGACTGGTTTCTTTCCTTGTCTTTGAATGCAATCAGTTCATTTTTAGCTTCAACCACCAGCTTTCACGTTCTCATTTTCTTTTCGCTTCAGCATCTGCAACTCAAAGCAGATTTGATCTTGATCTACCTGTCCATGTATAGCTGCACACAACTTAGAGCGATAAGATTCGTTCACAAACACTCTCGAGGGTCAAAGAAGAATTCGTTCACAGGCCCTCCCAATTTCAGTCCCTCAACTTGTAAGTGATTTGTTTAAGTCCTAAGTTTTCAACAAACTTTGTATGAACGACCTTAACAACAAAACACATGATTTTGACTAAAACAAAGTTTAATAAAATATGTACGAATATAATAAAAACTTAAAACCTTTTGGCATTTTCGTACTTAAAATAACAAAAATATATACATAATATTTTGAAGTTGAAACTAAAATAAAACAGAAGAAAATAAAAATAAAAGATAAGAGTAAAAATGAAATTAATATTATATATCAATAATACAAAATTTTCTAACGATTTTAATATTTTTGTGAGAAAGATCACAACATGGAATCACATTATCTGTTAACGTTCTAGATCACACTTCTATTTAGACATTATTATGCCAAGAACCCAAAGTCGATTGTAGGTATAATTTGTCCACTTTAAACTTAACAAGTATTTGGATGTCAATGTGATATGTTAAGGTTCAATTAGGCACGATGCATATGTGGTCCCTACTTAGTCAGACATGTTACTGATTCCATCATACCTCGGGCTTACTTTGTGTTAACGTATTACCTCAACTTGACTTAAACCTTTCTTATTTGATCACAATACACTTATTAACACTTTTGACACTTTATTTTGTACACTTGACTCGATCTAGAAAGATTAAAATAAAGCAGAAGTTCAGGGCCTTAACAATCAGGTCGGATAATACCATATTATCGCGCAGAGAAAGTCCAAGGCTTGAACAAAAGAAAGAAAATAAAACAAAGCAGAAGATTCAGGGCCTTAACAATCAGATCTTGTATGACTACAAACGTAGAAAGTCCAAGACTTGAATCAAAATAAAGGAAGAAATAAAGCTGAAGTTAAAATTCCTAGGACTGACTCATTTTCTGACTTTTTTTCTTGATTTTTTTTACTCTTTTTGCTTTTCTTTTCTGACTCGTTTTCTTGACTCAAATAAGAACTAAAAATTTACACAGATTTCATAAGACAATTGTGATAAGGTAAAGAGAGACTTGGGTATGACATGTTTAATTACATTTGAACCTTCATTGATATAACTTCAACGAAAACATGCAACCGCATCATAAACGTATAACCACTAGCATAGACAAATATTTAAGTTTATATCACCTGACACTTACTCATTTGTCAAGCCTATCTACACATCAAGCAATGATCTTGTTGGCTTTTGATCTACCATTTTCATGTGCTAGAATCGTTAGAGATAATTTCTTATCATTTTTCAAGGGTTGGATCAATTTCTCAAAAATTGAAAATATTATCCGACTCCCTCTAAGTAGGAGCTCCCTCTAAACGGGATAGTACTTTTAGAAACGTTTTTCTGATTTTCTTAAGAGAACATAAAATATTTTTGGTAAATCAAATGACTCATTTTAATTTTTTTTTGTCTTCTTTTTTTCTTCTTTTTTAGATTTTTCGTTTGTCGGTCCGTGACTGTTAACGTTTGCAAGATTGATCTCTTCAACAAAACAAAAACATAAGATAAACTAAAAAAAGATAATAATAATAATAATAATAAAATATATATTTAAACTATGGTAAAAATGAAGGTAAAAATTAAAATAAAATTAAAATGAAAATAAAATAAAATTAAATAAAAATTAAAATTAAAACTTAAAATATTAAACTATACAGGTACTTAAAATTTTAGAAAACAAAATAAACTAAAATAAAATAAAATAAAAGAAAAATATATAACATTTTAAAGTTAAAAATAATATTGAATTAATTTACATAGAACTTTTCTTTAGTTAATTTACATAGAACGATCGCGACATGGAATCATATTTATTTGCAAAGCCCTAGATCGCATTTCCATTTTGAAATTATTGTGACACAAATTCATCATCAACTGCAGATATTGTCAATTTGTTTAATTTGACAAGTGTTTTGGAGTTAACGTGATACATTTGAGGTTCAATTAGACACGAAACTTATGTGGTCTCCACTTAATTAGACATGTTACTGATTCCATCATATCTCGGGCTTACTTTGTGTTAACATATCACCTCAACTTGACTTAAACATTTCTTAGCTGATCACAGTACTCTTATTAACATATTTGACACTTTTGTACTTTGTACACTTGACACTTTGTGCTTTGCACACTTGACTCGATCTAGAAAAGTTAAAATAAAGCAGAAGATTCAGGGCCTTAACGATCAGATCTTGTATGACTACAAACAGAAAAAGTCCAAGGCTTGAATCAAAATAAATGAAGAAATAAAGTAGAAATTAAAATCCTAAATGATTTTTTTTACTCTTTTATTTTTCTTTTTCTTGCCTTTCTATGAGGCTGCTTTTCTTTTTTTTTCTTTTTCTTTTTTTTTTGCTACAGTGCCGAGTTGCTACAGTGCATACGAAATCCTTTTTTTCGCATGAGTTGCTACAGTTATGTGAAATCTTTTTGCTACAGTCCCCCCCCCCCCCCCCCCCCCGCGATGCGACTGCTACAGTACCTCGGCGATGCGACTGCTACAGTATCTGATGCGATTTTTTTTGAGAATATAGCACCTAAACTTCCAAAGAGTCAAAAAGACTTTAGTCTAAAAATCAATAAATCGGCCTAGATCTGAGTTTTAAACCGAATATGAGCCCGGACACTAAAACTTAAAACACTAAAAACTTAGAATTGGTGATTCTTGTGTATTTCCAAGGTGTAAGGGGCTCCAAAAGAGGTGAGTAACACGAAATCAACCTCAAATCCAACAAAAACTAAGATCAAAACCCGAAAAGTTTGACCCGAAAACCACAAAAAGTCGAGCCGAAAGCTCTGATACCACTTGTTGGTTAGCGGAAATCACCAACGACACTCGGATCTCGGATCTTAGTTTGTTAAAGTAAAAGAGAAAAAAAGTGGAGATGGAGAGAGAACTTTTATTTTCAAAAGATTTTCTTGAATGAGAGAAAGTTGGAGTTCTTGTGAAGAAATGGGTTAAGTGGCCTTTATATAGGGTTCCCATTTCTCCCAAGTTTACACAATAAACTTACAAAATAAACATACCGAGTACGTACTATACCGACTAAAGCAAACTAAAACGACATATACAATTCTAAAAACAATATATAATATTGGCCACACAATGATTTATATTAATTCATCAGGATATACATGGTAAGAGATATATTATCGTCAACGTCAATCTACACTCCCTTCGTATAGCGTGAGCTTCAATAATAGTTAAACTACAAACATATTTTGTCACAATCATTAAAACACAAATCTCATTATTTGTTCACAATCCAAGACGACATTATATATTGGTGAATCAAACATCTCAAAATGATAACCCTGTTTTTATCATTCTATGAAATATATAGGTGAAGTACATTTTATCATTTTTCAAATTTGACCACAACATATATATGTTCACATGGAGAGTTGATTTCCTTTTTAACATGGTTAATTGATTGATGGTAAACATTTATCATCCATGGTGGCACATAGTTGTATTTTTTTTCTTTTTACTTTAATTCGTTTCCACTAGGTATTTGTCATGACAAATCGGTGAAACACTATTTAATCCACTTTATTTCAAATTCAAATAATCTTAATACGAATTTCCTATAATCGTAGTCAGGATAACTCGTTACCCCCAAAACTCATGGGACATGCCAATGCCCTTTTAACCAACGTGATCAGTTAAATTGTAGGTTATGTTGAACAGATGATCTTTAAAAGATTATGAATTCGAACATGAGACAACTATATATTAGCAAGAAATTGTAGTGACTTACCACTTTACAACTCACTGAAGGTTAAAGTTGAACGTCATGAATACTAAATAGGCGGAAAATGACAATGATAAGAGAGTGAAAATTAAGAACCGGAAAATAACGATTCATAATGAATGACAAAAACTCTCCTCACATGTGAAGTACTTGAGACTTTGAGAATTATCTCTTGTCATATTCTTTTCAGGAAGTGGAAAATAATCGAGTATATAATCGTTGTATCCAAATAAAAGCACTTATCATTTTAACAATCTAATAGTTAATAAAGGGGTGAGATCCGATACATATAAAATTAACATACTAAACATACAAATAACTAGAGTAATTACAGTTTTGAACTATAGTAATTATGTTATAAAAAATAATATAATGTAACAATAATTACTCTAGTTCAAAAGTTATAGCGTGATAATAATTACTTTAGTTATTTGTATATATTTCATCATAAAAGTCATTTATATTTAATCTAAACCCAGTTAATAAAAAATAAAATATCGTATTACTATCTGTGGTTCATATTAACACTTTAGCAACGAAAAATCACCGGCTCAACTATTTTTTTTCCTGTTAAAAACTAAATACATTTAGAACTTACAATTATATATAATACATTTGAGTATATGTTGGCATAAGCGGTTAGTTGAACGCTACTACGTTTTTAGGTATAGTTGTGGATGCGAAGAGAACTTCATAAATTTGCTCGAGTAGGGGTAGCATGTACTAGGATGCGTGGCCTCATGTGAAGTACCCAATTGAGCAACCAAAAACAATTTCGAGAGATCCTCGTGGGTACGAGAGTTTGGATGTTACAACTTTTATTTTTGTGCACGCAGATGCGAATTTTGCCCATTGTATAAAACAAGACGTTTACATGCTTGCATCTACTGTATTTTTCTGGTGGAAATCTTGTATCATGGAGCGCCAAGAAGAAACATATGGTATCTCTTTCCATATATAAATCTGAATAACGTTCCATGATTAACACAAATACTGAGATTGCTAAAATTCTTCAAGAACCTTATGTCTTGCCGCTAGATCATCCAACGCTTCTGTATATTTATCATAGTGCGCCGTTCATAAGTCTTTACTATCAATTTATTTGTGAACTTGTCTCTTCAAGCCAGTTATCCACCAAGTTTATTCCAATCAAGCTTCAACTAATAGACGTCTTCTATAAAATCTTTTTTTTCATCCTATGAACATTTCCACGACTTGTTTTGTATTGGCCTAGTGCCTATTCGGCTGAAGGAAATAAGCCTAAAGTTCAAAATAAATGACAAATGCTTAGTTTAAACGAAATTGTTAGTCGTTTGTTCATCGATGTATAGTTGGTTAGTTGATGCATATTTTTGTATCATGTAATTTTATTTTATTATAAATACAAATCATATAACCTTAAGCAACACAATTTACAAAATTAAAGAAGATGCCCGGACCACATTTACCAATACCCACATGTAAGTTGTGATATATATATACATAGAGGTTAGTTTCATTTGAGAACTCCAAAAAAGTTAAGAACTTCTAGGAACTTTTAAAAACTAAAAATTTTTTAACTTCTTTCATATATTAACATTATTTGAGACTTGTTTTATCATATTAAAAAAAAGTTTGATTACATATATAAATCATAAGTTACACATGTGTAAAACTTATGTGGTAAAAAATTTGCATACGTGTAAAAAAACATAGATATGTGTAAAAAAACTAATTTTAATAATTGTAATCGTAGATATAAATATCAAAAGTGATAAAATTACACTCAAATGGCATTAACATACAAATTTTTTTATAAAAAACGTTAGTTTTCAAGGGTTCATTCAAGTTTTTAAATAATTTAAGAGTTCTGTAATGATACACATCCCATATATATATATATATATATATATATATATATATATATATATATATATATATATATATATATATATGGGAAGTATAGAATGAAAATCCATTTGAGTTATGAAAACCCGTGAAAACCCTATGTAACATCGTTTTTTTTTGTTTTTTTTACACACGTAATATATGTTGTAACATTTAATATAAAACATTGAAAACTAAAAAAAAATCTGTTTTGCTATTTTTTAACATTTTTTTATTACTTTTTATATATGTTTTCAGGAGAGAGAGAGTTATATTTATATTTACATTTTTTATTCACTTTAAATGTGGACCACACGATTTAAACTTTAATTAAAAACATGTGGTTAAAAATGTGTTTATAAAGTTTTCACAACTCAAGTGTGTTTTTATTTTAACCTTACCCTATATATGTCTATCTACTATACTAATAAAAGAATACCTATTTTTGCCACTTGTCACTCCTTTAGCCCTCCTACATTTTTTTTAAAACCTATTTTTAATATATAATTTGTTTTTTGATTTCTTAAGTCACTCAACTTTAAAAAGTGTTACAATTAAGTCACTCAACCTTTATGTTTGATTAAATTAAAGGTTTTAACATGTTTTTTAGTCTTTTTCTTTTTTGTTTCACATAGGAAATCTTTTTATCTTTTTTCTTGAAGTTGACGTTAAGTGGCGACGTGAATTTTATATTTTAGTTTTAAATTTTAATATAATTATTGTCGCTTTAATAGCGTTACGAGATTATGAGTGATCTGTACGTTACACTCGGGCGTATTCCGCTTAAAGCCGGGGTGTTACAATCGTTATCTAAGGTTGGTTTCTACTTGAAAGAACACGTGTTCTCACATGGGCAACTATGAGAGCTACACGCAGGCGTGGACTAAATATTTTTACTCTGGACTAAATATTTTAATTCTTCAGAAACAATATATAATACCAATACAACCATAAATGTAGTGTAGAAGGAAATTTTTATTTATTTATAAGATAGTTGTGTAATGTTTGCTGTGTAATTCCTGTAACTCTAATGTAAATTGTTTACTATTAACAATATATGATAACTGCGTTGTTGATAGTATTTTGCTTAATATTTAAAGTTTTTAATTTTCATCAATTTCCGTGTAATACACGGGGCTCAAATTAGTATATATATATTACTCCATTAAGGTACGCATATTTGGCACATCTTTGGACCCGCAAATGAATATGATAAGACTTAACATAGGAATCACACACAAAATGCACAATTTGTAATATGGAATTTTATTTCTGCATCACAATAATACAAACTTTAGTCACACTATGGCAAGATCTTTAGTACAAGAGAAGGCGAGAGCCTTTGTTTCAAATGAATCATTTCGCAAATTACAACACTCAAACCTAAGATGAAACACACCAACATAAATAGAATGAGATAACAACACACACATAGCTTTCAAGAACCATGAAAACAATTGTAGATCTCTACGCACATTGAAAGCCCTTCGGGACCTTCTTTCCACAGTAATTAAGCAACAGGCTCAACGAAACTGGCACATTGAGGTTGATACCCAATACATTAGCTTTAATTGCGGTGCAAAGACACACTGCAGCCTCAAGATCTACTAGGTCACCGAGGAGGCTGCAGCAAGGGGTTGTTGCTGGTGTACCAACAACTAGGTGAATCAAGTCATTGAGAACATTAGCACACACACCTAACTTGAGGGTGTCTTTAGGGCAAGTGGCTTTGTGGTGGTGATGATGATGTTTATGCGGCTTAGGGATCTTTGGTGGTGGTGGGCAATAATTTGAGCTTACAAGAGTGAAGAAGAGAAGGTTGAGGGTAAGTAGGCATGCAGTTGTTGCCAAAGCCCTTGAAGCCATTTTGAATATCTTTAGCTAGGTGAAGTTATAGTGGCTAGTTTTGGGGTGTGGAACTATTGAAGTGTGCCATAGTATTTATAGATAGAAAGAATGAGCATTGTTATGCATTATTGATATTCTTTAAGGCTATGCTAGGTATACAAAACCAGCAGCAATCTTGTACTCTCCTGGTTCTATTCAAGTGTAAATATCATTTTTCCATTCTGGAATTTAGTTTGTGGTATTTTTATTTTTATAAAATAATATGATATGTAATATCTGCTCCTCTAGTCGTATGCATTTTGGTAGGATGGTAAGGTGGTAGAGTGTAAAATCAAAAGCCAAGAGTTCAATCCCTATAAAATGTAAAAACTTAGTCGTTTAAAAAAATATCCCTTTTCTTTTATAAATACTATATTTATAATTATAATATGTAAATAAAATAAATGACTAGATTCAACTTATTTATTTCTATTCTTCATTTTGTTCGTACCTTCCTATTTGCATGTCTAATAAGACAGATAAATGTTGGATGTCTTCCTATCTTACAAAAACCACCTAGATAAGTAAAATTGTAATGGACCAATATACCAATTAACTTTGAATAATATACTGTAAGTCATGTTTATCTTGTAACGTGTCTTTCATAAATAACAATATTTTTTTCTCTTCAACTTAAATTGGTATAAATAAAAGAAATTTACCCATACATTTTTCGAACAAATATGAATTATATAAATCAAGCATGACCTAAATATTTTTTTCTTTCCATATATTTTTACCATTTATATTGTTTTATTTCATAATATGTTAAATCTCGTGTATTACATGGGTTGAATAAAATATAAAATGTCAAAAAGAAAAAAAATGTTTATAAATCCATATTGTATAAAATAGTCGGATACAAAAAAATTTCATGGTTTTCAGGTAAACCTGTAATACAACGAATAAATTATACAATATGAAAATGAAAAACTCATAAATCTCTAAATACTTCTTTGTATACAAAAGGTTGTTTTTAATTATACAATATGAAAATGGAAAACTCATAAATCTCTAAATACTTCTTTGTATACAAAAGGTTGTTTTTTTTGTGTTTACTTGTGCTAAATAATTGAAGAAACAATTTAAAAAATAACATTCCTTGATAAGTGGCTAGTCCGGTGATCGTGGAAGAATTTAGACCTGTTAGCTTGATAAGTTTGCAATATAAAATTATTGCAAAACTATTAGCTAATAGGTTGGCTAAGGTTATTGATTCGATTGTTAGCGTGGAACAATCTGCTTTTATTAGAGGAAGGCAGATCCTTGATCGGCCTCTTATTTTAAATAAGATTGTGGAGGATTATAAACGTAAAAATTAAAATCTTCTTTTATTGAAACTTGATTTCGCAAAGGCGTACGACTCTCTCAATTGGGATTATCTTTATCTATCATGTACTTCCTCGGTTTTGGGAATAAATGGTTGAAGTGGGTTCAGGCTTGCTTGGTCTCTGCAAGAGCTTCTGTGCTAATAAATGGGAGTCCCACTGAAGAATTTCCTTTTGAAAGAGGGCTCCATCAAGGAGACCCATTATCTCCATTTTTGTTTATTTTAGCAATGGAAGGTTTACATGTGGCAATTGAAGACATGACTTTTGCTAGATTATTTAGAGGTGTCCGGATAGGTGGAGGTAAGTTTGCTATTTCTCATCTCTTTTATGCCGATGATGTTATTATCCTTGGAGAGTGGTCTCTAAGAAATACCGAGAATATGGTTATGATTTTAAATTATTTTTATTTGGCTTTGGGTTTAAAACTAAATATTCATAAATCAAATATGTATGGTGTGGGGTCGGAGCAATGGGAGGTGGTCTCTTTTGCAAATATTATAGGTTGTAAACCGGATAATTTACCATTTTTGTATTTGGGTCTTCCTGTGAGGCTAAGATGGGAAGTACTCGGAGTTGGGATTTTCTTGTGGAGAAATTTAAATCTAAGTTGTCGAAATGGAAGGCTAATCTTTTATCAATAGGGGGAGATCGACCTTAATCACTTCTGTGCTTGGATCCTTGGGGATTTACTATTTATCTCTTTTCATGTTACCGGTTGGTGTTAGAAAAAAATTAGAGTCTTTGGGGGTGAGGTTTTTTTCGGGTGGGGATGAGGAAAAACGTAGATGGCATTGGGTTAAGTGGAATTCTGTTTTGGCCGATAAATCTAATGGATGTTTGGGCATAGGTAGTTTGAAGAATTTTAATCTTGCCTTGTTATATAAATGGAGATGGAGATTTGTTAACAATCCAAATTCCTTGTGGGTGAGGATTTTAAAGGCGATTTATGGCTCGAAACTTGAGCAAGATGGTATGTCTCGTAACATAAAAGGGAATGGTATTTGGTCTCGTATTATTAAAGTGGTGAATAAGTTAATTGATAATACTTTTTTTCCCCTTTCGGTCATTCGAAAAAAGGTGAGAAACAGAAATAAAACTTTGTTTTGGAAAGACATCTGGATTGGAGAATCCACTTTATCTTCGAGATTTTCGAGAATCTTCAACTTAGAGGTCAACAAAAATTGTTTTTTAAATGAGAGGTTGGTTAATTCTTTTCGGGTTTGGAATTGGAGAAGAGATCCGAGAGGTGGGGTGGAGTCAAAGCAACTAAATGACTTGGTTGAGGTTTTGTACGCAGTTACTTTATCAAATTCAAACGACCATTGGGTGTGGGAATTAGACCATGATGATAAATTTTCGGTTAAAAGTGTTAGAATGTTTCTTGATCGGAGAGAGTTACCAGATGTGTCCTATTGTACAAGATGGAATAAATTCGTTCCTAAAAAGGTTAACATTTTTAGCTGGCGGTTGTTAATGGATCGATTACCAACTAGATATAACCTTTCGATTAAAGGTGTGGATATTCCTTCAATTCTTTGTCCTGTTTGTTCGAACTCAGTGGAGGTTTTGGATCATGTTTTTGGCGGGTGTCTCATTGCGTCCACGCTATGGAAAGCGATAGGTCGTTGGTTGGATTTAGATTTTCCTACCAGTTTTGGGCCGAAAAACATTATTAATTGGTAGGATTCGTCTAGATGGGGTAAGAAGAAAAAGGATGTGGTTGAGGTGATTATTTTCATTGTTTGGTGGCTTATTTGGAATAATCGAAACGAGACGATTTTTGGTACGAAACTTGATAAGAAAGATTTTCTTTTCGATTCTGTTGTTTTGGTTTCTTATTTATAGCTTTCTTCTCGTAATTGTAATTTTAATTTGAACTAGGTAATGTGGTTAAGAAACCCGTTACTTAGTATGTGACCTTGGTTTTTTTCCTTCCGGTTAGGCTTTTTTAACCGGTAAGATTGTTATTTAATTAAAGTTGCTGGTCAAAAAAAAAAAATTAACATTCTACTATTTAAAAAAATAATATAAGTGTTCGTGTATGCGTATCTCAATTAACAAAACACATAAGCTCAAATGATAATTGACAAAACACATAAGCACAAATTCGATAGCAAATTTCAACCACTACAACAAAACTGGACACAATGGCTCAAAACTACGACCCACAAAACCAGCCGTAAAATTAATGGCCGGTTTGCATCCTACACAATTTTAGCGACAAAAACTTAATACCGTAGCATATTCGTCACTAATTTAATAGCATAATAATATTCATCTTAAACTGCTCATAAATTATATTTAAAATTAAAAAAATAGTTACAAATTTATAAAATAAAAAATTAACCAAAACTAAAATTAAATATCACATCACAAAAGCAACCGGCATAATTCTGGTAACGAATATCAAGACTGCAATTTGGTCGCTAAATTGGTAAAAAGATTCTGGTTGCAAAAGGTTGTCACAAATTTGATTTACGACTAGATAATTTGCGACTGCCGAATTTGGTCGTCAATGAATTTTAGCGACCAAACTTAATACCGTAGCATATTCGTCACTAGTTTAATAACAAAATAATACTCATCTTAAACTACTCATAAATTATATTAAAAATTAAAAAAATAGTCACAAATTTATAAAACAAAAAATTAACCAAAACTTAAATTAAAAAAAAAACATTACAAAGCAACAGTCATAATTCTGGTAGCAAATATCAAGACCGCAATTTGGTCGCTAATTAGGTAAAAAGATTTTGGGTGCAAAAGGTGGTCACAAATTTGATTTGGCGACTAGATAATATGTGACTGCCGAATGTGGTCGTCAATGAATTTTAGCAACTGTTTTAGTTTTAATTCTTAGATACCCGGAATTTGTATTAATAGTGAAACAATGATGGAAACAAAACTGACTTATAGAACTTGAAAGATATTAAGAGACAATATGTTGATTGTTCCATTCCTATGTGTGTCTTGTCTTAAATTCAACGCCTGTCCTTATTATGAATTTCTAATAGGGTGTTCCCCGAAGATTAGCAAGTGGTCATCTTTGATTGCTCAGCCATTGGCAGTTTTTAAGGCTGGTAATTTTTTAAATCTTTTGTTTGATCATAGGTTAAGCATTATTACAAACAGTATATGTGTAATTAAATTATATAATCAGGAAAATTGGATTCAATAATCCTATATAACCTATTGGATAATAACAATCCGTACTTGCACTTTGACTAATGATTATCCTAACTTTCATGTTTGTGCCAAAAGCAATGCTGGTAGCTAGTGTAAAAATCGCTAGTCGGTGGGATGTGGCCTAGCGATTAATAAGATCAGACTTTAATGCATAATTTTACAATTTTATATATAAAGACACACATTTTTATATGTAATTTTCAGTTTTATACTTACATAAACACATTTTGGTCGGAAATTGGTTGGAATCTCGCTGGAAACCAGGGCCGGCTCCGAGAAAGCAAAAAAACTTTTGGGCCGAAGGCAAAAATCTTTTTGGGCCTTAAGTAAAAAAACTTTTGTATAAAAAAGAATTAACATGTCTCAAGTGAGGATAGAACCCACAACCTCTTGATTGTAAGTATTACCCGTTTGCCACAAGATCAAGCAATGGTTATGTAATTGTGTTTAAACATTAAATATACATATTGTTTTTAATAAAAATACATATAATTTTTTCAAAAAAAATAAAATTTCGGGCCTAGCAGGGCATCGGGCCTCTGGCCGTCGACCACCCAGCCACACCCATGGGCCGGCCCTGCTGGAAACCGCCGGTTTTTTATGGAATCTCGCTGCTGAATTTGGTCTGAATCTCGCCGAAAGCCGCAGATTTTGGTCGGAACTTGCCGAAAACGGTAGATTTTGGTCGGAATCTCGCTGGAAACCGCCTATTTTGGCCAGATTTGACTAGGGGTGTTCACGGTCCGGATTTCACGGTTTTTGGGTTAAACCGTAACCAAACCGTTAGTAACGTTTTTTGATTCTTGTAAACCAAAACCAAACCGTTGAACTCTTAAACCGAACCGAACCAAACCGCTAATTACGGTTTGGTTTCACGGTTTGGCCCTATTAGGTTGTGAATAAGTTGCAAAGTTTAACGTATTTAAATACAATTTATTCAGTCACATTTAAGCACGAATTCCAAAAAACATAAAAATACATTAAGATAACTAGCATAATACATAAGATAACTTTCTGTAAAAAATAATTAATGGACTTAGCATCCAAATACATCAAAACAAAGTTTTCACCATTTCACTGCCTGTGGGATTTGGGCTAAGCCCATTTTCAGTTACTATTCAGATAATATGTATATTACCAATTACCACTGTATTTACCACAAATTTTGATATATATAATGTAATATATATATATATATATATATAAATATATATATATATATATTATATATATATATAATTAAATTATACGGTCCGGTCCGGTTCTATACGGTTGGTTTTTGGTACAAACCGTAAACCAAACCGTTCGTTACGGTTTGAAATTTTTGAAACCGACCGACCGAAACTTAAAAAAAAACCAACTGTGAAACCGAACCAATGGCCGGTTTGGGCGGTTTCACGGTTTCAAACCGAACCATGAACACCCCTAGATTTGACCATTGACCGATTAGCCCAAAATTAATCAGTGAAGCGGGGACTAGCGATTAATCGATGATTAATCGGCGCCTATTCGAGATTTTTACAATAGTACTGCTGGTAGCATAATCATCATGAATTTACACTTTATTTTCACTCGATTTATATCGATTAATGATTACGAAGGAAATGGCGAAACTTAATTTGTACCGAAATCGAGTATAAATCGAATGTAAATTGAATCTAAATTAGTCTATGACGATTATACTACCTAGATTGCTATTTGCCACAAAAGTGAAAGTTAGGATTATCTTTGTTCAAAGTGAAAGTATGAATTATTATCGACCAATAGTTAATAGTTTAGGCTTTAGATTATTAAAATCAAATTTTCCTTATAATTAATTGAGACTGAGAAATCAAGTCAGCAGATGAAAATTGCAAACCATGCAACAGGCTCAGGCTTATCTGACAGCTTGCGCTTACATTAGCCATGTTTAGCCTAACATGTACAAGCTGCCCACATGGCGTCCTATAGTGTTCTTTGTTATCCTCTTAATTTGCTCACATTGTTTTCCTTCATATATTTTTCTGTGGTTTTAGGTTTACAATGAGAGAACAAAATTAGACTTTACACCTTTGTTTCTCAGTCTCAGAATTTAGGAAGAAATTTTTTTATAGTCGGATATATTTTATTGTACTATTAAATTGAAATTCGGGCCTATTTAAAAATCGACCATGTTCTAGGTTAATCTGTCTTGATTCCGACCCATATTCGGGCTTAGTAGCATTTAATATTAGAATAAAATCACCCGACATGCTATCAAACTTGAAATGGGGCATACAAAGTTACCATACATATTCAACGTAATCGCATTTAAACTCAAATACTTTATATCAGGGCCATTTTCGATAATTGTTAAAATATTTTGACCAAAAGTGAAAAATATTTTGAGCATTAAGTAAAAATCGTATTTTGTTGGGTTAAAACAATTTAATTTTTAGCTTAATTGGTTATGATTTGAGTTGTGTAAAAAACTTTTGTATAAAAATAGGCTTTAAACATATCTCAAATGAGACTAGAAACCTTTTTGTCACCAAACCAAGCAAGTTGTTATATAATTGAGTTTAATAATTAAACATGCATATTGTTTTTCATAAAAATACATATAAATTTAAAAAAAAAAAATTCGAGCCTATAGTGGTGTCAGTCCGGGGGCCGTCGACCACCCAGCCCCCTAGGGCCGGCCATGCTTTATGTTCTCAAACTCAAACTCTTAACCATATACAACCCAAAAGTTTAATTTAAAAAGGAAATTAGAGGTCTTGGTTCAAATCTCATATGTGACAAAAAAAAAGAATTCTAGGTTGGTCTAGGTGGTTTCTCATAAATGATAGGTTTCTTCATAAGGATGGTATGAAGATTATTAAGTAGGCCAGTGGCTCATTAGTAATTCTAATGGCCGTTAAAAATATGCAAAATAGTATGGCAAAATGTCAAACACGTTTATCTAGGTGATTTAGATTCAAATTTTCACATGTAGATTAATTCAAATCAACAAACCCATCTCCAGAATGAAATACATATAAAACATCAGGGATGATGATATTCAAAGATTCTACCATGACAAGATTAGCATCAAGGATTGAGCTCGAACTTGTTGCACTATCTTCTTTGGTTACCGAAGAAGTCGCGACATGCAGAATGGGAATTTAGGAATATTTGAGGCATACTTGAAAATAGTAAAACAACTCCAGCAATAATATGTTAAAACACTTTAATGTGTAACATTAATCAAAACATGTTAAACACGTTAATTATTAACCTAAATGGTCATTCAAAGAAGCAACAATGTCTGCCATTAAATTTAAACCCAAGGTTGCCGGATACATGATCTTAACAAAAGAGATGCAACAAAGAGAGGTAGAATACAGTAGAAGTACATAACAACATAGCACCCAAGTGAAAAATTCTAATAATTAGAATGTGGTGGGCAAGACCCACAAAGGCATCCCTTTCACTTTCCTCTATAGATACACAACATCTACCATCATTTCAAGAAAAAACACACACACACAACAAAGGTTCCAAATTGACGTACTTATAACATGCCAAGATGTGGATTTTAATTGGCAAAAATTTCTATATAAATTCATTGGGTTTTCCATATTCTAATCGTCATCCATATAATTATGTATAACATGCCAAAACCCTAAACAAATTTTAGGCCCCGTAACTTTGGTGCCTAAAACGACCACCATTTCTTATATATACAAGGCTGACCCGATTAATGATCATAAAACTCTATATTGTGTTTACGCATGAATAAGATTAACTTAATTAAACTTGAAATAGTTCTATTTATCTATGTATCTATCCAAACGTGCATGATTAAAGGTTAAATCTTATAACCAACTTAATGTTCTGATAAAGAATTTTTTTTTAAAAAAAGGACCACCTGATCACCTTCATTATCATGTCTTTTGGATTACATCGAAACAGAAGGTAAACGGGCAACAAGCTGCGCCGCTACCCCTTTTTGAATCGAAATTAGAAAAACCAATTGACACTGATGAATTTTGCTAGGTAATAAGAGGAATTTTACTTATTCTTGATATATATTGATATATATATATATATATATATATATATATATATATATATATATATATATATATATATAGTTCAATTGGTGAGACTAAATGCAATAATTAAAGAAAGGTCCCCTCTATCCTAGAGGTGGATGGTTCAAATTCCGTGCAAAATGCAGGCTTAGACTTATTTTTAGGAGTATTAGAATTACGTTAGTTTGTTGTTGTTAAAGAAAAAAGATACAGAGATAAAGAAAGCGAGTTAATTACACTAATCAATAATTGAGGAAATCATTGACAATTTCATCTATAAATACCCATGCACCTTGTCCATCTTCACACAAAACAAACTACCAACAACCACACTTTGTAACTAGCTAAAGCTAGAAGCACTTACAAATGGCTTCAAGGGCATTAGCAAAACCAGCCTTGTTCCTTACCTTCAACTTACTCTTCTTCACTCTTGTAACATCCACTTATACCCCACAAGCCTGCCCACCACCACCACCGTCACCATGCCCTCCATCACCAAAGCCTCCAACTACACCTTCCAACCCGCCCAAAGTCCCCTCAACACCAAAGCCTCCAACTACACCTTCAAGCCCACCCAAAGTCCCTTCAACACCAAAGGCTCCAACTACACCTTCAAGCCCACCCAAAGTCCCTTCAACACCAAAGCCTCCAACTACACCTTCAAGCCCACCTAAAGCCACTTGCCCAAAAGACACACTCAAGTTAGGTGTATGTGCTAAGTTGCTCAATGACCTTATCCACCTAGTGGTTGGAACCCCACCAAAGACACCATGTTGCACCCTCATTGAGGGACTCGCAGATCTTGAGGCTGCCGTCTGCCTTTGCACCGCAATCAAAGCTAATGTCTTGGGAACACACCTAAATGTACCCGTCTCTTTGAGCTTGTTGCTTAACTACTGTGGCAAGAAGGTTCCCTCCGGCTTCCAATGTGCCTAGATTTATCTTCTAGGATCGTTAAAGGTTGAAACTTTACTTGGTGTGTGTGGAATATATCTATATATGTGTTTATGATCGATACTTGTAAAGAATCATTGCCATATGATTCAAGATTATAGTTTATATACTCTCTATGTAATTTGATGATATTTATGAAATAAATGCTACAAGCTTGTAAGTCGTAAGGGGGTATTTGGGAATGCATTTGGAAAGCGATATCTAGAACTTTGATTTGAAATTTTAATACTAATATTTTTAGTGATCGACTACCTTATTGTACGTTTTTTTAAAAGGTTTTTAGAATTTTTTCTTAAGCTTTCAACATTAATTTGTTTTAAAAGTTAGATAAATAGCTTATATCTTTTAGCTTATGATAGAGAAGGTAAAAGAAAAGGCCTGTTTGAAGATAATTTTAATTTTTGTTTTACTTACTTTTAACTACACTTTAATACATAGAGAAAACTGTATCATCAGAAAGTTAAATACATGCCAAATAGATTAAGAAGTGTCAAAAACTAAGTTCTCTTAATTTGATATTGGATTTTTATATGAAATGACAAGTTTGATAGTGTTCTAGAAAACATATATTCTTAATTGGTTATTAATACCATTTTAGTCAACACGGTCGGATTTTATGTCGGTTATCATCCCTTTTTTATGAATTGATTATAATTATGTCTATGTAATCTTTTAAAAAATAATTTGAATTGGTTATACAACTAGCATCTAAAAATAAAACCGAACGCATGATTTTTTTATTAGTTATTATTTACAACTTTACCACACAATTATATTTATATTAAACAAATCATTTATTTGAACAAGATTAAGATCATAGCAAACTTCATAATTGTTTCTTTAACAAATAAGTTAAACATAGAACAATGACCACTAATTTCCTTAAATCGAAACCCTGGTGACCCTATTCGTTAAGGTATCTAGAAAAACGCTTTTAAACTTATCTTTGACCGAGACTTGGACCTCGATCAATATTAGACGAGTAGACGTTATCATCTCTATATAAGAGACCTATTTTAGTTTCGTTTTTTTATGCAATCCTTATTCAATATTAATCAAAAAAACATTTATTGTGTCAATTTCTTTCATTTTGTCTTGATTAATGCCCGTTTACCTTCTGTTTCGATGTAATTGTTACTATGATCTTTAAACCAGTTAAAAAGTAAACTGTGCTACATACGTTATCTCTAAGACTCTTAACATCCGACACATTTGACTTCCTTAATTAGCCTTTCAAAAATATCCTTTTTCTCCTCCTCATTTTCTAATACTAAACACCACTTTAAGGTATAAATAAAAAGTATAACATTAGATAACAACCCTAAGAACAAAAACATTTTATTTACCCTACTTAATTCACAACAGAATACACATAAATATAAATCTTCAATGTTATGTATCATTCATAGATGAGCCTCTGGGAGACCGTCGGTTTGTATTCGGGGTGCGGTTCATGAGCGTTCCCTGGTTACTGCCCGGTGATATGGTGAAGTCTTCTACATCTGAACCGGCATAGTGTTGAATCACTAGTACGGACACCGTGGTAGCAAAATCCGATGATGCTAATAAGTCACCGATTGCTCCTAGCTCAGGACACTCACTCCAGTCGGTCAATCCAGCGGTCAACGGTGACACAACTCCTTGCCCTCTCCCTACAATAAACAAATCATGTGCTGTATCGACTGATCGAATAGCTGCCACAGTTTGCTCACTGCTGTTTCATTGTAACTAATACAATCTTCATTTGATATCCTTGCTCTAAACGGGTTTATAAACACATCATCTTCTTGCTTATCTCGATCGCTATCAGTGATCACTTTCAAAACCCTAGGGTCGTTCTCGATTCCATTCGAGCTACTTGCTTGGTCAGGGTTTTCGGTCCCGAGAACAAACCGCATTACGGTTAGAGTGTTCCCGGGATAGCCAGACATACGCCATGCAAACGCTAAAGCTTCCCGGTCATCTGGTCCACCAATGAACACCACAGCAATGTGGTGTGCTATTTGGTTTCCAGCTATCCTGGTTGCCGCGCTGAGACCACGGTCAACCAGGATACCGACCGAGCAAGGAGCGTTTGTTAAAACATTTTGGTTAATAACCCGAAAAGCAGGGTTAGTGGCTTCCATTCCCCCGTCCACGGTTTGCTGCTTGTGAAACGGGAGGATAATAAATGCTACGCGTTTGTACTCTATAACGCTACAAATATCCTCGTGCATGGTCGAGTATGGGGATATGGCGGTGAGTGGTTGAACCGATACATTTCCCGCGTTTTGCTCGAAGGTTTCAAATGCATTCATGATGTGGTCCGATTGGGCTTGTGTTCGGTTGGCTGCTGGGCGTCCAGTCCTCCGGCTGTTGTGGACAATTAGCATCGCGGAGGCTCGCCCCGTTAGCTCGACTAAATGAAGTACATAGATCGAAAGTGGAGACTTCTTTGTTGGATTTGAGGCTTCAAGAAGGTTGATGATTGTGGGCACGTTTCGTGGCATGTGGATACAAACTAGGGTTCTTAAAGCGCCATCCGGATTGGATTTTAGGATTGTTCTACCTTTATAAGGTGCAAATCTTCTTGCGGGTTTATAGAACACGGTCACCGCGGGAGTAATTATCGCGGTCATCACCAATGCGACCACCACCATGATTGCAAAAGATTTGTCATCCAATACCTACACATCCAAGGTTACAGAATGTAGATGAGATATATTATACTATATTTCATATATATTCTTTTGCATTGAAATAGAACGCAAACAAATAACAAGCTATGCTAGAACAAAATTTCACCATGCTAGTCTTAATTGAGTGATAAAAATTAGGTATATTAGTTTTTATTAATCCTAACTATCGTCTTTTGGTCACTACCGGTCCCAACTAACGAATTGGCTGCTAACGGTCCCAACTTTTAACACATTTGTTCCTAACTGTCTGCGACTAACAGAATCCTAACGTCGTTAGTTTCATGTTGCCAGAAAAACGTCTTTGGCCGGAAACCTTAATTTTTTTTCTCGAAAACTCAACATTTTCGTCCAAAACATCTTGGTAACTTTGTACCGGACCTTTAGAAACATTTTTATAGTAAAAGCCCCAACTATTAAGGTCGCCGAAAACCCTAGAACCATCGTCGGAATCGGTTGATGGTGCTCAAGTGGTGGTAGTTGGTTGGCAGTGAGTCCATTGGTGGTAGTTGCGATGTTTAGGTGGTGTTTTCTGGCAACAAATCTGACTTTTCAGGCCAAAAACTTTTTTCTGACGACCTGAAACTAACGATGTTAGAATTCTGTTAGCAGAGCAACGAGTAAAGTCCCGGCCACTTTCCCGGCACACGCTAGTATTATCACAAGAGCTAATATGCCCCACGTGTCCACACCATCAATAGCGCCTATTTCGGTTTTAAGACCACTAATCGCGAAAAAAGTGGTAACAAAAGACCCGAAACAAAATCCTCCAATCTTTCAATAAGTGTAACCCCTAAAGGTCCATTAGGGATCACCAACCCAAATATAAATGCACCAAACACCGAGTGTGTACCGATAGCATCGGTTATGAACCCGGAGATCATAACTCCGGTTAAGATCACACCAATATAGAAATCACTAACAGGTTCACCCTCTGGGGTCTTTTGAATAATCCAAGAAACCATTGGACGAACAACATAAATGCAAAACATAATAAACCCCGCACTAGATAAAACCACCCATAGAGTAGCTAAATTAATATTTTCATTTTCGGCTAATGCGATGGCTAAGGCTAGTAGAATCCATGCACACATATCGTTAACGAGGGCTGATGACATCGCGATCCGGCCAATATCCGTGTTAAGTAATTTGAGCTCGGCTAGGACTCGTGCAAGCACTGGGAATGCGGTCACGGAAAGAGCTACTCCAAGGAATAATATAAAGGTCCCTTGTTTGACTCCTTGTGTTCTTTCATGTAGTAGGTAGGAGAAAGAGATATCAATGAGGAAAGGCAGAATCATGCCCGCGAAGGCGATGAATATTGCTTTTCTTCCTGTGTGGCGGATCACCGCAATGTCCATTTCTACTCCGACTAAGAACAGGAAGTAGAGAAGGCCGATGTTCGCCATTGTTTCAAGAACCGTAACTCTATTTAATGGGAATACTGCATTCGTAAAGAGATCGCTTCGTCCCAACACCGACGGACCCAATATTACTCCACCCTGCGTGTAATTTATATATATAATTGCACTAAGTTAGCAAGAAATCATGAAATAAGTGTAACATACATTGTTTTAAGACATTTATTTACTATTATAAAAGTTAATTATGTAAAGTTATTTGGATCTTTTGGCAAAATCAATTAATTTCATGTTGTTCTGTTAATTATATTTGTAAAAGTAGGTAACTCACGTAGAGTCAGTTTGAACCATACATGACATGCTTTCATGATAGTCATGAGGGTGTTGTTTGTCGTAACAACATGCACGATTGTAGAGATTCATCAAAGTCGCTACCCCTGCGACTTTCATAAAAGCATGTCATGTCTGGTCCAAAGTCCTTCCCTCTGCTATGCAAGTAGGTAATTATGCAAGTAATCAACATAACAATGAATTGAATGGGGTTTGGGCAACCACATGATCATCAAATGGACGCATACAAACCATATAACGCATGATATATCATATATGTGTAATTAATTACTAGCCAAAATTTGTTTACATACCTTTTTCTTTCAAAGAATATAACTTGTACCATAATTTAGAAACAATTTTCATTAATGAAGATTATTAATAAGCTTTGCCTAAAAATTCACACTTTCTCTATTGTCTTGATGAAATCTCATGATTACTAGAAACAAAATGAGACAACACAAATACAACAAGACTTACAAGGATCTCAGAAATAACACGAGGCTGGCGAAAGGGTTTCAAGAGGAAAACGAGCACACGAGTGGTAACAACGACGAGAATTAGTTGCAAAAGGAAAAGAGGGAGCGAGTACTTCAGCGGATTATCTCCTTGCCATATTCCTTGGGTCGTAATCATCAACGGAGCATAGCAAATAATCGTATCCTGCGAGGCATTTTGTTTCGGCATATTTTATCGTCAATCGTCAATCACTCCGGAAATTAAAGACAGACAAGGTCGAGAATATGCATGCGTGTACGGATTCAATGTGAGCCCTTATTTTTACGTATACACTTCATGCAAGAACACTCAAACATGAACAAAAATTAATTACGAAATTACGGTGGACAGATGAGTTCCAAGCTATGCGGAACCTAGTCACTTAGAGCCATCGATAAATTTGGAACCTTTCCCTTAGAAAGTTGGTGTTGCAAGAGCTTTTGTCTAATTTTAGTAATTTGTTCACATTTGCAAAAACATTCATTTAAATCAAAATTTTATCCACCGGTCAATTGTCAAATTATTAAGCTAATGTATAATTAAAATTAACAATTCTTTTGAAGGTAAACTAATTCTATTAAATATAAAATTTAGTAAGTAAATACTAGGAAAGGCAAATTCCCACAAGACATCAGAATAAAGTGCTAACAAATTTATTAAACTGAATCACAGTTAATACAGTTTTTTTTTTCAATAAGACAAACAAGAAGTAAGATTTAATAGGAACGGATATAGAGAACAATCTTAAATACGAGTTTTATTAGAAGTGGTGTTACTTTTTGGTTTTTAATCACTTGAGAGGGGTTACCTCCATGGAGATTATTGGATTACAAATCTAACAAGCGGCCGGGTTTGACATGGGAAAGATGGAGTGCGTTTAATTTAATATAAAATGTAAGGGCGTATCTGATGGGTAAAGGTATTAGGTGATGTGGTTATGTTGTCTTAATGTATTATTATTGGACCTGGCGTTTCTAGCATCTTGCTAGTTTATGTTGTTTGTGTTTAATTATATACTTTTGTTTGTCGTTCCAAAAAAAAAAAAAGATTATTGGATTGTAGATTTGTAGGTGTGTCTGATTTCGCACAACATTTAAGACTTTTGTGTCGGACTAAGTAGTGTCCTGTCCTCTTGAAGAGGTAGGTCCCAGCAGAGCCCAGTTGGACCCGCAGGACTCACCTTGAGGAGAGACGTCTGCTCAGAAACCAACTGGATCCGCAGGACCCACCATGCTCAGAGACGTGACGTCCTTACGCGCAGTACGCAAGCTGTTCCCGCAGGAAATGCCTCCCAATGGCGAAGTACTCCGCCTGTTCCCGCAGCTGCGGATACAAGCCATCAGGGAAGGCCACCCGCGCAGCAAGGCTACACGCACAAGGCACTTAGCTCTCAAAATAATTCAGTAGTCACCTGAAGGAATGAGCAAAGCCGGGAACAATCCCGCACAAAGGCGGGAGGGGGAATACTCCCGCCCAAATGAGCCAGTCCGTACGATACTGGAGGATCTTTTGTACTGTACCTGACGAGGTATGGGCAAAAGATCTGACCAGAGATACGACAGCTCATTGACAACAGTATGGCGAGCAGCATGCTCTTGTACTGTATGTCACTATTAGCCGCTGCCTACTCACCAACTCCTGTCATACCACGTGCATAGCCTGCAGTTGGTGGAAAAGGAATAGTACACAGCAGGCCTGGTCACTGTCAGCTGCTGCCTACCCACCAACTACCAGCATGGCACGTGCGTAGGCCACAGTTGGTAGAACAGGAATACTATTCAGCCGGCTATACCCTCTTGGAAACCTACCTTCGGCTATAAATACCCCAAATGGTATGATCATCTCATCTTATCTTGTATCTTACATCTTATACCTGATATCTGCTCTAGCAATCTCTTAATATACACTTATATTCAAGAGCAATCTAGTCTGATTCTCACGCCGGAGGGTGGTCACTAGGAGGTACCCCCCCTTCTCAGTGACGAGCTCACGGTGTCTGTTTTGCAGGTTATCAGAAGAACCATCTTTGCCGGATCTAACCCCTCGTGGGAAACATCTATTTAACCCCCAGATTATCCGTAATCTGCCCGGGGTCGATTAGTGTTTCTTCATTGGCGCCATCCGTGCATAAAAGCTAGAACTTCATTTCTTTTCAGTTTTTTCAAACTTCTGGAAAGATGGTTAAAGAAACTCCGGTAACCACAACCCCAGCTATTGGGGGGAATATCGGCGACTACACAGTTTTTACGAACACTACCCCGGTTACCCAAGCCGGGGCAAGTGCAGTAAATTTTACGAACACTACCCCAGTTACCCAAGCTGGGGCAAGTGCAGTAAATAATCGCCCACTGGGATTCACCGATACCCAGTTAGAGAGACAACGAACGAGGCTCCCCCGCCAAACACTGGATGAAGTTAAAGTGTGGGCGGAAGCACGTCAAAAAGAATTCCAAGCTGAGTTGGATGAACGCTTACGTTCACTCCAACAGCCTAAGGAATTCGGAGAGTACTTGGACAATGATTCGGAGGAATCCGATAGTGACGCAAACCCTCATCATAGGGCGAAAGGGAAGCGTAAGGAAACGGACTCCCAACCTAGAAGGCGTTTTGGAGAAACCTTCAAACCAAAAAACGTGGGTGGAAACCCACGTGACTTCTCCAAAACGTTTACACCAACTGCTGCAAAGGCGGAAACGTCTAAATTTGCAAGGGACATTGCGGAAGCAATCGTCCCGAAAATTGCCAAACAGATGTCCAACATCGGCACTTACGATGGTATATCTGATCCAGACGATCATTTGAACAGGTTCATAGCGGGGGCAACCGTCAGTAGTTGGATGGAACCTACGTGGTGTTACATGTTCCAAATGACGCTTGTTGGGGCAGCTAGAGCGTGGTTCGATCGTTTACCGGTCCACCACATCTACGATTGGGAAGACTTCCAGCAGAAGTTTAGCCAACACTTCAGCCAACAAAGAAAGTATACCGAGGAGCAATGGACAATCCTCAATTGCATTCGAGAGGAAGATGAATCTTTGCCAAACTTCATCACTCGCTTCAACTCAAAGAAGCTAAGTCTGGGTAATATTAGCGAAGATCTTGTTCGCGCTGCTTTCATCCAGGGCGCGAACGATCCAGAGCTCATCCACACCTTAACGGGTAGAGATGGCATGCCATCCACATGGGATGCCATCATGACAGCAGCTAAACGCTTTGCGGAAACGGAGAAGAAACTGGGTAGAGATCTCCCCCAAAGCACAAACCTCTACACCCAGAAAACAAGAGAAGACAACGTCCTTACCGCCCGACTAAACAAAAAGTGGAAGCTAGGCATTTGGCAGTCAAGGGTAAACTTTGACACATCCGGCTTGCAACATCGGTTAGGCGGAAGGGATAACGTACAGTCGAACCAGAACTCCAGATGGACGCCACTCACCAAAAGCGTCACCGAGATATTCGCCACTGAGGAGCTTCCATGGCCAAAGGCTCCAATAATCTGACATCGTCACAATGCTGATCGGAGCAAATACTGTGACTTTAACAGGACAAAAGGCCACAACACTAAAGAATGCATAGACGTAAAGGACATCGTCGAAGCATTTGTCAAAGATGGGACGCTCGCGCACCTCGTGGCGTAACGAACGCTGAGCAGGCTGACGCGTGTAGAACCCCAGTTGGGGAAAACACGAATAAAATTGCAGCTTCAATGTTGGAGACTACATACTGCGTAAACAACGAGATCCCGAACCGGGTGCATATCGGCTCGATGGCACTCCCATCCCAACAACATGGAAGGGAGCTCAATTACACAGTTTGCATGTAGATCAATTCCAAATTTGTAAAGAAAAGGCCCGGAGCCACTTATAATGGAAATGATTCTCCTTAGAACATCGACGCTGATGATTTTACATTTATACTTATGAACTTTCCACACGGATATGCCGGTCTTCACCGCATACATAAGTGTGAAAGAAAGTCGTTGCGTGGGGAAGGCGGCAAAACCCGCATAAACCCAAAAAAGGCAAACCTTCACGCAGGTCAGTTAAAGGTAAAGTTCAGTCATCCCACTAAATGAAAGTGCCGGTCCTAACCGCACAAATCATGATAGAGGAAACCGAACTAACCTATTGACAACCGCGCGTCGAACGGTTAACTTATTCAAAATACTTAGAAAATTTCTAACAGAAGGATGAGGAAAACTTCCACGCAGGTCAGATATAGGTAAAGTTTAGCCATCCTACTAAGTGCAAGTGACAGTCTTACCCGCACAATCACGAATGAGGAAGCAAAACTTCAACCAATTATCTACCACGTTCAAAGGTTAACTTATTCTAAACACTTAGAAAATTTCAAAGGAAAAGATGAGGAAAACTTCCACGCAGGTCAGATATAGGTAAAGTTTAGCCATCCTACTAAGTGCAAGTGACGGTCCTATCCGCACAATCATGAAAGAGGACGCAAAACTTTAACTTATTATCTACCACATTGAAAAGTTAACTTATCTAAGTACTAAAGAAATTGCTAAGTTAAATCAGAATATGCGTGAAATAAACAAGGCAAGGGATTGGCAAATAATCTTTATTCCATCGAAATTCAAATATTACAAAGATTGCTGGGTACATACCCGCATACAAAAGAAGCTATACAAAAATAAAAATCTACTCTAATGGTGGAAAGGGATCTTCAGGATCAAGCTTCAGGACCACTTCCACTTGGACCAGCACCATCAGTAGAGCGTGGCGGTTCAAGGAAAGCTTTAAGGATAGCTAGCCCATCATCAGCAGCAGCAACTTCGTTTACCTTCTCCACCACCGGATGCGGGAAGGCGGCATACTGGTTCACTGCTTGGTCATAAACAGCTTCAGTATCCACATCATACAAAGGGAAGTTGGAAGGCGGGATGCCTTTCTCAACGAACCCTAGACCAAGCAGGAAGCCGGCCTTTTCCCCATCCTCATGAGAAGCGTTGAGGGCTGCGCTCATGGCATCGTCGTATGATGTGTCCGTGAAGACTCGATGCACAACCTACAAAAAAAAAATACAAGTATCAAAACCTTTTCTATTTACAAAGAAAAGCGTGAAGACATTATGAAGCTAAGCTTACCTGCGACAACGCTTCTCGAAGAAGCCATTCCTTGGTAACCAGAGCTTCCTGGAGGGCATCTTGAGTTGGTTACGGGCGCGTTCGGCTTCACTTTTGTTGAGGTTGGAAAGCAACACTTTTTTAGCCGCAGCCTCTTCAACGCCCTTTAGCTTCCGCTCAGTGTGGTCAAGCACCCCCCTCTGGTCCAAGATCTCTTGGAGCTTCTTGGCGTCTTCCATCGCCAAGGCATCATGAGCCTGTTGGAGCGCCTCTAGTTTGGCTTTAAGTTCCTCATTCTCGAGGCGTAGAGGTTCAGCAACAGCTTCAGCCTTGGTGCCCCTCTCAGTTGCGTTCTGTGCAGTTTCCTTAGCCAGCCGAAGCTGTTCGTTAACAGCTTGGGCAGCCTTGGAACGGGCCTCGAGCCGGGCCTGAACTTCAACCTCGAGGGCCTTGAAGGCCTTCTCCTTTTCCGCAGCCACTGCGGTAAGCCTCTTGTTCTTCTCCCGGACAGCCCGCGCCTGAGCTACTTCTTGGATGCGAGCTGCTTTTAACTTGTCGTTTTCACGACAAAGCAGCTCGACGCGCGGCTGCATCCGGGCCAGGAGAATCCGCAGCTCATTGGTTAGCCTACCCTCCTGGTAGCTAGCCATTGCTTCCCCCAACGCACCACTGGGAGCTGTGTGACGAGCCCACTCCACGCACTGCACAGGCGTGCGAAGGGTTGTTCCTCGGCGGATGTTCCAGCGTGGAACATACACTTCATTGGAATCCGACACTGCAAAAAACAAAAAGCAGTTAGGAAAAGATGATATATAAAAAAAAAAAAAAAAAAAAGCCAAAAGAACCCTACGCACTTGTAGGGTCGACAACAGGCCGATAGCCGCCGAACCCATCACCTGAACCCAAGGGAAATCCATCCAAGAGGTCAGGCAGATGGGAAGGAGGCAGAGGTTGGCGAGAAGCCCCAAGCATACCTGAAGGATCGGCCGTAGCTGCCGACGTCGGAGGAGGCATGGAGGCCGCCGCGGTAGAAACCAACGGAGGTGAACTCACCGGAGGTGAACTCACAACCGTGGTCGCCGCTGCGGAAGTACCCGCAGGAATAGTCACCGCCGGCTCAGTAACAGATTCAGTAAATATGGCACTGACAGCCGGCGGAGATGTCATCGCAGTTGGAACAGTTGGCTCAACTGGGTGAGCAACTGAACCAACAACTGAAGCAGGCGCAGCCGCCTGGGTTATCGCCTCAGGTAGGTTGACCAAACCTACCGTCATGGGTCCAGAGGTGCTCCTCCCCGCACCACCCTGGAATGCGGTAGCATCCACGCCTGCATAAAGAAGATATAAGTATAATGGCGGAAAGATATGAAGTTAAAAAGTAAAGTTTGTACTTACGGGTTTTCTTGAGCCTAAAAGTGCGAACAGGCGGGGACGAACCCGATGGAGCCGGCCTCTTCACGCCGCTCACCGTCGTTGTCCTGGGCTGCTCGGAGGTGACGGTCGTCTCAGCCTTCGGAGCAGTGGTCTTATCACCACCAGGGTTCCCCGCCACCTCCTTGCTCTCGGTCTCTGAATCAGACCGAGGCACCGGATCGGCAGTGGAGGCAACCTTCGCCTTCCCCTTCCCGCCGGCAGCCTTCTTCTTCCGCACCAACGGAGGACCATCTGCGGATTCCTCATCAGAACACAAGATTAGAGGAATTCCAGCAGAGGTTTCAGCATTGAGGGGTCGAGGGTTGAATAACTCCTTACCTGGCCGCCTGGCGCTCAGGATCTCGTGGCCTGGCGGGTTGACCTCCACGAACCGATCCGCCGTCTGTTCAAGGATGGGCAACTCGTTCTCATCTAGAGCACGAGTACCCATCCGAGCGGGACTATCAGCCTCCCGCGGATGCAGGAGCGACTGCAAGTCGTTCCCCTCTGAAATAAAAGAAACAAACAGTTAGAAGACAAACCTATATAAACAAAGAAGACAGAGCATACCGTAAGGGACAGAGTTCAAACCGTATTCGAGGACGATGGGAACCTGTGACGCCTCCTTCCACACCCGGCTCATCCCAAGCATCACCATCCCAGACTCCGCAAAGCGGTATACCGGAGTCTGGACCCGGGAGATCTTGGCGAACCACTCCGCCTCCTGGTAGTTGAGGGCGTGAAGGGCGGGGAGTGCTCTCCCATTCTTAAAGGTCATCGCAAGGGGGATGACGCGAGCGGAGATATAAAAAAACTCACGCTTCCACGACCGAAGACTGCGCTCGGTAGCGCAGATCTTCAACCCCTTGATCCGATTGACCAAGGTGTACCACCCCTGGATGCACCTCCAAGAATAGAAGGTCATCAACCGGTCAACATGGGGCTCCACGCCCAGAATGAGGCACACCCACGCAAATTGGCGGATCTTGGCGATCGCCATCGGGTGTACCTCCGTCAGATGCACGCCGTGCCTCTCCAAGACACGGTATACAAACTTCGTCAATGGGAACCTGAGATTCCCATAAACGAAGAATGCAGCGTACACCCCTATCTTGCCCTTGGGGGCATCGTACACCGTCTGGTGTGGCTCCGGAAACTCAGGCTCGAACGACTCGAGCATGAACTTCCGGACGACGTAGCGATAGAGGTCGGCCGGAAGAGCACACTGGCATTCGCCAGCAGTGCTCTTATCGTCTTTATCAGACGTAGACGTCGGGATCTCGACGTGCACGTCAGATTCTTCGGCAGCAGCTTCAAAATCGTGAGTAGAAGACATGGTTTGGAGGTAAAGAAGAGTGATTTCAGGAGAATGCTTGGCAGAAAGTATTCGCCGGAAATCGTTTACAAGAAGAGAAGAGTGAAAGTGTGAATTACAAGAGACCCTCTCCCCCTTTATATATTCATCGCAATTAATGCGATGAATTTAATGCGGAAGAGAGAGAAATCGCAGGTGCAATGAAACTATGACACGTGGCAAAGTGCAAGCTGGCAACAGCTGTTAAAAGGACGCGTGCCATTAATTTCGCGGCCACGCGCCCGAAAAATCGCGCCCACGCGCCTGAAAAAGCGCCTGGAATGACCATATACTGTCACGTCGCCATAACTTCCTGCACGTCCTGACACTGTCAGAAGAAACCGTCGGACGACGTTTCAACAGTTTGGACTGTTCTTATCCTTTCACCAACTCTTCGAATTTCAAAATTTTCAAAAAGATTCAAAAGTAAGCGGGAAAATACCCCTTACCTTGGCAACCAAGTAACTATAAGACAGGTGCGAGTACAGTGTTAAGGCAAAACCCATCACATACTTAGCACCTGCAGGGAATTGAAGCCAAGAATACCTCGGCGACCAAGTAACTATAAGACGGGTGCGGGTACAGTGTTAAGGAAAAACCCTTCACATACTTAGCACCCGCAGGGAATTGACGCCAGGAATACCTTGGAAGTAAAGTAACCGTAAGACGAGTGCGGGTACAGTGTCAAGGCAAAACCCTTCACATACCTAGTGCTCCGCAGGGAATTGAAACCAAGAAGGATCTTCTGGGCCATGCTTGCGGAAACGGGAATAACATCCCCGCATGGCGGGAACGTCGAGAACTATATTGTTTGAAACTCCAAGATGGAATTGGTGGTTTTAACATAATTTATCACTATGTTCAAAACTACCAAAACCTCATGTAGAATCCACACAAGTGGGACTCAACGCTCCTGACTTGCGAGGAGGTTACAGACCTACCCGCATCATACCCAAAGATCAAGCAGGAAAGTCGGGAATTTCTGCAAGTGACATTAGGACTTCCGCGGGAAGAATCCCCATGGAAAACCTTAAAACTAAACCCTTTTCAAAAACCCTTTGCTTAAATCCAAAAGTTCACCTCACTTGTTAAACATTCATGAGAAGAACATTGGACTGGGGGGACTTGAAGAGGTAGGTCCCAGCAGAGCCCAGTTGGACCCGCAGGACTCACCTTGAAGAGAGACGTCTGCGCAGAAACCAACTGGATCCGCAGGACCCACCATGCTCAGAGACGTGACGTCCTTACGCGCAGTACGCAAGCTGTTCCCGCAGGAAATGCCTCCCAATGGCGAAGTACTCCGCCTGTTCCCGCAGCTGCGGATACAAGCCATCAGGGAAGGCCACCCGCGCAGCAAGGCTACACGAACAAGGCACTTAGCTCTCAAAATAATTCAGTAGTCACCTGAAGGAATGAGGAAAGCCGGGAACAATCCTGCACAAAGGCGGGAGGGGGAATACTCCCGCCCAAATGAGCCAGTCCGTACGATACTGGAGGATCTTTTGTACTGTACCTGACGAGGTATGGGCAAAAGATCTGACCAGAGATACGACAGCTCATTGACAACAGTATGGCGAGCAGCATGCTCTTGTACTGTATGTCACTATTAGCCGCTGCCTACTCACCAACTCCTGTCATACCACGTGCATAGCCTGCAGTTGGTGGAAAAGGAATAGTACACAGCAGGCCTGGTCACTGTCAGCTGCTGCCTACCCACCAACTACCAGCATGGCACGTGCGTAGGCCACCGTTGGTAGAACAGGAATACTATTCAGCCGGCTATACCCTCTTGGAAACCTACCTTCGGCTATAAATACCCCAAATGGTATGATCATCTAATCTTATCTTGTATCTTACATTTTATACCTGATATCTGCTCTAGCAATCTCTTAATATACACTTATATTCAAGAGCAATCTAGTCTGATTCTCACGCCGGAGGGTGGTCACAAGGAGGTACCCCCCCCCTTCTCAGTGACGAGCTCACGGTGTCTGTTTTGCAGGTTATCAGAAGAACCATCTTTGCCGGATCTAACCCCTCGTGGGAAACATCTATTTAACCCCCAGATTATCCGTAATCTGCCCGGGGTCGATTAGTGTTTCTTCACCTCTCTTACAAACGGCGAGGAGATGTGCCACCACGCTATGGCACGTGGACTCCTCCTCTCCATAACTAACGGCGACTACCACCTTGCCAAGAGAGCTAAGTTTGATTCCCAAAGCAAAACAACCCCCATACTCTTTTGCTGTAGTCACACGCGATCCCGGTGAATCCAACTTGTCTTTTTAAAGGCATCGTTTTCTCTCCTCAAAAACTTTCTTCTCCTTCAAAGGTTGTACAATCTTTACCGGGGCTTGCTAGCCTTTCTGGTTGAATGTATGAGTTTATTACAACTAAAAGATTTATTTTACTTGCAATATTGAAAGATGATAATATTTAATGTTTTTTATTTAACATATATATACAATTTACATGATATTAAAGTATTAAAAAGATAAATACACAACTTTTTAAGAAAGTTCATATAATCTGATTCTTGTATGTAGAGCTGTCGAAAAGCTCTGGGCTTGAGATCGCTCGAAGCTTGCTCGAAAGTAGTTCATTCGATGTGGCTCGATTTTAAATTAAGCCGAGCCTAGCCAACATGGTTTGTTAACGAGTCGAACCCAAGCCAAGGGGGGCTTACTTATTAGCTCAACTGGGTTTGGCTCAAATTATTTCATCGCACACTCGTCTCCTCGCATCTACCTACACCACCCACTTCAAACCAAACCGTCACAGCTCTCTCTCGAGTAATCACTACGAAACTCCTCGATAAAGGTACAAAATTGTTTAGTTTAGATCTCAGTTATGTTTTTTCGTTGTTTGGCTATTTATTTATTTTAACTATACTTTTAGAAAGCGACTCGTTATTCGTCACTGGAAAAATCCATGATAAAGCTACAACATTGTTTTGTTTGTGTCGCGTTTATAATTTCGTATGGACGATGGATGTTTGGTTGTTAGGCTAATGTTCATGTAATGTAGATTGTACTATTTTGTTATGTTGTTAGGCTAATGTTAGCACATCGTTTAAAGAATTTATTAAGCTGTTAGGAAGATTTTGTTAGGCTGTTAGCAAATGGGGTTAAACAATTTATATGCTATTAGCAATTGGGTTTACAAGTTGCATTACACAGAGAGTACGTAGTTAATGAAAGAAAAACCTTACCAATTGATTAAAAGACACGCCTTTGCAAGAACCAAAACATCTTGTGGTGTTTTATGCTATATTGGTAGGATGTTAGGTTGTTAGGATATGAAGTTTTGTGGCGTTAGGACTTGGATGTATAGTTTTATGAAGTTAGGATGAATGGTTTTGCGAAGTTAGTACTCAGTGTCAAATTGGTGATACATGGACAAATGTACATGCATAGAAGGTTAAAAGGTACGAAAATGGGTCTAATTTTGACATCATGTTTAGTTAACATGCCATATATTAGATTAGCGCAATAGAATACTATAATATAAACTTTTAGTTTGTTGGCTTAATAAGAACATAGATTTTTGGTTTAATAAGAGCAAAGAATGAGATTCTTAAAGAATTTTGGTAATTTTGTATTTAGATGCATCACATGAGAGCAATCAGCAATAGAATACTATTTACCTACCTCTTTACTTTCTCCTATAAATTAATACTCCTCAAATCTCCTATATTAAACCACTACAACTTTGTGATAAACTCCCACATCACGAAGAGATGGCTTCAAAGACCAATACCCCACTAGCTCTCTTTCTTGCACTCAACCTATTGCTTTTTGCACTAGCCAGTGGTACCCGTCCACGCCCTACCCCGATACCAATTCCACCATCCACTGGAACCTGTCCTAGGGACGCCCTTAAACTAGGTGTATGCGCCAATGTGCTTGGAAACTTACTTAATCTAGTAGTTGGAGACCCACCAGTTAAGCCATGTTGTAGCCTTCTCGAAGGCCTTGTTGACCTCGAGGCTGCTGTTTGCCTTTGTACGGCAGTTAAGGCTAACATTCTTGGAATTAATCTGAATGTTCCATTGTCTCTCAGTTTGCTTCTAAATGTTTGTAGCAAGCAAGTTCCAAAGGACTTCGTATGTGGTTAAAGTTAAACAAACAATTATGTATCATGTCATGTCGTGCCGTTTCGTGTGTGTTTGTTTGCTTTGGACTACTGTTTGAACTCTCTGAATGGGAGAAAGCATTTTAATTTCTTTGTAACGATTGTTTGAAGAATTATTTTGTGGGAATAAAATTGTATATTTGATGTTTTTGTTTATTTTGTATGTTGTGTACGTCTTTTTAGGATAAAAGGATGGAAAACAATTGATATTGGAAGCTTTGGAATTTTATACATTTTATAGCATTCATTTAATAGTCATGTTCACGTCGGAATAGAAGGCAAGCACGCAACAAACTACACTACTAGCTGTTTTTGAATACCAAAGCTAAGTCGTTTAAAAATTATATTCATAGATGCATGCAGGGGTTGTAACATTATTATTCATGACCAGTTGAACACAAATAAATAGCTTCACGGCTTTGGGCGTAAGGAAACCAAGAATATCAATCACAATAGTTATACACACGTTTTGGTTGTTAACATGAGTGATCAATCACAGACGAAAAGAAGGGGCAGCAAAAGTCTTGTTAATTTGCAAAGGAATAAATGGGCATAGTGTTACTTCACGGATACATGATGCATTTGATTTAAAAAACAGAGAGAGAGATATACTATTCGGGCACCAAGTGTGTTTTACACTCCCATAGTTGAATAGATATACATTTAAAGTTCTAAACTTCTAATAATTAAGTTGAGTTGATCTTACAAGCATATGTTGTTAAAATAGGAAATACATGCCCTAGTTCTTTAATGTTTGAACAAACACACAGTCAAACCCAAGAAAATGTTAAAAACCAGGATGACAAAAAGAAATTAAAAGATTGGGTTTTACAATTAAAAAAGAGGTAGCGGCACAGCTTGTTGCCCGCTTGCCTTCGTTTTCAATGTAGTCACTACCTTGCTTATTACAAAATTAAAGAGATTATACCATCAAAGGAAAAGTCTTATGATGATTACAAAACAGTTTATCTAAATAATTACTTTCGAAGGTTTGGGTACACAACAAGTTGATACAAGGAATGGAGAGGGAGTTGGTTCGAGTAGAATTGAGAATCTCGTGACACAAAAGGAAACACACGTAGATCAATATTTTCATACTTTAATGCTTGAAAACCGGGAGTTTGATTGCAATGAAGCCATAGTTCATGTAGTTGAATTCAAATCATTTAAAGATTGCATTACCCTATTAAATCTACCATATGATCTGAATACATGCATAAATATTGAGTCATTGCATTCTCTAGTCAACTGACGCACACTGCCACAGTTGAAACATGATATGATCCAAATATCACAAAGGGCCCGATCTAAAAGAGGGACCCGTAAGCCGACCCGCCATGAATATTAAAAAGACTTGGATGGATCTTCTTCAAATATTTCAAGAATCTTATTTCTTGATATGCAAGTTATTTTATTTTAATTATGAATTTGTTTCCTAGTTTGATTATGTTTCCTATTTTTCTTGTTTTCTTTAAATACTGTTGAATTTTTTAATAATAATCAGAGAATAATTATTTGGTTTTCTTTCTTCTTTACCTTGTATTCTTGGGAGATTTGCAGTTGTCTCGAGTAAACCGTATCAATTGGTGCTTTGATCCTTAGCCTGCATGGCTATGGAAGAACTCTTGTGGGAACATCCACTATTACCTAGTTTCATTGGATCTAATTCTGCTCTATGGATCTCTCAAGCTGAACGATATTCTCTTTTACGCGATCTATGGCGACGAGCATTTTGCGTATGTCATTGGATCCTTTGATGATGAACTATTCTGGTGGTTCAATGGTTGGCATCGGAGTTCCGACTTCCTCACCTGGGATGATTTCACTACAGCAATGCTTACTCAATTCCATGCTAGTTCTATCAATGTAATTGCCAAGTCAGATCATGAAACCATTGTTGATGAGGTATTCAATATCTCCCCTTCTTATTCGGATTTGCAATTGGTTCCATATTATGTTCAGGATACCACATTGATTCTTGGTGGGACATCGTCTTCACTTAATGCTATGGATATGCAACAGAAAGTTACTCAAGGATTGAGGGATGCTACCTTAAGTGGGCATGCAACTGGTAAATATAAGCAACAAAATAGTAAATAGTAATGTGATGGTTAATAAAGATGTCAATCAAATTGACAACAATAGAATTAGCTGGTTGCCACCGACACCGTTTAAAGGTGCAACAAGGCGACCCGTGTTGCGCCCCTTGTGGCAGTTAGTTGACATTGGCCCGAATAACACCGAAAGACTCGAATGGTGGCCACTACGGTGCAATGTTGAGTCCGCCCCGAATGCCGGAGTAAGACTCGAGTGGCGACCGCCATGGCGACATCATTCCGTCCTTGAGAACAAGAACGTTTTCCGGGGTCGGGAGTTGATACGATCCAAATATCACAAAGGGCCCGATCTAAAAGAAAGACCCGTGAGCCGACCCGTCATGAAGATTACAAAGATTTGGATGAATCTTCTTCAAATATAATCAAGAATCTTATTTCTTGATATGCAAGTTATTTTAATTATGAATTTGTTTCCTAGTTTGATTATGTTTCCTACTTTTCTTGTTTTCTTTAAATATCGTTGAATTTTTTAATAATAACCAGAGAATAATTATTTGGTTTTCTTTCTTCTTTACATTGTGTTTTTGTGAGATTTGCGGTTGTCTCGAATAAACTGTATCAAAACACTTACATGCGCTTTAACATTCACAAGAGTAATGTCCAGTCATCCTACATTTAAAGCAAGGGTTCAATCCTACCCCGATACTCACTATCATACCTCTATCCACACAACTTACAATGAGGACGCTGAACAAACTAATGAGTAAAATCTTGGTCTGATACCATATAATTAGAGAGAAAATTGGGATAGTTTATGTTATATTAATTCGTAACTTGAAATAGATTACAATGTTGTTCATATACAAATCAAAACAAACGAAACTAGCTACAAAAATAACTCTCGTAAGATATGATTATTTGGGCTAGAAGTCCATTAAATATTTGACAATTTTGTAGACAGTACTCAGTTATATAACTAAATTAAAAATTTAGAATTAGTCTAAACTTTTATATTTCAACCATTAAATAATAATTTATTTATATCACCACAAATTCAACTTTTGACCAACAAAACCACGGGCATGATCAAAAGATAAAGACACGAAACTTAACGTGATTTAGTGGGAAAACAAAAGTTATTCAATATATAATTAGTTGGAAACAAGTATTTATTAGTTGGAAACAAGTATTTTTTATTGTTGCATTTGTCTTAATACATATTTCAAAAGGCTATTGATATACAACTTGGAAACAGATAGATCCTTTATAATGCGAGATTGCGAGGTATGTCCCCACGTACATTATTTTAAGAGATGAATTTGTCTTGCCGTGCCTTGAAAGTATTTTCTCCTAAGACTAACGTGAACTGCATGGAACTAGTAGGAAACCCAATGATGTTACGATGACGATAATTTACAACACGGCACTTGTAATTTGCGACACGGGACTCGTTTTCTGTAGTTTATCAACCTCTTGCGATATAGTGTAACTAGCAGTTACCCGTCCGGTGGACGGGAATATAAACGCAGTAATGTGATACTAACATTAAGTCAATAACATATGCAACGGTTTGATTATGGTACAATACATTTTGAGAGATACGGAAACACAGGAATTGCTAATTGAAGGGTATTACTTCATGCCTATTTATATATTTATTATTGTTGGAACAAAAGAGCGTCCACATTTTTTGACACACCGATTTTAGACATTTGTCAACCTATATTTCTGATTAAGAGATTCATGTAAATACACATAAATATATTTTACATTAGTATATGACACAAAATTAACACACTCGTTTAACTACTCGTAACATGTTTAAACCTTGATATATATATAGGGGTGAGATCTAGTGAATACCCTTCTTAAAGAGAAAATTTAAAAACTCCTAAAAACTAATAAAAAACTATTTTTAACTTTTTTTTAAAAATTTTTTTGAAGTTTCTTTTTTTTTTCCATTATTCTTATATGTGGTTATTGGTTCAAAAAAAAAACTCTCGTCGGTAACCTCGTCGTTGTAGTGCACATGTGCAATAGTGTGCATAGTGTGCATTGCATATATGCAAAAGTGTTTGTATTGCATAGAATACAAAACTATTGCACATATTTGATACACACAATTGTATATATGCAATATAAGACTAATACGCACATCGAATACACATTAGTATGTATGTGTAGTACAACATTAACGCACATGTGCACTACATCGACTTTTACTTTATTATTAATTTTTTTTCATATAATAAAACACTACTACACATATACAACACACAAATATTGAATATATACAATTAAACACTATTAAACATAAAAATACATAGTAATACACATGTGTAATACAACGGTATTGCACAGTAATACGTATGTGCATTACAACGGATTTTTTTTTATTTTTTTATTTTTTTCGAGCAAAGGGTAAGAAAATATAAGAATAATAGCAAAAACAGAAATTTGAAAATATTTTTTTATTTTTAATTAAAAATAATTCTTTATGAGTTTTTAAGTTTTCTCTCCAAATATGAGTTTTCTCTTGATCCTCTCCCTATATATATCAAAACAATTGTGATTATAGGCTAATATAAAGTATAGCTGATTGTAAGTCATGGGCTAAATGTCACACCCTCAAAATCCACTAACGGAGTTTTACCGTCAGAGGGTGTGAACTGGCAGGATCGGAATCATTAGTTATAACCAAACCAAAGAAAAACGTTTAAATGAAAGTAAGTGCGGAAGCGTAAAACCTTAATTCAAAAGTTGCGTCACGCAGGACGACTTAAAACCAAATGTAACTGTTAAAATTAAGTTTGCAGAATAAAAGTGTTTTCATTAATGCATGCTCCTAAACCGCGCGCCCGCCTCGGCTACCTGAGAATAACATACTAAAAGTGTCAACACAAGGTTGGTGAGTTCACAAGTAAAATAAGATAAATCGTTTAGCGTTTTGCGTAACCTCGTTACGACGTTTAAATGTTGCGTAACCCCGTTACGACGTTTGAGTGTGTAACCACGTTACAGCGTTTAAGTGTTGCGTAACCCCGTTACGACGTTTGAGTGTGTAACCACGTTACAGCGTTTAAGTGTGTAACCACGTTACAGCGTTTAAGTGTTTTGCATTACTAGATAGTGTTATGTCAAATTATATATCGATAGGTAGCTAATCTATACAACAAGTATCGCTAAGTGGTTCGCGACCGAAGCTGACTGTTTATCAAGTGCCCGTCACCAGGTCCTCCAGACCATGGTAAGTGTTAGCCAAAATTTACACCCACTCAACCTCCAGTTGAGCTTAGCGTCGGGTGGGGTTTGTCAAACCCAGTAGTACTACCCAAAAGTGACTCGCTATTCCAAATATTAACCGGTCCGATGTGTGGGACTTCAAATGTTATGTATGCCGCTTAGCCTTTACAAGTGATATATAATTTATAACAAAATCTTTCATATGCGTTTATCTCAGAAAATATGTTTATCGGAGTATGTTATCTCCCCCAAGTGAAAAACGTTTGAAAACAGTTTAAAAGTGGGGTAAGTGAACTCACTGTTTGCGAAGAATATCCGATCTAGATCGCCAAGTGATGCGCGTCGTAGAAAACTCTCTAGCGTTCTAAAATAACAAAGAGATTTTTCTAAGTATCGGAACGTTTAACGAGTCTCTAGACTCGGCACATAATACCTATGCACGTAACATGTTTCGTGTTTCGTTTGTGAATCGTGTGTGACTTAAACAAGTACAATTGTGATACGATACATGAGTGAGCAATTACTTTCGTGTCATGTATTAATAACATACTTATTAGCAATTATTCCCGTAAGGGCATTTTGGTCAACAAACAAAGACTAACTAACCATTATTCCCCATAAGGGCAATTTGGTCAATTCATGGCAATCAACTAGCAACTATTCCCCGCAAGGGTATTTTGGTCAAAATACAACAATTATATAAAAACTATCATATTTCATGCATTCCTATACAACTCAGCAGCTAGTTTCGTTATGACAGAATTTCTACTTGAAAGATTGCACTAGTTCACCGATTATAACGTCTCAATTAATTCACCAAAAATTACCACAGAAGAATACATGTCTTAGGTTTCCAGAACATATTTTATCTTATTTTTATTCCACATATTTTTCTTATAATGACCAAAACATTACAGCTAACTCATATCAGTCAGATTCATGCACATCAGAATGTTATTTGCAATTCCCGTTAAACGAAAAATCCAATAAATGCAAGATCACTTGGGTTTGGTTCCTAACTCAGTGAGTCAACTTCCAGAAGTGGAACCAACCCAATTGGTCTCGTAGTTCATGAGATACAACATTTACAACATAACCTAACAGCAGGTCTAACAGCTCAGCTTTGCATCACGTTTTTGTAAAATCATAAAAGTATACTTACACTTATCCAAAAATTACGAATTTATACTTCATAGAAACTAGACTCAACCTAGTTTACTGCAGTACCCACAATCTCAATCAATTTTCACGTTTACACTTCGTTACAGTCAGTTAAACATCGTATATACATTCTGTCCAGAATCTGTTCACATCAAAACTCAACATAATCACAACCTATGAACTATCATGCATCCATATAACCCTCTAGACACTATAACTACTATCCATGCATATCAATCACACCATACACACATGGTTAGGGTTTTATTTGAACTCACAATCAAGGACACAACAATTAACATGCAATACTATCAAACTAGTTATCAATTCATTATCCAAATAACAACAATCATATAAATCATATGCATGAACAAAATCGGCCAGCTAGGGTTTGTTATTAACCCAACAAACATCAAATTCAATCAACAAGGATGTGAAGGATGATCAAATATACCTTCCTAGCACTTAGTTCTTCAATCAAAAGCTTGAATTGACGGTGTATGTGTGTGTGTTTGTGGACGGCAGCCAAGAGAGAGCAAGGGGAGGCCGATTGGGGTTGTAGGTTTATAATAATAAGTTAGGGTTTAGTGTTAATGTTATATTTATAGATAATCAAGTTACATTCTAGTCCCTAATCTTTCAAGTGTTACATCTCTAGCCTAAACTAATTAGTTCTTGTTTCTTGTTTAACATTCCACATAACAATCAAGTAACACACATATACCTAACACATAATAATCACATAATTAGTGTTTTGACGTTTGTCGTTTATTTATCAATCGTTTGCGTCAACTCGTTTGCGTTTCGGTGCAAATCCCGAAAGACTACTCATGTAGTAAGTGTTAAGCGTCATTTAAACCCTAGTTTAAATGTAATGAGGTGTGCGTTATAGATTCAACGATCTTAAAGTTTGAATTGACGGAGTTGAGTTAACGGGGTTAACCTGAAATTGACGATTGTCACATCATTCCCATGTTAAAGAATTTTCGTCCCGAAAATTTGAGTCAAGTCGTGATGAGTGTCTGAAAAAAAGTAAGAAAAATTTTCAGTTTGTCATATCATCCCCTAGTAGAAAGAAATTTCGTCCCGAAATTTAGTTCATACCTCCGGTGATGTTTGACGGTTTGCCGGGTTTCGCGGTTTTCGGTGTTTGGTTAGCCCTTCGAAAAGGTGAGGATACTTTTTCATCATGTGATCCTCGCGTTCCCATGTGAACTCCGGTCCACGTCTCGAGTTCCAACGAACTTTAACAATTGGAATTTTGCTGCGTTTGAGCGTTTTGGTTTCCCAATCCAAAACCTCGACTGGTTCCTCAATGAACCGTAACTGTTCATCGACTTGTAGTTCCTCCAAAGGGACTACTTGGGTTTCATCAGATAGGCATTTCTTCAAATTTGATACGTGGAATACATCGTGTACGCCACTGAGTTCTGTTGGTAGATCCAGTCGGTACGCCACCGGACCAATGCGCTCAGTTATCCGGTACGGACCAACATACCGTGGGTTGAGTTTGTTTCGCTTACCAAAGCGAACCACACCTTTCCAAGGTGAGACTTTGAGTAACACCCGATCGTTCACTTGAAATTCGAGAGGTTTTCGGCGCTTGTCGGCGTAACTCTTTTGGCGATCTCGTGCTGCTGCCATGCGATTTCGGATTTGAACAATCTTTTCCGAGGTTTCGAGTACCAGTTCCGGACCAGTGATTTGGCTATCACCCACCTCTGCCCAGCAGAGTGGTGATCGACACTTCCGTCCGTACAGCGCTTCAAACGGCGCTGCCTTAATACTTGCGTGGTAGCTGTTATTATACGAAAACTCTACCAAGGGTAAGTGGGGTTCCCAACTTTTTCCGAAATCTAAGACGCATGCACGCAACATATCCTCCAGGGTCTGGATAGTCCGTTCACTTTGCCCATCCGTCTGAGGATGGTATGCGGTACTCATATCAAGACGTGTGCCCAGTGCGCTTTGCAGCGACTTCCAAAAGTGTGAGGTAAAACGAGAATCTCGATCGGAAATGATCGAGACAGGCACTCCGTGTCTCGACACTACTTCCTTCATGTAGACACGAGTCAGTCTTTCCATTTTGTCTGTTTCTTTAATTGCTAAGAAGTGTGCCGATTTAGTCAATCGGTCAACGATCACCCAGATGGTATCGCATCCCGTCGGTGTCTTAGGCAAACCCGTAATAAAGTCCATTGAGATTTGTTCCCATTTCCACATTGGGAGTTCCGGTTGTTGCAGTAGACCAGATGGATTCTGGTATTCTATCTTGACTCTGGCACAAGTCAAGCATTTGCTCACGTAGGTGGCAATGTCGGCTTTCATGTTCGGCCACCAGTAAAGTTCCTTTAAATCATGATACATTTTATCTGAGCCAGGGTGGATAGAATATCGGGACTTGTGAGCTTCGTCCATCACTAGAGTTCTCAACTCTCCGTATCGTGGAACCCAAATCCGGTTCTCAAAATATCGGACCCCGTCCGATCTGGTTTCAAGTTGCTTGCTCATGCCCCGCATGAGTTCCGATGGAAGATTATCATCTTTCAAAGCTTCCAGTTGCGCATCGCGAATCTGATCGGGTAAGCTGGCATGAATCGTGAGTTGCAATGCTCTCACTCGTCTGGGTTTATCTGTTTCTTTCCTGCTGAGGGCGTCGGCCACCACATTGGCCTTGCCAGGGTGGTACTTGATGGCACAATCATAATCTTTAAGCAGCTCGACCCAACGACGCTGTCGCATGTTCAGCTCTTTCTGATCGTAGATATGTTGGAGACTCTTGTGGTCGGTGTAAATGGTAAACTTGGTACCGTACAAGTAATGCCTCCATATCTTTAGAGCAAACACTACAGCTCCGAGTTCCAAATCGTGGGTCGTGTAGTTCTTCTCGTGAACCCGTAGTTGTCTAGAGGCGTAGGCTATAACCTTCTCGAGTTGCATCAGCACACAACCGAGACCTTGTATAGATGCGTCACAGTGTACCTCAAAGTTTTCCGTTCCCTCGGGGAGAGCTAAAATAGGGGCGCTACAAAGCTTGGTTTTCAACAGTTGAAAAGCGGTTTCTTGCGCGTCACCCCAGTTGTACTTAGTGCCCTTGTGAGTCAAAGCGGTGAGGGGTTGAGCAATCTTTGAAAATCCCTCGATGAAACGCCGATAGTAGCCGGCCAATCCTAGGAATTGTCGCACCTCAGTCGGAGTCTTAGGTGCTTCCCAGTTTTTGATGGCCTCTACCTTACCGGGATCGACATGGATACCATTCTCGTTGATCACATGTCCTAAGAAGTGAACCTCGCGAAGCCAAAATTCACATTTCGAGAGTTTAGCATACAGTTGTTCCTTCTTCAGCAGTTCCAGAATTATCCTTAAGTGCTCTTCGTGGTCAGTCTCGTTCTTGGAGTAGACGAGAATATCATCAATGAAAACAATCACAAACTTGTCGAGGTACGCCTTGCATACTCGATTCATGAGATCCATAAATACGGCTGGTGCATTGGTTAGGCCAAAAGGCATAACCAAAAACTCGTAGTGACCATACCGTGTTCTGAAAGCCGTTTTTGAAATATCTTCTTCGCGCACTCTCAGCTGGTGATAACCGGATCGTAGATCGATCTTCGAGTAGTAACTCGATCCCTGAAGCTGGTCAAACAAATCATCAATTCGGGGTAAAGGATAACGGTTCTTGACCGTCACTTTGTTCAACTCCCGGTAGTCGATGCACATTCGGAAAGTCCCGTCTTTCTTTCGGACAAACAAGACAGGGGCTCCCCATGGCGATGAGCTAGGTCGGATAAAACCTTTATCCAACAAATCTTGCAACTGGGTGGACAACTCCTGAAGTTCCGCCGGTGCGAGCCGATACGGGGCTCGTGCTATGGGTGCTGCACCGGGTGTCAACTCGATCTGAAATTCGACTTGACGAATAGGAGGGAGTCCAGGTAAATCCTCCGGGAAAACTTCCGGAAAGTCTCGCACAACCGGTATGTCTTCAATTCGTTTCTCCTCCGCGGGTTTCTCAACAATCTGCGCCAAAACTGCCGGATGACCCTTTCGTAAATACTTCTGTGCCTTCATAAGGGTAATGACGCTGGTGGTCATGCCGCTTCTCTCGCCTCGGACCGAAATGATTTCGCCGGAAGGGGTGGTAATATGGACTATCTTATCATGGCATATAATATCCGCTCGGTTCTCGGATAACCAGTCCATGCCGACAACGACATCGAAACTACTAAGCGTAAAAGGAATAAGGTCAAACAAGACATTCGGAAAGTCCCGTCTTTCCCGGTAGTCAATGTCAAAGACATGACCTGATAGTTTCAACTTACATCCCGCAAGTATATGAGTTGTTATTACAGTTTTACCGTTAGCTAATTCAACAGGAAACTTAGCGTCTAACGGGGTTGGAGTAAGGTTTAAAAGTTGGCTAAAAGCTTTTGACACAAAACTCCTATCAGCTCCAGTGTCAAACAAAATAGAAGCAAAACAATCGATTACAGGGAACTTACCAGACACCACATGCGGATCATTGCGGGCTTGACCCGATCCAATCACAAACGCTCTTCCTTTGCCATTTCCTCCACCATTACTGCCACTTCCATTACCCCCATTATTGTCATTCTGTTTCAGCTTGGGGCAATCCTTCCGGAAATGACCTTCCTGTCCACATTCAAAACATCCCTTAGTCGTCATCGGTGGCTTAGGAGCACCCTTCGCCGCTAGGTCTCCTCTACATTCCTTCGCTTGGTGACCTATCTTTCCGCATCTTTGACACTTGACACGGTCACACTGACCAACATGATGAAAGTTGCACCTGTTGCACTTTGGATATTTCCCAACATATCCGCTCGAAACCTGCCCACTACCGTTGTTGTTGTTGTTGTGATTCTGAGTGTTGAAACTCCGAGTAAATTCGGGCTTACGGTAGTGGTGTTGCGGTGGGAGGTTTGAGGATGAAGATCTGGTGTTGTCAAACTTTCTCTTCCCGCTGTTCGGGTTGCTGTTGTTGTTGCTGTTGCTGGCGTGGTCATTACTCGGGTTGTCACGGGCTTTAGTAGTCGAACCCCTAGGTGGTAACGCACCTTGGGTCACAGCCTGATCCGTCAGTTTGTGAGCCAAACGGATCGCTTGTTGGATCGTGGCTGGTCTGGAAGACGTCACCATGCCCTGAATTTGCGGTGCTAATCCATCAATGTACATTTCTATCCTCTTGCTCGGCGGATCCACCATCCGCGGACACATCACAGCCAACTCGTGCGAACGAGTAGTGTAGGCTTCGATTACCGAGCCCACCATCTTCAACGACCAAAACTCCGACTCTAACTTCGAAATTTCTTCCCTCGGACAGTACTCCTCTCGCATCATGTTCTTGAACTCCTCTCAGTTCATCGCGTTAGCCAGTTCCAATCCAAGAATTTGCACATCTGCACATCGTCTGGGGACTCCTCTGAGTGTGCCTCCTCCTCAGCTGGTTCTTCTTCAGGTTCTTCTTCGGGTTCCTCCTCAGGATCTTCCTCGGGATCTTCCTCAGGCTCCTCTTCGGGATCTTCTTCAGGTTCTACATCAGGCTCTGCCTCGGGCTCGGCCTCAGGCTCCGCCTCAGGTTCTGCTGCGTTCTGATCAAGTTGCATTTGTAGGATATCGCAACGTTCTAACGCTATCTCAGTTCGGGTCCTTGCTTCTTGGAGTTGCTCTTGCAAGTCTATCATCTCGGCTTGCATCTTCATCATAACCTTGGTTTGTTGCTCACTAGTCTCTTGCATTTCTTTCATTGCCGCTGCCATGCGGGCAATCTCCTCCTGAGTCTCGGTTCCATCTTTAAACTGTCTGGCAACATTTTCTCTAGTGTAGCGCATGTAACCCACATCGCGCTCCAAACAAGAAACGACCGCTGCGAGAACTCGCTTCACAGATTCGGTTATAGGTGGTAGAGTGTTAGGGTAAGCAGGGTGGTTCGGGTGAGGCAATGGGGGAACTTGTTCACGGTAGACTATACGTCTGATCATGTTGGGGTACCATTCCCAGCTAACGTCGTTGTCATACAAGCCTCCGGATAGGCGGTACCTCTTCGGTGCAGGAGCTTCGAGTTCCGGGACTACACGGGGTGGCGAGGCAGTAGGTAACTGCGGTTCCTTCCCGTGAGCATGCGTCATCGAATCGGATGATGATGAGGGTGGCGTCGACATTCTTACAGGTAAGCCGGGTATATGCGCGCGTGTGAGTGAAGGAGGTAAGGAAATAAGATTTCAAGACTACACAAACCTATGCAGTGCGTATCATTATAACTAATGGGTCGTCGCGGTTATAGTCTAGTATGCATGCAGTTTCTAGTTCGCTATAACCAATGGCTCTGATACCAATCTGTCACACCCTCAAAATCCACTAACGGAGTTTTACCGTCAGAGGGTGTGAACTGGCAGGATCGGAATCATTAGTTATAACCAAACCAAAGAAAAACGTTTAAATGAAAGTAAGTGCGGAAGCGTAAAACCTTAATTCAAAAGTTGCGTCACGCAGGACGACTTAAAACCAAATGTAACTGTTAAAATTAAGTTTGCAGAATAAAAGTGTTTTCATTAATGCATGCTCCTAAACCGCGCGCCCGCCTCGGCTACCTGAGAATAACATACTAAAAGTGTCAACACAAGGTTGGTGAGTTCACAAGTAAAATAAGATAAATCGTTTAGCGTTTTGCGTAACCTCGTTACGACGTTTAAATGTTGCGTAACCCCGTTACGACGTTTGAGTGTGTAACCACGTTACAGCGTTTAAGTGTTGCGTAACCCCGTTACGACGTTTGAGTGTGTAACCACGTTACAGCGTTTAAGTGTGTAACCACGTTACAGCGTTTAAGTGTTTTGCATTACTAGATAGTGTTATGTCAAATTATATATCGATAGGTAGCTAATCTATACAACAAGTATCGCTAAGTGGTTCGCGACCGAAGCTGACTGTTTATCAAGTGCCCGTCACCAGGTCCTCCAGACCATGGTAAGTGTTAGCCAAAATTTACACCCACTCAACCTCCAGTTGAGCTTAGCGTCGGGTGGGGTTTGTCAAACCCAGTAGTACTACCCAAAAGTGACTCGCTATTCCAAATATTAACCGGTCCGATGTGTGGGACTTCAAATGTTATGTATGCCGCTTAGCCTTTACAAGTGATATATAATTTATAACAAAATCTTTCATATGCGTTTATCTCAGAAAATATGTTTATCGGAGTATGTTATCTCCCCCAAGTGAAAAACGTTTGAAAACAGTTTAAGAGTGGGGTAAGTGAACTCACTGTTTGCGAAGAATATCCGATCTAGATCGCCAAGTGATGCGCGTCGTAGAAAACTCTCTAGCGTTCTAAAATAACAAAGAGATTTTTCTAAGTATCGGAACGTTTAAAGAGTCTCTAGACTCGGCACATAATACCTATGCACGTAACATGTTTCGTGTTTCGTTTGTGAATCGTGTGTGACTTAAACAAGTACAATTGTGATACGATACATGAGTGAGCAATTACTTTCGTGTCATGTATTAATAACATACTTATTAGCAATTATTCCCGTAAGGGCATTTTGGTCAACAAACAAAGACTAACTAACCATTATTCCCCATAAGGGCAATTTGGTCAATTCATGGCAATCAACTAGCAACTATTCCCCGCAAGGGTATTTTGGTCAAAATACAACAATTATATAAAAACTATCATATTTCATGCATTCCTATACAACTCAGCAGCTAGTTTCGTTATGACAGAATTTCTACTTGAAAGATTGCACTAGTTCACCGATTATAACGTCTCAATTAATTCACCAAAAATTACCACAGAAGAATACATGTCTTAGGTTTCCAGAACATATTTTATCTTATTTTTATTCCACATATTTTTCTTATAATGACCAAAACATTACAGCTAACTCATATCAGTCAGATTTATGCACATCAGAATGTTATTTGCAATTCCCGTTAAACGAAAAATCCAATAAATGCAAGATCACTTGGGTTTGGTTCCTAACTCAGTGAGTCAACTTCCAGAAGTGGAACCAACCCAATTGGTCTCGTAGTTCATGAGATACAACATTTACAACATAACCTAACAGCAGGTCTAACAGCTCAGCTTTGCATCACGTTTTTGTAAAATCATAAAAGTATACTTCCACTTATCCAAAAATTACGAATTTATACTTCATAGAAACTAGACTCAACCTAGTTTACTGCAGTACCCACAATCTCAATCAATTTTCACGTTTACACTTCGTTACAGTCAGTTAAACATCGTATATACATTCTGTCCAGAATCTGTTCACATCAAAACTCAACATAATCACAACCTATGAACTATCATGCATCCATATAACCCTCTAGACACTATAACTACTATCCATGCATATCAATCACACCATACACACATGGTTAGGGTTTTATTTGAACTCACAATCAAGGACACAACAATTAACATGCAATACTATCAAACTAGTTATCAATTCATTATCCAAATAACAACAATCATATAAATCATATGCATGAACAAAATCGGCCAGCTAGGGTTTGTTATTAACCCAACAAACATCAAATTCAATCAACAAGGATGTGAAGGATGATCAAATATACCTTCCTAGCACTTAGTTCTTCAATCAAAAGCTTGAATTGACGGTGTATGTGTGTGTGTTTGTGGACGGCAGCCAAGAGAGAGCAAGGGGAGGCCGATTGGGGTTGTAGGTTTATAATAAAAAGTTAGGGTTTAGTGTTAATGTTATATTTATAGATAATCAAGTTACATTCTAGTCCCTAATCTTTCAAGTGTTACATCTCTAGCCTAAACTAATTAGTTCTTGTTTCTTGTTTAACATTCCACATAACAATCAAGTAACACACATATACCTAACACATAATAATCACATAATTAGTGTTTTGACGTTTGTCGTTTATTTATCAATCGTTTGCGTCAACTCGTTTGCGTTTCGGTGCAAATCCCGAAAGACTACTCATGTAGTAAGTGTTAAGCGTCATTTAAACCCTAGTTTAAATGTAATGAGGTGTGCGTTATAGATTCAACGATCTTAAAGTTTGAATTGACGGAGTTGAGTTAACGGGGTTAACCTGAAATTGACGATTGTCACACTAAACATCTTTTGAGTACTAATCATGTTATAGAATGGATCGATAAAGTAAAACTTATAACTTAACACATAGCACAAGGTAAGAAGCCAACAAACAAACACAAAACATCAAATAGTTTATGAAAACTGATAAGACACCAACAAAAATGGTCCTTGGCGGTTACAACTGATAAAACAAACACACAAAGAAAAACATAAAAAGAAAAGAAGAGAAAATCACGATGCAAGCAACATGAAGATCCAACATACATGAAAGATAAATAAAGCATTGATAAAAAAACGTCGCTTTTCTACACATTCAAACGTTGTGGCATTCGACGTGTTCTCTTGGGCCTTGGTTGATGAGGAGACTCAACTGTAGGACTTTCATCAGTCGTTGTAGTGCTACCAGGGGCATCAACATTGACGTCATGATGTGAGAATCTTGATCTTGTTTAGTGTTGTCGTCTGACTGTTTATTATGAAAAAAAAAAAACATTTGACTTAGACAACCATAAATATAACGCAGCAAACAAATGAATATGGCAAAAAAATATATATAAATTATACCAAAGTAGTCATAATCGCGTCTGTTGTGCGGTCGGCAACATCATCCTTCAAAGGCTCGTTTATACACATGTCACGTTGATTCTCTGACTGTTTATTATGAAAAAAAAAGCATTTGACTTAGACAGCCATAAATATAACGCAGCAAACAAATGAATATGGCAAAAAAATAAAAACTATACCAAAGTAGTAATAATCACGTCTGTTGTGCGGTCGGTGACATCATCCTTCAAAGGCTCGTTTATACACACATCACGTTAATTCGCTGACTATCTATTATGAAAAACAAAGAAAGCATTTGACTTAGACAACCATAAATATAACGCAGCAAACAAACGAATATGGCAAAAAAATAAAAACTATACCAAAGTAGTCATAATCGCGTATGTTGTGCGGTCGGTGACATTATCCTTCAAAGGCTCATTTATACACACGTCACGTTGATTCATTGACTTTTTATTATGAAAAAAAAAGCATTTGACTTAGACAGCCATAAATATAACGCAGCAAACAAACGAATATGGCAAAAAATTAAAAACTATACCAAAGTAGTCATAATTGCGTCTGTTGTGCGGTCGTTGACATCATCCTTCAAAGGCTCGTTTATACACACATCACGTTGATTTGCTGACTATTTATTATGAAAAAAAAAAGCATTTGACTTAGACAACCTTAATTATAACGCAGCAAACAAACGAATATGGCCAAGAAAATAAAAACTATACCAAAGAAGTCATAATCGCGTCTTTTGTGCGGTCGGTGACATTTCAAAGGCTCGTTTATACACACGTCCTGACTGTTTATTATGAAAAATTTTTTTGGCTTAGACAACCATAAATATAACGCAGCAAACAAATGAATATAGCAAAAAAATAAAAATTATACCAAAGTAGTCATAATCGCGTCTGTTGTGCGGTCGGTGACATCATCCTTCAAAGGCTCGTTTATACACATGTCACGTTGATTCTCAAACTGTAAGCAGACATACCTATCTCTATAATTTAACCCTTGGATTTAAATTACCAACATACACACGCGCCATCTTCAACAATTACATGTCAATAACATCAAAGACTATTAGGTATCTACATAATTAATAATTTGATATCTTTACAAAAACTAAGAATAAAAAAGCCATATTATGTCATCAAAAATGCAAAAGACATAATAAATTCATTTCATTTTCAGCCTAAACTTCAAATTAAGCAGTTAACATCTTATGGATCAACGAATATAATCAGCAGAGTCCACAACAATTAATTAATAATAATCAATTAATCCAAAACCAGAAGAAATGGTAAGGTCACATAAAGCTCAATGGTTATGAAAACAAACTTGTACAGATAATAGGCTAGCAACTAATTAGGGTTAATGAATTGAAACCCAACAATTCACGCATGATACTGAAATCAGACAACGGTTTATCGTATCTCTTACAAGGAAACTGAAGCTCTCGGGTATAGATGCTGAAGTTTTATATCCAGTTAGCCCTAATTCAAAACAAATTCACACAAATCAATCACCCAAATCAAACATAAAGCAGTCAAATCAACAACTTACCGGCTGTTATTAACCATGAGAAGCGAGATGTCATCCACCTCAGGCCGAAACACCGCGAGCTGTGAGCCGGATGGCGTAAGTGAAATGAAATTAGAGGTGCTCATATTAGGGGAAATTTCTGTTTAGTATGCTACATTTAAGGAAGAAGAAGAGGATGAAACAATTTTGTATACAACAATTTTGGAAAAGGAATGTGTAGAAAAGAGTTGGTTTTTAATCCTTATCAAACGGTCAATATTCAATCTTGGTTCTTATCTAACGGTTAATATTCAATCTTGGATGTCCTTATCAGACGGCCAATATTCAATCTTGGATTTTTATCCAACGGTCAGTTTTGATTCACACTCTATGGTAACCTGTTAGTATAATATTGTATAGTAGTTATGTTAGTGAGACTTACCGACATAATTCTCGTTAACTATATATTTTGCTTTTACGAATTCTTATAAAGGGTCATTTACTTTTAGAAAATTCTATGGATAATCACTTTGCATTTCATTTTTATAGATTTTAATAGCATAGTTAATGGGTATGTTTGGCAAAACTAGCTGTTAGCTGTTAGCTGGTAGCTGTTAGCTGTAGATTTTTAGATATATTTAGGTGTTTGGCATAGTAGCTGGAAGCTTTTAATAAAATTACTTGGGTGCTCGTGCGGTGCGGCGGGGTGCGCGCGCAACCTGACATCAACCGCATAATCAGTGTCGGTACGTGATTCACTTGATAATAGTGCACACGTAACCCGAATGCAGACGTGTACTTCGTGCAAAGGCAGTAAACGTGTAACCGGTGGCGAAAATCAAGAAACAAACTAAAATATACAATAATTTCAAATAGATAATTTTTAAACCAACCTCTTTTGATCTGAAACCCTTTCCGACCCAACACTGTTTTAATCTGAAACATGTTCTGACTTGGCCCCTTTCGACCCAAAACCGTACTGACACGAACCGAACTAAATTAACCCTTTTTTATCAACTCGTTACGACCCTAATTTGGTCTTACACATGACCCGAGCTCGTCTGACTCGACTTGTTGCCAAATATAACCGATAAAGAAGTATAGCAATATCATACTCAAATTAAAGAGAATAAAATTCTCTTTTTTATGATGTAATTTATTTAAAAAAATATTAACGTGTGAAAAAGATATGGACTTTTAAAGAGTCATGGGGGTAGTTAGTTTTGAATTAGAGTAAAATATGTAACTATTATATTAATTAACAAAGTTGATGATAGTTCAGGTACCAAACTTGTAAATTAAAATGTAAAATCTTGTAGCCTTTTCTCACACGCTAGCTAGTAGTAGTAGCGTTTAAAAAAGGAGCTTTTCTCCAAACTTAAAAGCTTGAAGTTTCTTTAATTAACCAAAGCTTTTTATTGAGTATGAGCTTTTTCTTAAAAGCTTGAAGCTTAAAGCTTCTAAAAGCTCTTTGCCAAACATACCCAATATGTGCTTATTCACCTTATTGGTATGTATTCCATTTTAAGTTATGTTAAAAACTATAGCTAATATTAAGTTTTAACACTAATAATCAATGTTTTAAAAACCGGTTTTTTACTCGTACCGGATTGGGCTAAAAAATGGTACAACCGGTTGAACCGGGTTATACCGAGAGGTTCAACCGGTTGAATAGTTTAACTTATAATTTTCTATAATTACAACTTCAACTGTAAAAATAATCCAAAAGTAAATGATTCCATAACAAAAAATAATTCAAAAGATAATCCATATTAAAAAAATAATATAAAAGCACTCAATTTTAAAAATTAGTCTTAAAGTTTACACGTTTGAATGTTAATTGTTGGGTTAAAAGTAATTTTGATAAAATACGGGCCGCAAATATCAAAAATTTCTCGGATTTAAAACCGGTTTGCCGGTAAAAACCAGTATTTTAGAAAAACCGCCGGTACGATGTTTTAGCAAACCGGTAAAACCGGGCTCAAAATACCAGCCTGCTGTGAGAAATTCGGTTTAACCGGTTCAACCGGCCGGTTTGAACCAGTTTTTAAAACACTGCTAATAATAGCCTTTAAACTTCTAGATTCATTCAAGTTTTAAAATAAGATATAAATCAAATTTTTATTTAGAAAGATAAACTAATTTTAGCATATAAAGAGTTGCAATGTGTGATATAGCAGGAAACATAACAATTAAAGGTAGTTAACGAGCCAAGCTTAGTTGAGTTATGGCTCGCTTGAGTTTGACTCGAAATTCATATAAAGCTGGCTCGAGTCAGCTTAAAGTTAAAATCAAACTGAAATTTTAAACCCAAGCTGAGCTTGATTAAAGTTGAGCTAGCTCGCTCAATTCAGTTGGCTCAAGTTTACAGCTTGGTTTACTATAAGGGTCAAACATATAACTTCTCCTTACCAAATGACTAAAAAGTAAATGTTTACTAAGCCAAATACCAAGTATATTTGAGTTACACAATTTATTAGTTTTTCCTGCTTTTATATAGCAGATACTCTCCATTTCTGTTCCTTTATCGAGGTGGGATAAATGAAGAATGAAATGGTCGAATTTTTTTGAAAACAAAGAGACATTTTATAGTTATTTCTTTCGACCAAAGTACATGTAGCGTGGACAAAAGTGGAAGCTAACTTCCAAGAGATTTGGGATTTGAAGTGTCTTAAAAGATCATACCTAGCTTGTGGTTTCATACTTTAATTACTTAAATTCTTTAATTCATGTAAAATTAATTCTTTTTTGTCTTCTATATGCATGATCTTGCTATTCAATAATTTAAAGTACCTTTCAGTAGAATTCCGATCCAATGCAGCCAAGAAGGAAATTTTAGCAAATTTTGCCAACGCATAAAAAGAAATTACTGAAAAAACAAAATTGTTGTTAATGAGCTTTAGCTCAGTTGGTATTAAAGGGGAATTGAAGATTTGGACCGGAGACTGCAATGCAAGGTCTCAAGTTCGAATCCATTTCCAACTGGGTTTTACCGCAACGGCCCTTCGAGCAGCCAATTTTGTCCGAAATAGGAGATGGTGAGCTAGGCTACCTGAAGTTGTTTATGATAACGAACTTATGGGGTCGCCTTTTAATTATCTTGGATAGCTGAGTTTTATTTATTCGTCGTTAAAAAAGAAGAGTATAAGATTGTCAACATCAATGTGAAAGAAAATCCACATGATTCCAAAATAGTTGAGGTGTCATGTGTACTAGATATTCTTGTTCTAAAAAAGCCAAAGATTTGTCACGGGAAATAGTTTAGACCACTTAATTAACACTTAATAATTGATGTTGGTTCATACTTTGTGCAATTTAGTTGCTTGGCGTATAGGGCATATGGATTAAATAAAACATTATGGTTTAGTTATCCTGTCAACAATACCTTAAACGATATTAAATATCTTTTAATTAATTATTGATTGTTTTATGTAGATTGTAACATGTGAGCTTGTCCTTAAGAATAGCATACTAATGTGATATTAATTGTATTAATTAATTTCATTCTTTTTAGAATGACACTGTTTATATTCTGTTAACTAATGTCACATGGCCTACACAATAAGTAGGGTTCGAACCCTTACCATTTTAGTGAGATAAGCTTCTTACTACCTGGATGTTCTTGATGGGAATTACAAATTTACATAGACAAACATAACTAAGGCAGTTTAATTATAGCCTGGGTAATTACCCGAAGGCATATCATGATATCATTCTTATTCTTATTATTCAAGGTTAAAACACACATACAATGAATAGGTATTAGTATGTGTGCATATAACACTTGGTTAATGCTATCTTGCATATGTATGTATAATACTACCATATAAACTTTTTAGTGTCTTTTCTTCATTTATTTATCAGAAGAAGTATTAGAAAAGATCTACGTCCAACATGTGTTTTCAAATGCTAGAAGAGGTTTTGCATGTTGGTTTGTAGAGCCCATTTCAATGATTAAGTCTTTTGTATTTGTTAGCATATTTCACGTTTGTAATTTTGTTAGCTTTCGTTTAATCTTGTATGTATGTTTGGGTCATAGGCTACTTTGTTAGCAAAACCCATTGGGCCAAGTAAATAAAGGAAGCATGACATACTCCCTGTTATAAATAGTTGAGCATGATCATGCATAACAATCGTTTGGAAAAACGACTTCTCGCCAACTCCTTCTCTCTCTACCTAATCTTCTATATAGTAAATAACTCAAACACATTCCAAGATCCGAGATCTCGGTTGGTTTTAGGTGATTTCCGCTAACCTAGAACCCAGATTTATCAAAAAACGTGCCATAAGATCCATTCTAGGAACCCACATGGTTGAACATTCGTGGAGTTCGTCTATCCTAATACTACTTTTATTTAAGCGTTTTTAAACTGCAAAGTTATCTTATCATCCATAGTCATTACGTTCAAAACGTGTTGGTTATATTTGAGTTCCAGTATTCGTTGTTGGAATAAAAATAATTAACAACTAACTGAAAAGATCATCAGAACCGGATTAACGCGTAAATGTTGAATTTATAATCTAGTATTCATTGTTCGAACTGACGCACACATATATATACATTACTGAACTAGCTCCTCCCTATCGTCACATCGTTTCGATAAAACACAACACATCAAATTTACACTAATTACATTTAGGCCCCTTCTATTATAATACGCAATGATACTTTAATATAAAAACAATTACACAATAAGACTAAATCTTTCGTTTAATAAATTTCTAATAATCCCTCTTAAACTAAACTAAGTCTAAGAGAGATCTTCATATTCTAGAACTCTCTTATATATCTTTGGTTTATTGGATTTTAATAATCCCTAATGAATGGTATTGGCCGATAAGAATCCCTATTCATTTTATAGCCATTGGCGGTCCCAAATTTAAAAAACTTGGCCTTCAATGGTCCCCAGTTAAAAAGGACTTAACAACGTTATATTTTTATCCAAATTTCAAACTAATGTTTTAGGGATTTTGATCGGAAGGAGGATATGAGTCGATTGGTGTAAAACTTAGTTTGAAACGTTGATCCAAACGGCTTGATTTTTGTTAATTGTAAGTTCAAATACCCGAATCGAAGCACTGTTTCGTCGTTTTAGAGCGCCGTTTCGAACTAAGTTTAACATTAGTCGACTCGTATTCTCGTTCCGATCAAAAGTCTTAAAACATTAGCTTGAAATTCGGATAAAAGTATAACGACGTTAAGTTCTTTTTAAAGAGGGTCCATTGAGGGCCAACTTTTTTTATTTTGGGACCGCTAGTGGCGATAAAATGAATAGGGATTATTATCGGCCAATACCATTAAATAGGGATTATTAAAATCCAATAAACCTATATCATTTTAACTAAAACACGAACCAAATTCTAGTATGCTACCTCCGTCCCATTAAAAGTGTCAACATTATCTTTTTTATTTGTCCCATTACAAATGTCTACTTTCAAAATTTATTAGCTAATTTTCAAGTTTACCCTTAAACACACACAACTGACATTAATAAATAGTATTGGTGGACCCAATTTCAAGGACATTATTGTCATTTGGTAAGTAAAAAATTCAATCATTCAATTTATCTTAAACTTTGTGTTTTTCAAACCATGACACTTCTAATAGGACGGAGGGAGTATTTATTTTCATCTTATTCTAGTTTCCTCCCTCAAAAGTCAACATACAACTTAATATAGTTAATGGCCTCCTAAATTTTACTAACAGCATTTTTAATTAGTCTTAGACTTGATTTCAACCATTCCAGTTATTATACGCTTCATCTCATACTTGAAAACTCCAACAACAGAATAAAACCGCCTTCGACACAAGTGTCAAGAAGAACCGTTGTTGCACTCCAAAATAAAATTGCACTTTTTTATTTAACGATTAACAAGCATAAAACTGTCTAGGTACTCCATATAGGATGACTCAATGGCACAAAGCCGCCGCCAACTGGCCCAGCTCAGTCGTACGGAGCTCTTAAACATCTCAAAGTTATCTTCAGTTCCGGAGAAACCCACCCTCCCAATGGGTAAAAACTGGACGCCCTCAGAATCGAGCCGGAGATCACAAAAATTCATGCAATTCTTTATTGAGCCACTCATACCCTTTCCAAAATGTTGTAAGTGAGAATTAAACATAGGTCTCTATTAAAAAACTCAAGCTACAACTACATCACATTGAAAAGGGTGATTTTATAACCACGGAATTTGAATACACACCAATTGAAAACGCAAATTCTCAATGGGAGTGTTTCAAATTTATGGTTAAAAAATTGCACATTTTATATAACCACATAATTTGAATACAAATCCACTAAAAATGCAAAGTCTTATCTAAATTCTTGTTACTGCTATACCAAATAAATTCTTGATACTGCTATACCAAATCCCTTTTGCGAGTTCAATAATTTTTTATGTTGGCGTACAATTTATCTTGTACATTCTTTCAACAATAATTAATCATGAACCTTTATCATAATTTTCTCTCCATTATTAACACTAATGAAAAGATTGTACTAGGTTTAGAGATAAATGTAGTCTTGTATTATAATCCTGTTCTCTCTTACAAATCTACTATTTTAGACACTAAAACTGAAATATTTACGTACCTTTAAAAAAAATAATTAAAAAAACTTACTAATAATAAGTACTATAAAAAACTGTTTTCTATTTGTTCATTTTGTTAAAGGTATAAGTTTACTATTTACAATGAATAACTTTATTTATAATAAATTAGTTTTTTACGTACGTGTTATGAAATATGATAATATTTAGTATTTTTCAACAAATATGTAAATATGATATTAGAAAAATATTAAGAGATAATAGTCAAACTTTTTTAAAGAGGGCATATATAATTAATCTTTATGCCACCTTTACATAAAAATACAAAGATATGAACATTCATCTATTGTGCCTTCATGATAGATTGAATCACACTTGAATATTTTGACGTATAATGTAGGTAATAGTAATAGTAAGTTAGTAACATAAATAATAAACAAAAACATCAAATATAAAATTTTATTCTCACAGAATAATTCTTCAAACAATCGTTTCAAAGTAAAATGCTCTCTGTCTCATTTAGAGAGTTCAAAAAGTAAATACTCTCACAGTCCAAAACAAACAAACAAACACACGACACGACACAACACAACATGGCATGCCACATGATAGCATGTTCGTTTAAGCACATACGAAGTCCTTTGGCACTTTCTTGCTACAAACATTTAGAAGTAAACTGAGAGACAATGGCACATTCAAATTAATTCCAAGAACGTTCGCCTTGATAGCGGTACAAAGGCAAACAGCAGCCTCGAGGTCAACAAGACCTTCAAGAAGGCTGCAACATGGCTTAACTGGTGGGTCTCCAACGACTAGATTAAGTAACTTGCCAAGCACATTGGCGCACACACCTAGTTTAAGGGCATCCCTAGGACAAGTTCCGGTGGATGGCGGATTTGGTATAGGGGTAGAACCAGGGCAGGTGGTACAACCACTGGCTAGTGCAAAAAACAAAAGGTTGAGCGCAAGAAAGAGGGCTAGTGGGGTGTTGGTCTTTGAAGCCATCTCTTTGTGATGTGGGAGCTTATCAAAAGTTGTAATGGGCTATGAAGGGATGGAATATAGAGTTAGGAGATGTGAGGAGTATTTATAGGAGAAAAGAGGCAGGCAAATAGTATTCTATTGCTCTCATGTGACATATGCACCTCAATATAAAATTACCAATATTCTTTATGAATTTTATAAAGCCAAAAGAAAAAAAAACAACTTATTTTATGGAATTTTATTAACATATTTGGCGTGCTCAACTTAATCAGCTTTATCGTAACTTAATCAGTTTGTATCTTATACGACTTCACCTAACATAATCCGTTAACCTTTGTCATGAGTGCTCAAGTATGTGTAACGTTGAACTCAAATTTGAGAAATTTGGTTCACAAAATATAAGGTATCAGCAATAAGAAAAGCTATATCCAATAAGTGCATTCATTATCTCTGAGTTGTTGCTAAAATAATAATAAAGAAACTTGTCTCACATTTGAGTCCTGGTATAATATGACTACGTACACATTCTTCTGGATGGATACATCCTCAGCTGAATTAGTGAGTATATTAGTATTATATAGATCATATATGATCATGCTTACAATTGAAAGCAAGAGATATTCTACTTACAGTGGTCACACAATTTTAAACATATCCACTTTTGTCAATTAGAAGAGATGAAAACACACAAGAGATCAGACAATATGGACCGTTATGAAACATGATCACTCACTGGAGTATTTTATAATTCTCATTATCTTGCCATCGTAAATTCGTAATGAAGCTATGCGCGTGAATGTACAATTATATACTTCATGTTGATCTACTTTTAGTTGTCGTGTTAAGGTCTTTATTGCATGCTCATTTATGGCAAAATTTTAGTTGTTCTTGTCCAAAATGGCAACCCCTTGAGGTATCTCTTTAGTTTCGTCACTAATTATCATCGCATGCAGGGCTGTCTCTGAGAACCCCTTAAATTTTGGGGCCTGGGACGAGTAAAAACGGGTCCCTAAAATCACGTTCTCAACTATGTAATAGATAATTTGACAATTTTATCAATAAGGTTACCTTTCAAAAGCACAAAACAAACAAATAATAATAAACATGCTACAAAAATGACTCGTATAAAACACAAATAAAAGTTTTTTTCTATAAAAAAAAAACAAATTGTGGAAATTGAACCCATGGCCTTTGTTAGGATGGTTTACAACACTTTCCATTCAACCAAAGAGTCATTTTGTAGGCTATTATGTTAAAATTAATGTACATATAAAATATAAATTTTATTTTTTAACAATTATGGGCCTTTTTGGAGAGTGGGTCCGGGTCCGTCGCCCTCCCCTTGGACCGGGCCTGATCGCAAGGATAAGTGGTGCCTTTTATGTGGCAGCATTAAGATAGCAATTAGTGCGTAGTCTGTACCAATTTGATCACATTGGGAGGTTGAACCTTGCAGTACGTTTTGCTTATTTCGGGTTTAAAATTTGATAATGAGTTCATTAAACATGTATCATCTCCACCAAAACAAATTAATGCAAGTGTTTATACATATATAACAAATTAGTATACGTTCAGTCACACAAACGTAAATTAATGATTAGAACTATAAATTTTGTGTTTGTAGAAATTCGGAAGTTAAATTTAAAAAAATAGGGAAAATCATCAAAAATAGCCAAGATGATCGCAGATTTTGCTTAAATAGACATGGACTTTGCATTTATTTAAATATATATGCAATCTAAAATAACAAATCAAAAGGGGATAAATAAGTAGGGACGACTTTTTCCATAGTCCACACGCTGATAATCCGGCTCCTCCAAAGTCCTCTTGAGCAAATGCTAAAGCCAATGCCAATCCCGCTCTTTCACAGCCCACACAACCAGATCTTTCACACACCATATAATTCAGGTCCTTCCTAGCCCACGTGCCGATAATCTCGCTCCTCCACGTATAACTTAAAACTTATACCTATTTGAGTTAAAATTGTGATCTGCATAATTATATTGGTAATTTTTCAAAATAAACTCGATCCTCATATAATATTTATCATCAACTAGTATGAGTATAAGAACAATACATGATAGAGGCTCACCAAAACCTAGTCGCTAAAGCCATATGATATATAGCATACACAAGTAAAACACTTTTTGACACATTTTCACATGATCGCTAAATAGTGTGACACACAAATCACTATAAGAGGAAGAATGAAAGTGTGCACAGTTAAGGCTATGGCTGATCCGAAGATAACACGACATTCAATTCCTTCTTACATCTGGGGCTTGATACCAACTGGTATGGTTCCTTTCTTAGATAGTATTTAAGGTTAGGCATTCCTTTAGTTCCCACGTGCAAATCCATTTTGGATTTCTCTAGAATGGCATAGTGTTGCTTAAGTAAAATACTCTAACAAGAACGTATAAACTTGATGGTTTTATATCTTATATATGTTATTTGATCACATGGCAAAGTATAAAGCGATCGAGTCTCTAGACAAATCTCCATGTAATAGCTTATGTCAGGACTAATCATCCTAATGTGTATTCTCACTAGAAATAGAAACTTTAGGATGTGCCAACTTCCTGCACGTCCTGACACTGTCAGAAGAAACCGTCGGACGACGTTTCAACAGTTTGGACTGTTCTTATCCTTTCACCAACTCTTCGAATTTCAAAATTTCAAAAAGATTCAAAAGTAAGCGGGAAAATACCCCTTACCTTGGCAACCAAGTAACTATAAGACAGGTGCGAGTACAGTGTTAAGGCAAAACCCTTCACATACTTAGCACCTGCAGGGAATTGAAGCCAAAAATACCTCGGCGACCAAGTAACTATAAGACGGGTGCGGGTACAGTGTTAAGGAAAAACCCTTCACATACTTAGCACCCGCAGGGAATTGACGCCAGGAATACCTTGGAAGTAAAGTAACCGTAAGACGAGTGCGGGTACAGTGTCAAGGCAAAACCCTTCACATACCTAGCGCTCCGCAGGGAATTGAAACCAAGAAGGATCTTCTGGGCCATGCTTGCGGAAACGAGAATAACATCCCCGCATGGCGGGAACGTCGAGAACTATATTGTTTGAAACTCCAAGATGGAATTGGTGGTTTTAACATAATTGATCACTATGTTCAAAACTACCAAAACCTCATGGAGAATCCACACAAGTGGGACTCAACGCTCCTGACTTGCGAGGAGGTTACAGACCTCCCCGCATCATACCCAAAGATCAAGCAGGAAAGTCGGGAATTTCTGCAAGTGACATTAGGACTTCCGCGGGAAGAATCCCCATGGAAAACCTTAAAACTAAACCCTTTGCAAAAACCCTTTGCTTAAGTCCAAAAGTTCACCTCACTTATTAAACATTCATGAGAAGAACATTGGACTGGGGGGACTTGAAGAGGTAGGTCCCAGCAGAGCCCAGTTGGACCCGCAGGACTCACCTTGAAGAGAGACGTCTGCGCAGAAACCAACTGGATCCGCAGGACCCACCATGCTCAGAGACGTGACGTCCTTACGCGCAGTACGCAAGCTGTTCCCGCAGGAAATGCCTCCCAATGGCGAAGTACTCCGCCTGTTCCCGCAGCTGCGGATACAAGCCATCAGGGAAGGCCACCCGCGCAGCAAGGCTACACGCACAAGGCACTTAGCTCTCAAAATAATTCAGTAGTCACCTGAAGGAATGAGCAAAGCCGGGAACAATCCCGCACAAAGGCGGGAGGGGGAATACTACCGCCCAAATGAGCCAGTCCGTACGATACTGGAGGATCTTTTGTACTGTACCTGACGAGGTATGGGCAAAAGATCTGACCAGAGATACGACAGCTCATTGACAACAGTATGGCGAGCAGCATGCTCTTGTACTGTATGTCACTATTAGCCGCTGCCTACTCACCAACTCCTGTCATACCACGTGCATAGCCTGCAGTTGGTGGAAAAGGAATAGTACACAGCAGGCCTGGTCACTGTCAGCTGCTGCCTACCCACCAACTACCAGCATGGCACGTGCGTAGGTCACAGTTGGTAGAACAGGAATACTATTCAGCCGGCTATACCCTCTTGGAAACCTACCTTCGGCTATAAATACCCCAAATGGTATGATCATCTCATCTTATCTTGTATCTTACATCTTATACCTGATATCTGCTCTAGCAATCTCTTAATATACACTTATATTCAAGAGCAATCTAGTCTGATTCTCACGCCGGAGGGTGGTCACAAGGAGGTACCCCCCCCCCCCTTCTCAGTGACGAGCTCACGGTGTCTGTTTTGCAGGTTATCAGAAGAACCATCTTTGCCGGATCTAACCCCTCGTGAGAAACATCTATTTAACCCCCAGATTATCCGTAATCTGCCCGGGGTCGATTAGTGTTTCTTCACCTCTCTTACAAACGGCGAGGAGATGTGCCACCACGCTATGGCACGTGGACTCCTCCTCTCCATAACTAACGGCGACTACCACCTTGCCAAGAGAGCTAAGTATGAGTCCCAAAGCAAAACAACCCCCATACTCTTTTGCTGTAGTCACACGCGATCCCGGTGAATCCAACTTGTCTTTTTAAAGGCATCGTTTTCTCTCCTCAAAAACTTTCTTCTCCTTCAAAGGTTGTACAATCTTTACCGGGGCTTGCTAGCCTCTCTGGTTGAATGTATGAGTTTATTACAATTAAAAGATTTATTTTACTTGCAATATTTAAAGATGATAATATTTAATGTTTTTTATTTAACATATATATACAATTTACATGATATTAAAGTATTAAAAAGATAAATACACAACTTTTTAAGAAAGTTCATATAATCTGATTCTTGTATGTAGAGCTGTCGAAAAGCTCTGGGCTTGAGATCGCTCGAAGCTTGCTCGAAAGTAGTTCATTCGATGTGGCTCGATTTTAAATTAAGCCGAGCCTAGCCAACATGGTTTGTTAACGAGTCGAACCCAAGCCAAGGGGGGCTTACTTATTAGCTCAACTGGGTTTGGCTCAAATTATTTCATCGCACACTCGTCTCCTCGCATCTACCTACACCACCCACTTCAAACCAAACCGTCACAGCTCTCTCTCGAGTAATCACTACGAAACTCCTCGATAAAGGTACAAAATTGATTATTTTAGATCTCAGTTATGTTTTTTCGTTGTTTGGCTATTTATTTATTTTAACTATACTTTTAGAAAGCGACTCGTTATTCGTCACTGGAAAAATCCATGATAAAGCTACAACATTGTTTTGTTTGTGTCGCGTTTATAATTTCGTATGGACGATGGATGTTTGGTTGTTAGGCTAATGTTCATGTAATGTAGATTGTACTATTTTGTTATGTTGTTAGGCTAATGTTAGCACATCGTTTAAAGAATTTATTAAGCTGTTAGGAAGATTTTGTTAGGCTGTTAGCAAATGGGGTTAAACAATTTATATGCTATTAGCAATTGGGTTTACAAGTTGCATTACACAGAGAGTACGTAGTTAATGAAAGAAAAACCTTACCAATTGATTAAAAGACACGCCTTTCCAAGAACCAAAACATCTTGTGGTGTTTTATGCTATATTGGTAGGATGTTAGGTTGTTAGGATATGAAGTTTTGTGGCGTTAGGACTTGGATGTATAGTTTTATGAAGTTAGGATGAATGGTTTTGCGAAGTTAGTACTCAGTGTCAAATTGGTGATACATGGACAAATGTACATGCATAGAAGGTTAAAAGGTACGAAAATGGGTCTAATTTTGACATCATGTTTAGTTAACATGCCATATATTAGATTAGCGCAATAGAATACTATAATATAAACTTTTAGTTTGTTGGCTTAATAAGAACATAGATTTTTGGTTTAATAAGAGCAAAGAATGAGATTCTTAAAGAATTTTGGTAATTTTGTATTTAGATGCATCACATGAGAGCAATCAGCAATAGAATACTATTTACCTACCTCTTTACTTTCTCCTATAAATTAATACTCCTCAAATCTCCTATATTAAACCACTACAACTTTGTGATAAACTCCCACATCACGAAGAGATGGCTTCAAAGACCAATACCCCACTAGCTCTCTTTCTTGCACTCAACCTATTGCTTTTTGCACTAGCCAGTGGTACCCGTCCACGCCCTACCCCGATACCAATTCCACCATCCACTGGAACCTGTCCTAGGGACGCCCTTAAACTAGGTGTATGCGCCAATGTGCTTGGAAACTTACTTAATCTAGTAGTTGGAGACCCACCAGTTAAGCCATGTTGTAGCCTTCTCGAAGGCCTTGTTGACCTCGAGGCTGCTGTTTGCCTTTGTACGGCAGTTAAGGCTAACATTCTTGGAATTAATCTGAATGTTCCATTGTCTCTCAGTTTGCTTCTAAATGTTTGTAGCAAGCAAGTTCCAAAGGACTTCGTATGTGGTTAAAGTTAAACAAACAATTATGTATCATGTCATGTCGTGCCGTTTCGTGTGTGTTTGTTTGCTTTGGACTACTGTTTGAACTCTCTGAATGGGAGAAAGCATTTTAATTTCTTTGTAACGATTGTTTGAAGAATTATTTTGTGGGAATAAAATTGTATATTTGATGTTTTTGTTTATTTTGTATGTTGTGTACGTCTTTTTAGGATAAAAGGATGGAAAACAATTGATATTGGAAGCTTTGGAATTTTATACATTTTATAGCATTCATTTAATAGTCATGTTCACGTCGGAATAGAAGGCAAGCACGCAACAAACTACACTACTAGCTGTTTTTGAATACCAAAGCTAAGTCGTTTAAAAATTATATTTATAGATGCATGCAGGAGTTGTAACATTATTATTCATGACCAGTTGAACACAAATAAATAGCTTCACGGCTTTGGGCATAAGGAAACCAAGAATATCAATCACAATAGTTATACACACTTTTTGGTTGTTTACATGAGTGATCAATCACAGACGAAAAGAAGGGGCAGCAAAAGTCTTGTTAATTTGCAAAGGAATAAATGGGCATAGTGTTACTTCACGGATACATGATGCATTTGATTTAAAAAACAGAGAGAGAGATATACTATTCGGGCACCAAGTGTGTTTTACACTCCCATAGTTGAATAGATATACATTTGAAGTTCTAAACTTCTAATAATTAAGTTGAGTTGATCTTACAAGCATATGTTGTTAAAATAGGAAATACATGCCCTAGTTCTTTAATTTTTGAACAAACACACAGTCAAACCCAAGAAAATGTTAAAAACCAGGATGACAAAAAGAAATTAAAAGATTGGGTTTTACAATTCAAAAAGAGGTAGCGGCACAGCTTGTTGCCCGCTTGCCTTCGTTTTCAATGTAGTCACTACCTTGCTTATTACAAAATTAAAGAGATTATACCATCAAAGGAAAAGTCTTATGATGATTACAAAACAGTTTATCTAAATAATTACTTTCGAAGGTTTGGGTACACAACAAGTTGATACAAGGAATGGAGAATCTCGTGACAAAAGGAAACACACGTAGATCAATATTTTCATACTTTAATGCTTGAAAACCGGGAGTTTGATTGCAATGAAGCCATAGTTCATGTAGTTGAATTCAAATCATTTAAAGATTGCATTACCCTATTAAATCTACCATATGATCTGAATACATGCATAAATATTGAGTCGTTGCATTCTCTAGTCAACTGACGCACACTGCCACAGTTGAAACATGATACGATCCAAATATCACAAAGGGCCCGATCTAAAAGAGGGACCCGTAAGCCGACCCGCCATGAAGATTAAAAAGACTTAGATGGATCTTCTTCAAATATTTCAAGAATCTTATTTCTTGATATGCAAGTTATTTTATTTTAATTATGAATTTGTTTCCTAGTTTGATTATGTTTCCTATTTTTCTTGTTTTCTTTAAATACTGTTGAACTTTTTAATAATAATCAGAGAATAATTATTTGGTTATCTTTCTTCTTTACCTTGTATTCTTGGGAGATTTGCAGTTGTCTCGAGTAAACCGTATCAATTGGTGCTTTGATCCTTAGCCTGCATGGCTATGGAAGAACTCTTGTGGGAACATCCACTATTACCTAGTTTTATTGGATCTAATTCTGCTCTATGGATCTCTCAAGCTGAACGATATTCTCTTTTACGCGATCTATGGCGACGAGCATTTTGCGTATGTCATTGGATCCTTTGATGATGAACTATTCTGGTGGTTCAATGGTTGGCATCGGAGTTCCGACTTCCTCACCTGGGATGATTTCACTACAGCAATGCTTACTCAATTCCATGCTAGTTCTATCAATGTAATTGCCAAGTCAGATCATGAAACCATTGTTGATGAGGTATTCAATATCTCCCCTTCTGATTCGGATTTGCAATTGGTTCCATATTATGTTCAGGATACCACATTGATTCATGGTGGGACATCGTCTTCACTTAATGCTATGGATATGCAACAGAAAGTTACTCAAGGATTGAGGGATGCTACCTTAAGTGGGCATGCAACTGGTAAATATAAGCAACAAAATAGTAAATAGTAATGTGATGGTTAATAAAGATGTCAATCAAATTGACAACAATAGAATTAGCTGGTTGCCACCGACACCGTTTAAAGGTGCAACAAGGCGACCCGTGCTGCGCCCCTTGTGGCAGTTAGTTGACATTGGCCCGAATAACACCGAAAGACTCGAATGGTGGCCACTACGGTGCAATGTTGAGTCCGCCCCGAATGCCGGAGTAAGACTCGAGTGGCGACCGCCATGGCGACATCATTCCGTCCTTGAGAACAAGAACGTTTTCCGGGGTCGGGAGTTGATACGATCCAAATATCACAAAGGGCCCGATCTAAAAGAAAGACCCGTGAGCCGACCCGTCATGAAGATTACAAAGATTTGGATGAATCTTCTTCAAATATAATCAAGAATCTTATTTCTTGATATGCAAGTTATTTTAATTATGAATTTGTTTCCTAGTTTGATTATGTTTCCTACTTTTCTTGTTTTCTTTAAATATCGTTGAATTTTTTAATAATAACCAGAGAATAATTATTTGGTTTTCTTTCTTCTTTACATTGTGTTTTTGTGAGATTTGCGGTTGTCTCGAATAAACTGTATCAAAACACTTACATGCGCTTTAACATTCACAAGAGTAATGTCCAGTCATCCTACATTTAAAGCAAGGGTTCAATCCTACCCCGATACTCACTATCATACCTCTATCCACACAACTTACAATGAGGACGCTGAACAAACTAATGAGTAAAATCTTGGTCTGATACCATATAATTAGAGAGAAAATTGGGATAGTTTATGTTATATTAATTCGTAACTTGAAATAGATTACAATGTTGTTCATATACAAATCAAAACAAACGAAACTAGCTACAAAAATAACTCTCGTAAGATATGATTATTTGGGCTAGAAGTCCATTAAATATTTGACAATTTTGTAGACAGTACTCAGTTATATAACTAAATTAAAAATTTAGAATTAGTCAACTTTTATATTTCAACCATTAAATAATAATTTATTTATATCACCACAAATTCAACTTTTGACCAACAAAACCACGGGCATGATCAAAAGATAAGACACGAAACTTAACGTGATTTAGTGGGAAAACAAAAGTTATTCAATATATAATTAGTTGGAAACAAGTATTTATTAGTTGGAAACAAGTATTTTTTATTGTTGCATTTGTCTTAATACATATTTCAAAAGGCTATTGATATACAACTTGGAAACAGATAGATCCTTTATAATGCGAGATTGCGAGGTATGTCCCCACGTACATTATTTTAAGAGATGAATTTGTCTTGCCGTGCCTTGAAAGTATTTTCTCCTAAGACTAACGTGAACTGCATGGAACTAGTAGGAAACCCAATGATGTTAAGATGACGATAATTTACAACACGGCACTTGTAATTTGCGACACGGGACTCGTTTTCTGTAGTTTATCAAACTCTTGCGATATAGTGTAACTAGCAGTTACCGGACGGGAATATAAACGCAGTAATGTGATACTAACATTAAGTCAATAACATATGCAACGGTTTGATTATGGTACAATACATTTTGAGAGATACGGAAACACAGGAATTGCAAATTGAAGAGTATTACTTCATGCCTATTTATATATTTATTATTGTTGGAACAAAAGAGCGTCCGCATTTTTTGACACACCGATTTTAGACATTTGTCAACCTATATTTCTGATTAAGAGATTCATGTAAATACGCATAAATATATTTTACATTAGTATATGACACAAAATTAACACACTCGTTTAACTACTCGTAACATGTTTAAACCTTGATATATATATAGGGGTGGGATCTAGTGAATACCATTCTTAAAGAGAAAACTTAAAAACTCCTAAAAACTAATAAAAACTATTTTTAACTTTTTTTTTAAATTTTTTTTGAAGTTTCTTTTTTTTTTCCATTATTCTTATATGTGGTTATTGGTTCCAAAAAAAAACTCTCGTCGGTAACCTCGTCGTTGTAGTGCACATGTGCAGTAGTGTGCATAGTGTGCATTGCATTAGAGATGTTCAAAACGGTTTGGGACTAGGAACCGGAACCGGTTCCTAACCGGTTCCTATATTCAAAACCCCATTATAAACCGGTTCCAGGCTCGAACCGGTTAGGGAACCGAACCGGTTCTCCCACCCTCGGACCCCTAACCTATCTAACCGGTTCCTGTACTGTAACCGGTTCCAACCGGTTACAATGTAAAAAATTTTTATTTTTTTTCGTTTTTCGTTTGCGATTTGGATTCTAAACTACGATTCGTATTTGTATAAAATGAAAAATAAAAAAAACAATTAACATAAAATTCATTTTATTTACTTTAAGAAGTTCAAAAAAAAAAGGTTACATGTTTTAAAATCTTCAAAAACAAACTAACAAAACATTAAACTTATAAATATAAAGTTGTGACATATTATTTCTAGAAAAGCCTTCTTGTTCGTCGTAATTATTGAGCGGCGACTTCTTCCTCGGAATTACTTGTAGAAATGCCTTCTTGTTCGTCGTGCACTCGAACATCAAGTGGTGTTTCATCTTCGAGAGTGGTTACGTGTTGAATACGATCGATTGAGTCCAAGTGATCCTTTAAGCAAATGCACATCTCCACCGACTCCGAATTTAGTCTTGTTCTTCTCACCGATATTACCCTGCCGCTAAGAGAAAAGGCGGATTCCGAAGCTACCGTAGAAGCTTTGACGGTTAGTAAATTACGGGCCATGGTGGCAAGAATCGGAAACTCGGTTTCCTTTACCTTCCACCAAGCCAAAACATCAAAAGTGCCATATTCCTCTTCGGATAAACCGGTAGAGTAATCATTTGCACTATACCTTCCTAGTTCGCTTGAAAGGGTGTTACCCCTTTGTTTTTTAGCCGTTACGTTGTGAACGGTGTTCATAAGGCTAATCATGGGATCTCGTACTCTAGTAGCACTTGAACTTGATGAAGACCCCCCCGGCATAGGCATGTGTATGTTTGACCCATATTTATTTAAATAAAAGTCATACATAAATTTAAAATTCAAGTTAAAATAATTTTTTGCCTCTGTTGAAAAGTTTAGGTCAACTTCATGCATATCTAAGGCTGAAAAAATTTCGTCTATCACACATTCAACCCCCGTAACATTTAACATTGGGTTTAAAGCGGCGGCGCAAGTAAAAACCGGTGACAATTCAAGAAAGTATTTTTTTAATTTAAACTTCATTGGTAATATGATGTTTGAAAACATTGGACTTTTATATTCAAATTCTTTAAGATTGTTAACCATTAAAAATAACTCCGAAAGAACCAAGGGACTTGTCGGATAATACGTTCCCGATAGTTTCGTAGTTGATGTTTTAAAAACTTCAAGAAAAGTCGATAAGTCATTGATAATTTCCCATTTCTCATTTGAAAAGGGGATTGCCAAATCATTCTCGGCAAGACTAGAATGAAACATTTGTAAAGTTTCTCTTTGTTCCAAAGCACTTTGAAACATTATGCAAGTGGAATTCCATCGATGAGGTACATCCCAATTAGCTCCCAAAGCTTTTCTTCCCGTATCTTTACAAAATTTTCTATAATCCATTTGTCTTTTTTTACTTTTCTTAAAAACTTCATATATCATTAGTCTAAAATCGTTTATAACCGATGTAACATCATCCGAAGCAAGTCCGTCTTGCACGATTAAATTAATGATATGTGCAACACACCTTGAGTGAAAAAATATACCATTGCAAATCGGCGTATATTTTAATTTTAATTTATCAACTGCCGATGTGTTATTCGACGCGTTATCAAATGCCATTGAAAATATATTATTTTATAGTTTATAAGTTTTTATAACATAATCTAAAATTTCAAACAAATTATCTCCCGTATGTGGATACTAAAAGAGTTCGAAAGCAATGGTGCGTTTCATCATTTCCCACGATGACGGGTCTACCCAATGAGCGGTGACACAAAGATAAGATTCGGGTAGACCATGTGGAGCCGACCAAACATCACTAGTTAAGTTTATTCCCGTATTTATATTTTCAAAATATGCAATTAGTACCTCTTTGGCCTTCTTCCACAATTTTAAACAATAACGTTTAAGAGTATGACGACTTACGTGAGTGTATTGTGGTTGATGTGTATCTCGAATCATGGCGGTTAAGCGAGGGTTGTCGAAGTGGCTAAACGGCAAAGCTTCTTGAATCACAAACTTCGCCATACGATCTTGAACTCGATCAATTTGGTATGTAAATATTCCGCCTTCACTATCCATTTGCGTTTGTTGCGAATCGACGTTCTTTTTCAACGCCTTGCAATACGGTTTTTCGATGTGTTTCTTCAAATTTGAATTCGAAAGTGGGTTTAAATAATGTAACATCCCGAAATATCCAAAATGATATTAATTATATTACTTAATAATAGAGGGAAAGTTTACTCGGGTTATCGGGAAATAAATAAATAGAGTAGGAGTTGGTATGGGTCGGGCTAGTGTTGGGTAATGGATATGGGTTATGGACCTGGGTTATGAAAGAAGGAAGGAGAGTCCATGGGCTTAAGCCCATGATCTCTAAATATAAATACCATTAATCACCATTTAATCCTTATTCTCACATATTCCATACACCACCAAAACACACACAACCCGAACCAAGATCCGAAGGCGAAAACCCGAGCTTGTTGGTGCTGGAACGTTGTGACGGACCAAAACAACATCAAGGCTTTCGTGTTCGTAGTTCGACTCGTTCAAGGTACGTTTATAGTTAGAAATCGTTCGTATAGGTTCGGTTTGATTTGAGAAATGATATATCAGAGTTTGTATGGTAAAAACGAATCCAACAAAGCTAATCTTACTGAAAATGGTTTTGATTTGATGGGTTAATCGATTGATAAAAAGAACCCGTAACCTATATGCCTAAATCGCACCCTTTAAACATCGATGTTAGGTCAATTTGATGGTTGGGGTTTGTAGGCGCTGGTCAGACGATCCCGTGGGTACCCAAATCGAGTTATTTGGTTAAGAAGCGAAGGTGATTAAGGGATTTAAGAACGAACAGTAGCTGCAGACGACAACTTCGCCTGCAAGCTAAGTTCGCCTGATGAACTTCGCCTGCAAGCTAAGTTCGCCTGATGAAAACTTCGCCTAAAGCCAAGTTCGCCTGATGACAACTTCGCCTAAAGCCAAGTTCGCCTGATGACAACTTCGCCTAAAGCCAAGTTCGCCTGATGACAACTTCGCCTAAAGCCAAGTTCGCCTGATGACAACTTCGCCTAAAGCCAAGTTCGCCTAAGGTTTAACTTCGCCTAAAGCTAAGTTCACCTAAGGTTTAACTTCGCCTAAAGCTAAGTTCGCCTAAGGTTTAACTTCGCCTAAAGTCAAGTTCGAATAGAAAATAGATTAAAAACGATAAGTAAAAGTAAGCTAATACTAGGCCACCAGATTAGATCAGACGAGTATTGATACGTGTAACTTATACAGTCAGCCGAACACAGTTAAAGAAGGGATTTACAACTATCAGAGGAAGAAGCAGAGTTCAGGTGAGTTTCTAGCCCCATTCCTTGCTATGTTTTCGGGGCTGTGTGCATACTCGATGTGTTTGTTAATACATTTATCCTAAGTGATAAGTGTATGCCATATGTGATATATGTGATGGATATGAATGATTGCTTGTCGGTACGCGAACGATCTTCGGATATTGCGCGTACTGTCAGGTTAAAAATAAAGGTACGAATATTATATATCGAAGATGTATGAATATTACAAATGAATACTTGTCGGGCGTGAACGATCTTCGGATATTGCACGTAACGACAAGGGGTATGGTTGTTAAATGAAGGATGTAAAGAACGCCTAGAATGTTTTTATGCTATAATGTAATTATTGTATATGTGAAGTATGTATATACAGGTACACGAATGGTATGTGAGTTCTACGTTCGACATAGTAAGTTAGGATGGCAAATCCCTCTAGCTTCTGTCGGACATAGACTCGGCTGGTGATGGCGTAGTTAAGGACTGCGAGCCTTATACGTGATGTAGATGATAGATATAAACGTAGATAGAGACGGTAGGCCTTATACGTGTTATAGGAGATAGACGCCAACGTAGATAAGGACGGCGGACCTTATACATAACGTAGATAAGGACTGCGGACCTTATACGTAATGTAGATAGGCGTCAGCACAGGAAAGGACTGTGGACCTTATACGTGCTTTAGCATGGGGGAGGACTGCGGACCTCGTACGTGCTATGAATTAGGTTGCAACATAGGGAAGGATCGTGGACCTTGTACGTGTTGTGGATGTATGATGGTATAGGGAAGGATCGCGGACCTTGTACGTACCATGAATGGTGAACATAGGTAAAGACTGCGGACCTTTTACGTGTTCACGATCGTGAGTACAGGTATAGACGGCGGACTATGAACGTACTCTCGGTAGACTGAGGTTAGTGATTGTAGATATGTATGTATGTATGGTAGCAAGTATGTATGTAGAACAGAAGGGTAACTAGTTAAGTATGGATATGTATCTTCGGATATGTATGTATGTGTATGTATTGTGTGGCGTCCGATTAACTAGAACTCGGTCAGCGTAGCTGACTTTCAGTATGCACGCAGGTGAGTAGGATGAGGCAGCTCGCTTGAGGAGACACGTGGCACTGAATAAGAGGCTGGCATCGGAAGACTCAAAACGTTTAAGTTAAATGTTTCGATTATTTTGAAAGAAAAAATGATGTTTTAAGACAAGACGTGTTTTGTTATGAAATGTTTTATGAAAGTTTTTATATTCCGCGAAAGTTTTAATGAACTCTGATTTGTACGAACTATGTTTATGAGTAAATCCGACGCTAAAGTAGGGCTACCGGGTTCGGGGCCTTACAAGTTGGTATCAGAGCAAAGTTCGAGAGATTTAAGCATCCTACATGCTTAGACTCGAACAGAGAATGGGATTTAAGTAAGAAAGGAAAGAAGATGCCAGTCCAAGAATGCCATGTGTCGCTCAAGCAAGATCAGTAAAGGTAAAGTGTATGGTAAATGGTGTATGTTAATGTTGGCTTATTTGCTAAATGAAGAATGAGTGCAGGTTAGGGATAGGAATAATTGATTGTTTGATTTGACTAACTGCTTAAGTAGAACCAGCACAAAGAGACTCATAAAGGGAAGTGTATAGGACACGGAAAGCAACGTGATCAGCTAGTCACAGCTGGCCACTGTTATTACCTGTTAGCCTTGCTATCCTTGTACTAAATAGTTCCTTGAGTGATGATGTTTGTGTTTTCCCTTTTAGAATACTAATGGCTGGAGCTGGAGAATTTGTTGGAACTGGGGGTCGCACTGGACGTCGTGGCAGGCCTCGTCTGGTCCGGCAACCCTCGGTAGAAGTAGCTTCCCACACCGAAGATGAAGGAAGCGCTGCTGGAGGAGACCAGAACAACAACGAAGTGGTTCAACTTAGCCCTGCAGTTCAAGCAGCCATTGTTCAAGATGTAGTTGCTGCTGTGAAGAACCTGAATCCCAAAAGATCTGCTGGAAGCCGTGAACGAACTGCTGAAGGGGCAGGTGGTGATGGTAGGAAGGATGGGGAAGGAGAAAGAGAGGCCTCGAGTGAGGATAAATCTGTGAAGGTCGATGACAGGAAAAGAGGCCAAGATGGGTGCAACTATAAGTCCTTCAAAGGATGCGACCCGCCAAAGCTGACTGGGTTGGGAGACGCAATCGCTACTCTCCAATGGATAACCACTATGGACAAGATTATCCGCATTAGCGAATGCCGTCCCGACCAAGCTGTGGGGTATGCTACTCAGTCATTTGAGGAAGAAGCTATGTATTGGTGGGAAAGTGTGAAGCAGAGAAAGACTAGGGATGAGATCAAGGCGTTGAGATGGGACGATCTGAAAGAGTTGGTGATGAAGAAGTTTTATGCAGATGCCGAGGTTGAAAGGACGGAGATGAAGTTCCTGAATTTAAAGGCCGGTACGATGACGCATCGTGAGTATACTACTGAATTCAACCGACTATCTAGGTTGGTGCCTGATATGGTTGACACTGAGGTCCAGAGAATCAAATGTTATGTGAGGGGATTGCCACAAAAAAGTCCGCATGTTAGTCAGGGCAAATAAACCTGCTACTTTTGACTCTGCTGTTGAACTTGCAGAAGTGGTTTACGCTGACCTGGCTGAGGACGATGTGGTGGTAGAGGAAAAGAAGGAGAAGAAATGGGCTACCTCTGCTAAGCGGTCTAGCGAGATGGTGACAACAATTGATGAGAGGAAGGCCAAGGTTAGGAACAAGGATGCATGTAAGACGTGTGGGCGAGTGCACCGAGGAGAATGCAAGACTGGGACAGACAGGTGCTATCGGTGTGGAAAGAGTGGGCATTATTCTCGAGAATGCCCTGATCGTCCAAAGTGCTTCAAATGCGGAAAAGCTGACCACATGGCTAGGGATTGCAAGGAATCAGGGGCGGGAGGTGTGAAAGGGTAAAGACTTGGGGAAACTGCAGAGAGGAACACTTGATGAAGGAATAATTGCTCATGCAATGGTTTTATTAAGTTACTATTGCTTAAGGACTTGTGTTGTATTAAGGTTTAAAACTTATGTTTATCAGTGACGTGTAATATGTTGAGGTTGGTTATGAATGATTATTATGCTATGATGAAAGGTTGTTTTAAACAATAGTGTTAAAAGTACTAATCGAAGCCTTGGAAGGATGAGATGAGTCTTGGTACATCGAGGGTCTCATGGACGAGCTACCTTAAATAGCTAAAACACATGACCACCATTCGATGACTACAAGTCAGGAGTAAGAAGGATAACTCAGAAAGCAAAGACGATTCAATAAAGTGTGTAAATATAAGAAGTTTTCCTTTTATAGGGAATAAGTTAGGTTTCGGGGACGAAACCTCTTTATGGAGGGAAGACTTATAACATCCCGAAATTTCCAAAATGATATTAATTATATTACTTAATAATAGAGGGAAAGTTTACTCGGGTTATCGAGAAATAAATAAATAGAGTAGGAGTTGGTATGGGTCGGGCTAGTGTTGGGTAATGGATATGGGTTATGGACCTGGGTTATGAAAGAAAGAAGGAGAGTCCATGGGCTTAAGCCCATGATCCCTAAATATAAATACCATTAATCACCATTTAATCCTCATTCTCACATATTCCATACACCACCAAAACACACACAACCCGAACCAAGATCCGAAGGCGAAAACCCGAGCTTGTTGGTGCTGGAACGTTGTGACGGACCAAAACAACATCAAGGCTTCCGTGTTCGTAGTTCGACTCGTTCAAGGTACGTTTATAGTTAAAAATCGTTCGTATAGGTTCGGTTTGATTTGAGAAATGATAGATCTGAGTTTGTATGGTAAAAACGAATCCAACAAAGCTAATCTTACTGAAAATGGTTATGATTTGATGGGTTAATCGATTGATAAAAAGAACCCGTAACCTATATGCATAAATCGCACCCTTTAAACATCGATGTTAGGTCAATTTGATGGTTGGGGTTTGTAGGCGCTGGTCAGACGATCCCGTGGGTACCTAAATCGAGTTATTTGGTTAAGAAACGAAGGTGATTAAGGGATTTAAGAACGAACAGTAGCTGCAGACGACAACTTCGCCTGCAAGCTAAGTTCGCTTGATGAACTTCGCCTGCAAGCTAAGTTCGCCTGATGATAACTTCGCCTAAAGCCAAGTTCGCCTGATGACAACTTCGCCTAAAGCCAAGTTCGCCTGATGACAACTTCGCCTAAAGCCAAGTTCGCCTGATGACAACTTCGCCTAAAGCCAAGTTCGCCTGATGACAACTTCGCCTAAAGCCAAGTTCGCCTGATGACAACTTCGCCTAAAGCTAAGTTCGCCTAAGGTTTAACTTCCTTTAAGCTAAGTTCGCCTAAGGTTTAACTTCGCCTAAAGCTAAGTTCGCCTAAGGTTTAACTTCGCCTAAAGTCAAGTTCGAATAGAAAATAAATTAAAAACGATAAGTAAAAGTAAGCTAATACTAGGCCACCAGATTAGATCAGACGAGTATTGATACGTGTAACTTATACAGTCAGCCGAACACAGTTAAAGAAGGGATTTACAACTATCAGAGGAAGAAGCAGAGTTCAGGTGAGTTTCTAGCCCCATTCCTTGTTATGTTTCGGGGCTGTGTGCATACTCGATGTGTTTGTTAATACATTTATCCTAAGTGATAAGTGTATGCCATATGTGATATATGTGATGGATATGAATGATTGCTTGTCGGTACGCGAACGATCTTCGGATATTGCGCGTACTGTCAGGTTAAAAATAAAGGTACGAATATTATATATCGAAGATGTATGAATATTACAAATGAATACTTGTCGGGGCGTGAACGATCTTCGGATATTGCACGTAACGACAAGGGGTATGGTTGTTAAATGAAGGATGTAAAGAACGCCTAGAATGTTTTTATGCTATAATGTAATTATTGTATATGTGAAGTATGTGTATACAGGTACACGAATGGTATGTGAGTTCTACGTTCGACATAGTAAGTTAGGATGGCAAATCCCTCTAGCTTCTGTCGGACATAGACTCGGCTGGTGATGGCGTAGTTAAGGACTGCGAGCCTTATACGTGATGTAGATGATAGATATAAACGTAGATAGAGACGGTAGGCCTTATACGTGTTATAGGAGATAGACGCCAACGTAGATAAGGACGGCGGACCTTATACGTAACGTAGATAAGGACTGCGGACCTTATACGTAATGTAGATAGGCGTCAGCACAGGAAAGGACTGTGGACCTTATACGTGCTTTAGCATGGGGGAGGACTGCGGACCTCGTACGTGCTATGAATTAGGTTGCAACATAGGGAAGGATCGTGGACCTTGTACGTGTTGTGGATGTATGATGGTATAGGGAAGGATCGCGGACCTTGTACGTACCATGAATGGTGAACATAGGTAAGGACTGCGGACCTTTTACGTGTTCATTATAGACGGCGGACTATGAACGTACTCTCGGTAGACTGAGGTTAGTGATTGTAGATATGTATGTATGTATGGTAGCAAGTATGTATGTAGAACAGAAGGGTAACTAGTTAAGTATGGATATGTATCTTCGGATATGTATGTATGTGTATGTATTGTGTGGCGTCCGATTAACTAAAACTCACCCAGCGTAGATGACTTTTAGTATGCACGCAGGTGAGTAGGATGAGGCAGCTCGCTTGAGGAGACACGTGGCACTGAATAAGAGGCTGGCATCGGAAGACTCAAAACGTTTAAGTTAAATGTTTCGATTATTTTAAAAGACAAAATGATGTTTTAAGACAAGACGTGTTTTGTTATGAAATGTTTTTTGAAAGTTTTTATATTCCGCGAAAGTTTTAATGAACTCTGATTTGTACGAACTGTGTTTATGAGTAAATCCGACGCTAAAGTAGGGCTACCGGGTTCGGGGCCTTACAAATAAACCCCACAAAACTTGCATCGAGCCTTCAATGAATGGTCACTCAATTCAACCAAATCCCAATTGCACCAAATCTCTTGATTACGATTATGAGGTACAATACGAACGAAACTTGGTTCGGCGTTGGAACCTTGACCAACCGATGATTGTGAGGCAGCCATAACAACAAATATGAATATAGAAGAAGAGAAAACAAGAGATTAGAGAACTCAAAACGTTGTAATAGCGTTTTTTTGTATTGTTTTGCGTTCGGGTTTGCGTTTTGAGTGTTGTGATGAACCCATGACACCAAATACCTATTTATACTAGTAGTGGGGTGCTTGGGGGAGCAAAAAACGGCTATTTTTGACCCCAAAGGTCAAAAAACGGCCAAAAAAACGATTTCCAACGGCTATACTTGATCCAACGGCTAGAACCGGTTAGGAACCGGTTCCGGTTCGGTTCCGGTTCCTACCCGCCCCCACTCAGAAACGCAAGAACCGGTCACGGATCATCGGGTTGAATCAGATAGGGTCCGGTTCCAACAAAAAACGGGTAGGAACCGGTTCGGTTCCGGTTCGGGTCTACCGGTTCGGGTCTACCGGTTCGGTTCCAGGAACCGGTTTGAATGATCATCTCTACATTGCATATATGCAAAAGTGTTTGTATTGCATAGAATACAAAACTATTGCACATATTTGATACACACAATTGTATATATGCAATATAAGACTAATACGCACATCGAATACACATTGGTATGTATGTGTAGTACAACATTAACGCACATGTGCACTACATCGACTTTTACTTTATTATTAATTTTTTTTCATATAATAAAACACTACTACACATATACAACACACAAATATTGAATATATACAATTAAACACTATTAAACATAAAAATACATAATAATACACATGTGTAATACAACGGGATTGCACAGTAATACGTATGTGCATTACAACGGATTTTTTTTTATTTTTTTATTTTTTTCGAGCAAAGGGTAAGAAAATATAAGAATAATAGCAAAAACAGAAATTTGAAAATATTTTTTTATTTTTAATTAAAAATAATTCTTTATGAGTTTTTAAGTTTTCTCTCTAAAGATGAGTTTTCTCTTGATCCTCTACCTATATATATCCAAACAATTGTGATTATAGGCTAATATAAAGTATAGCTGATTGTAAGTCATGGGCTAAACATCTTTTGAGTACTAATCATGTTATAGAATGGATCGATAAAGTAAAACTTATAACTTAACACATAGCACAATGTAAGAAGCCAACAAACAAACACAAAACATCAAATAGTTTATGAAAACTGATAAGACACCAACAAAAATGGTCCTTGGCGGTTACAACTGATAAAACAAACACACAAAGAAAAACATAAAAAGAAAAGAAGAGAAAATCACGATGCAAGCAACATGAAGATCCAACATACATGAAAGATAAATAAAGCATTGATAAAAAAACGTCGCTTTTCTACACATTCAAACGTTGTGGCATTCGACGTGTTCTCTTGGGCCTTGGTTGATGAGGAGACTCAACTGTAGGACTTTCATCAGTCGTTGTAGTGCTACCAGGGGCATCAACATTGACGTCATGATGTGAGAATCTTGATCTTGTTTAGTGTTGTCGTCTGACTGTTTATTATGAAAAAAAAAACATTTGACTTAGACAACCATAAATATAACGCAGCAAACAAATGAATATGGCAAAAAATATATATAAATTATACCAAAGTAGTCATAATCGCGTCTGTTGTGCGGTCGGCAACATCTTCCTTCAAAGGCTCGTTTATACACATGTCACGTTGATTCTCTAACTGTTTATTATGAAAAAAAAAGCATTTGACTTAGACAGCCATAAATATAACGCAGCAAACAAATGAATATGGCAAAAAAATAAAAACTATACCAAAGTAGTAATAATCACGTCTGTTGTGCGGTCGGTGACATCATCCTTCAAAGGCTCGTTTATACACACATCACGTTGATTCGCTGACTATCTATTATGAAAAACAAAAAAAGCATTTGACTTAGACAACCATAAATATAACGCAGCAAACAAACGAATATGGCAAAAAAATAAAAACTATACCAAAGTAGTCATAATCGCGTATGTTGTGCGGTCGGTGACATTATCCTTCAAAGGCTCATTTATACACACGTCACGTTGATTCGTTGACTTTTTATTATGAAAAAAAAAGCATTTGACTTAGACAGCCATAAATATAACGCAGCAAACAAACGAATATGGCAAAAAATTAAAAACTATACCAAAGTAGTCATAATTGCGTCTGTTGTGCGGTCGTTGACATCATCCTTCAAAGGCTCGTTTATACACACATCACGTTGATTTGCTGACTATTTATTATGAAAAAAAAAGCATTTGACTTAGACAACCTTAATTATAACGCAGGAAACAAACGAATATGGCCAAGAAAATAAAAACTATACCAAAGAAGTCATAATCGCGTCTTTTGTGCGGTCGGTGACATTTCAAAGGCTCGTTTATACACACGTCCTGACTGTTTATTATGAAAAAAAATTTTGGCTTAGACAACCATAAATATAACGCAGCAAACAAATGAATATAGCAAAAAAATAAAAATTATACCAAAGTAGTCATAATCGCGTCTGTTGTGCAGTCGGTGACATCATCCTTCAAAGGCTCGTTTATACACATGTCACGTTGATTCTCAAACTGTAAGCAGACATACCTATCTCTATTATTTAACCCTTGGATTTAAATTACCAACATACACACGCGCCATCTTCAACAATTACATGTCAATAACATCAAAGACTATTAGGTATCTACATAATTAATAATTTGATATCTTTACAAAAACTAAGAATAAAAAAGCCATATTATGTCATCAAAAATGCAAAAGACATAATAAATTCATTTCATTTTCAGCCTAAACTTCAAATTAAGCAGTTAACATCTTATGGATCAACGAATATAATCAGCAAAGTCCACAACAATTAATTAATAATAATCAATTAATCCAAAACCAGAAGAAATGGTAAGGTCACATAAAGCTCAATGGTTATGAAAACAAACTTGTACAGATAATAGGCTAGCAACTAATTAGGGTTAATGAATTGAAACCCAACAATTCATGCATGATACTGAAATCAGACAACGGTTTATCGTATCTCTTACAAGGAAACTGAAGCTCTCGGGTATAGATGCTGAAGTTTTATATCCAGTTAGCCCTAATTCAAAACAAATTCACACAAATCAATCACCCAAATCAAACATAAAGCAGTCAAATCAACAACTTACCGGCTGTTATTAACCATGAGAAGCGAGATGTCATCCACCTCAGGCCGAAACACCGCGAGCTGTGAGCCGGATGGCGTAAGTGAAATGAAATTAGAGGTGCCCATATTAGGGGAAATTTCTGGTTCGTTGTCCTTGCGAATTGCGATAACAATGGTTATGGTGTTTTGGTTTAGTATGCTACATTTAAGGAAGAAGAAGAGGATTAAACAATTTTGTATACAACAATTTTGGAAAAGGAATGTGTAGAAAAGAGTTGGTTTTTAATCCTTATCAAACGGTCAATATTCAATCTTGGTTCTTATCTAACGGTTAATATTCAATTTTGGATGTCCTTATCAGACGGCCAATATTCAATCTTGGATTTTTATCCAACGGTCAGTTTTGATTCACACTCTATGGTAACCTGTTAGTATAATATTGTATAGTAGTTATGTTAGTGAGACTTACCGACATAATTCTCGTTAACTATATATTTTGCTTTTACGAATTCTTATAAAGGGTCATTTACTTTTAGAAAATTGTATGGGTAATCACTTTGCATTTCATTTTTATAGATTTTAATAGCATAGTTAATGGGTATGTTTGGCAAAACTAGCTGTTGGCTGTTAGCTGGTAGCTGATAGCTGTTAGCTGTAGATTTTTAGATATATTTAGGTGTTTGGCATAGTAGCTGGAAGCTTTTAATAAAACTACCTGGGTGCTCGTGCGGTGCGGCGGGGTGCGCGCGCAACCTGACATCAACCGCATAATCAGTGTCGGTACGTGATTCACTTGATAATAGTGCACACGTAACCCGAATGCAGACGTGTACTTCGTGCAAAGGCAGTAAACGTGTAACCGGTGGCGAAAATCAAGAAACAAGCTAAAATATACAATAATTTCAAGTAGATAATTTTTAAACCAACCTCTTTTGATCTGAAACCATTTCCGACCCAACACTGTTTTAATCTGAAACATATTCTGACTTGGCCCCTTTCGACCCAAAACCGTACTGACACGAACCGAACTAAATTAACCTTTTTTTTATCAACTCGTTACGACCCTAATTTGGTCTTACACATGACCCGAGCTCGTCTGACTCGACTTGTTGCCAAATATAACCGATAAAGAAGTATAGCAATATCATACTCAAATTAAAAAGAATAAGATTCTTTTTTTTATGATGTAATTTATTTAAAAAAAAATATTAACGTGTGAAAAAGATATGGACTTTTAAAGAGTCGTGGGGGTAGTTAGTTTTGAATTAGGGTAAAATATGTAACTATTATATTAATTAACAAAGTTGATGATAGTTCAGGTACCAAACTTGTAAATTCAAATGTAAAATCTTGTAGCCTTTTCTCACACGATAGCTAGTAGTAGTAGCGTTTAAAAAAGGAGCTTTTTCTCCAAACTTAAAAGCTTGAAGTTTCTTTAACTAACCAAAGCTTTTTATTGAGTATGAGCTTTTTCTTAAAAGCTTGAAGCTTGAAGCTTCTAAAAGCTCTTTGCCGAACATACCCAATATGTGCTTATTCACCGTATTGGTTTGTATTCCATTTTAAGTTATGTTAAAAACTATAGCTAATATTAAGTTTTAACACTAATAATCAATGTTTTAAAAACCGGCTTTTTACTCGTACCGGATTGGGCTAAAAAATGGTACAACCGGTTGAACCGGGTTATACCGAGAGGTTCAACCGGTTGAATAGTTTAACTTATAATTTTCTATAATTACAACTTCAACTGTAAAAATAATCCAAAAGTAAATGATTCCATAACAAAAAATAATTCAAAAGATAATCCATATTAAAAAAATAATATAAAAGCACTCAATTTTAAAAATTAGTCTTAAAGTTTACACGTTTTAATTGTTGGGTTAAAAGTAATTTTGATAAAATACGGGCCGCAAATATCAAAAATTTGTCGGATTTAAAACCGGTTTGCCGGTAAAAACCAGTATTTTAGAAAAACCGCCGGTACGATGTTTTAGCAAACCGGTAAAACCGGGCTCAAAATACCAGCCTGCTGTGAGAAATTCGGTTTAACCGGTTCAACCGGCCGGTTTGAACCAGTTTTTAAAACACTGCTAATAATAGCCTTTAAACTTCTAGATTCATTCAAGTTTTAAAATAAGATATAAATCAAATTTTTATTTAGAAAGATAAACTAATTTTAGCATATAAAGAGTTGCAATGTGTGATATAGCAGGAAACATAACAATTAAAGGTAGTTAACGAGCCAAGCTTAGTTGAGTTATGGCTCGCTTGAGTTTGACTCGAAATTCATATAAAGCTGGCTCGAGTCAGCTTAAAGTTAAAATCAAACTGAAATTTTAAACCCAAGCTGAGCTTGATTAAAGTTGAGCTAGCTCGCTCAATTCAGTTGGCTCAAGTTTACAGCTTGGTTTACTATAAGGGTCAAACATATAACTTCTCCTTACCAAATGACTAAAAAGTAAATGTTTACTAAGCCAAATACCAAGTATATTTGAGTTACACAATTTATTAGTTTTTCCTGCTTTTATATAGCAGATACTCTCCATTTCTGTTCCTTTATCGAGGTGGGATAAATGAAGAATGAAATGGTCGAATTTTTTTGAAAACAAAGAGACATTTTATAGTTATTTCTTTCGACCAAAGTACATGTAGCGTGGACAAAAGTGGAAGCTAACTTCCAAGAGATTTGGGATTTGAAGTGTCTTAAAAGATCATACCTAGCTTGTGGTTTCATACTTTAATTACTTAAATTCTTTAATTCATGTAAAATTAATTCTTTTTTGTCTTCTATATGCATGATCTTGCTATTCAATAATTTAAAGTACCTTTCAGTAGAATTCCGATCCAATGCAGCCAAGAAGGAAATTTTAGCAAATTTTGCCAACGCATAAAAAGAAATTACTGAAAAAACAAAATTGTTGTTAATGAGCTTTAGCTCAGTTGGTATTAAAGGGGAATTGAAGATTTGGACCGGAGACTGCAATGCAAGGTCTCAAGTTCGAATCCATTTCCAACTGGGTTTTACCGCAACGGCCCTTCGAGCAGCCAATTTTGTCCGAAATAGGAGATGGTGAGCTAGGCTACCTGAAGTTGTTTGTGATAACGAACTTATGGGGTCGCCTTTTAATTATCTTGGATAGCTGAGTTTTATTTATTCGTCGTTAAAAAAGAAGAGTATAAGTTTGTCAACATCAATGTGAAAGAAAATCCACATGATTCCAAAATAGTTGAGGTGTCATGTGTACTAGATATTCTTGTTCTAAAAAAGCCAAAGATTTGTCACGGGAAATAGTTTAGACCACTTAATTAACACTTAATAATTGATGTTGGTTCATACTTTGTGCAATTTAGTTGCTTGGCGTATAGGGCATATGGATTAAATAAAACATTATGGTTTAGTTATCTTGCCATCGTAAATTCGTAATGAAGCTATGCGCGTGAATGTACAATTATATACTTCATGTTGATCTACTTTTAGTTGTCGTGTTAAGGTCTTTATTGCATGCTCATTTATGGCAAAATTTTAGTTGTTCTTGTCCAAAATGGCAACCCCTTGAGGTATCTCTTTAGTTTCATCACTAATTATCATCGCATGCAGGGCCGTCTCTGAGAACCCCTTAAATTTTGGGGCCTGGGACGAGTAAAAACGGGTCCCTAAAATCACGTTCTCAACTATGTAATAGATAATTTGACAATTTTATCAATAAGGTTACCTTTCAACAGCACAAAACAAACAAATAATAATAAACATGCTACAAAAATGACTCATATAAAACACAAATAAAAGTTTTTTTCTATAAAAAAAAAAAAACAAATTGTGGAAATTGAACCCATGGCCTTTGTTAGGATGGTTTACAACACTTTCCATTCAACCAAAGAGTCATTTTGTAGGCTATTATGTTAAAATTAATGTATATATAAAATATAAATTTTATTTTTTAACAATTATGGGCCTTTTTGGAGAGTGGGTCCGGGTCCGTCGCCCTCCCCTTGGACCGGGCCTGATCGCAAGGATAAGTGGTGCCTTTTATGTGGCAGCATTAAGATAGCAATTAGTGCGTAGTCTGTACCAATTTGATCACATTGGGAGGTTGAACCTTGCAGTACGTTTTGCTTATTTCGGGTTTAAAATTTGATAATGAGTTCATTAAACATGTATCATCTCCACCAAAACAAATTAATGCAAGTGTTTATACATATATAACAAATTAGTATACGTTCAGTCACACAAACGTAAATTAATGATTAGAACTATAAATTTTGTGTTTGTAGAAATTCGGAAGTTAAATTTAAAAAAATAGGGAAAATCATCAAAAATAGCCAAGATGATCGCAGATTTTGCTTAAATAGACATGGACTTTTGCATTTATTTAAATATATATTCAATCTAAAATAACAAATCAAAAGGGGATAAATAAGTAGGGACGACTTTTTCCATAGTCCACACGCTGATAATCCGGCTCCTCCAAAGTCCTCTTGAGCAAATGCTAAAGCCAATGCCAATCCCGCTCTTTCACAGCCCACACAACCAGATCTTTCACACACCATATAATTCAGGTCCTTCCTAGCCCACGTGCCGATAATCTCGCTCCTCCACGTATAACTTAAAACTTATACCTATTTGAGTTAAAATTGTGATCTGCATAATTATATTGGTAATTTTTCAAAATAAACTCGATCCTCATATAATATTTATCATCAACTAGTATGAGTATAAGAACAATACATGATAGAGGCTCACCAAAACCTAGTCGCTAAAGCCATATGATATATAGCATACACAAGTAAAACACTTTTTGACACATTTTCACATGATCGCTAAATAGTGTGACACACAAATCACTATAAGAGGAAGAATGAAAGTGTGCACAGTTAAGGCTATGGCTGATCCGAAGATAACACGACATTCAATTCCTTCTTACATCTGGGGCTTGATACCAACTGGTATGGTTCCTTTCTTAGATAGTATTTAAGGTTAGGCATTCCTTTAGTTCCCACGTGCAAATCCATTTTGGATTTCTCTAGAATGGCATAGTGTTGCTTAAGTAAAATACTCTAACAAGAACGTATAAACTTGATGGTTTTATATCTTATATATGTTATTTGATCACATGGCAAAGTATAAAGCGATCGAGTCTCTAGACAAATCTCCATGTAATAGCTTATGTCAGGACTAATCATCCTAATGTGTATTCTCACTAGAAATAGAAACTTTAGGATGTGCCAACTTCCTGCACGTCCTGACACTGTCAGAAGAAACCGTCGGACGACGTTTCAACAGTTTGGACTGTTCTTATCCTTTCACCAACTCTTCGAATTTCAAAATTTCAAAAAGATTCAAAAGTAAGCGGGAAAATACCCCTTACCTTGGCAACCAAGTAACTATAAGACAGGTGCGAGTACAGTGTTAAGGCAAAACCCTTCACATACTTAGCACCTGCAGGGAATTGAAGCCAAAAATACCTCGGCGACCAAGTAACTATAAGACGGGTGCGGGTACAGTGTTAAGGAAAAACCCTTCACATACTTAGCACCCGCAGGGAATTGACGCCAGGAATACCTTGGAAGTAAAGTAACCGTAAGACGAGTGCGGGTACAGTGTCAAGGCAAAACCCTTCACATACCTAGCGCTCCGCAGGGAATTGAAACCAAGAAGGATCTTCTGGGCCATGCTTGCGGAAACGGGAATAACATCCCCGCATGGCGGGAACGTCGAGAACTATATTGTTTGAAACTCCAAGATGGAATTGGTGGTTTTAACATAATTGATCACTATGTTCAAAACTACCAAAACCTCATGGAGAATCCACACAAGTGGGACTCAACGCTCCTGACTTGCGAGGAGGTTACAGACCTACCCGCATCATACCCAAAGATCAAGCAGGAAAGTCGGGAATTTCTGCCAGTGACATTAGGACTTCCGCGGGAAGAATCCCCATGGAAAACCTTAAAACTAAACCCTTTTCAAAAACCCTTTGCTTAAGTCCAAAAGTTCACCTCACTTATTAAACATTCATGAGAAGAACATTGGACTGGGGGACTTGAAGAGGTAGGTCCCAGCAGAGCCCAGTTGGACCCGCAGGACTCACCTTGAAGAGAGACGTCTGCGCAGAAACCAACTGGATCCGCAGGACCCACCATGCTCAGAGACGTGACGTCCTTACGCGCAGTACGCAAGCTGTTCCCGCAGGAAATGCCTCCCAATGGCGAAGTACTCCGCCTGTTCCCGCAGCTGCGGATACAAGCCATCAGGGAAGGCCACCCGCGCAGCAAGGCTACACGCACAAGGCACTTAGCTCTCAAAATAATTCAGTAGTCACCTGAAGGAATGAGCAAAGCCGGGAACAATCCCGCACAAAGGCGGGAGGGGGAATACTACCGCCCAAATGAGCCAGTCCGTACGATACTGGAGGATCTTTTGTACTGTACCTGACGAGGTATGGGCAAAAGATCTGACCAGAGATACGACAGCTCATTGACAACAGTATGGCGAGCAGCATGCTCTTGTACTGTATGTCACTATTAGCCGCTGCCTACTCACCAACTCCTGTCATACCACGTGCATAGCCTGCAGTTGGTGGAAAAGGAATAGTACACAGCAGGCCTGGTCACTGTCAGCTGCTGCCTACCCACCAACTACCAGCATGGCACGTGCGTAGGTCACAGTTGGTAGAACAGGAATACTATTCAGCCGGCTATACCCTCTTGGAAACCTACCTTCGGCAATAAATACCCCAAATGGTATGATCATCTCATCTTATCTTGTATCTTACATCTTATACCTGATATCTGCTCTAGCAATCTCTTAATATACACTTATATTCAAGAGCAATCTAGTCTGATTCTCACGCCGGAGGGTGGTCACAAGGAGGTACCCCCCCCCTTCTCAGTGACGAGCTCACGGTGTCTGTTTTGCAGGTTATCAGAAAAACCATCTTTGCCGGATCTAACCCCTCGTGGGAAACATCTATTTAACCCCCAGATTATCCGTAATCTGCCCGGGGTCGATTAGTGTTTCTTCACCTCTCTTACAAACGGCGAGGAGATGTGCCACCACGCTATGGCACGTGGACTCCTCCTCTCCATAACTAACGGCGACTACCACCTTGCCAAGAGAGCTAAGTTTGAGTCCCAAAGCAAAACAACCCCCATACTCTTTTGCTGTAGTCACACGCGATCCCGGTGAATCCAACTTGTCTTTTTAAAGGCATCGTTTTCTCTCCTCAAAAACTTTCTTCTCCTTCAAAGGTTGTACAATCTTTACCGGGGCTTGCTAGCCTCTCTGGTTGAATGTATGAGTTTATTACAATTAAAAGATTTATTTTACTTGCAATATTTAAAGATGATAATATTTAATGTTTTTTATTTAACATATATATACAATTTACATGATATTAAAGTATTAAAAAGATAAATACACAACTTTTTAAGAAAGTTCATATAATCTGATTCTTGTATGTAGAGCTGTCGAAAAGCTCTGGGCTTGAGATCGCTCGAAGCTTGCTCGAAAGTAGTTCATTCGATGTGGCTCGATTTTAAATTAAGCCGAGCCTAGCCAACATGGTTTGTTAACGAGTCGAACCCAAGCCAAGGGGGGCTTACTTATTAGCTCAACTGGGTTTGGCTCAAATTATTTCATCGCACACTCGTCTCCTCGCATCTACCTACACCACCCACTTCAAACCAAACCGTCACAGCTCTCTCTCGAGTAATCACTACGAAACTCCTCGATAAAGGTACAAAATTGATTATTTTAGATCTCAGTTATGTTTTTTCGTTGTTTGGCTATTTATTTATTTTAACTATACTTTTAGAAAGCGACTCGTTATTCGTCACTGGAAAAATCCATGATAAAGCTACAACATTGTTTTGTTTGTGTCGCGTTTATAATTTCGTATGGACGATGGATGTTTGGTTGTTAGGCTAATGTTCATGTAATGTAGATTGTACTATTTTGTTATGTTGTTAGGCTAATGTTAGCACATCGTTTAAAGAATTTATTAAGCTGTTAGGAAGATTTTGTTAGGCTGTTAGCAAATGGGGTTAAACAATTTATATGCTATTAGCAATTGGGTTTACAAGTTGCATTACACAGAGAGTACGTAGTTAATGAAAGAAAAACCTTACCAATTGATTAAAAGACACGCCTTTCCAAGAACCAAAACATCTTGTGGTGTTTTATGCTATATTGGTAGGATGTTAGGTTGTTAGGATATGAAGTTTTGTGGCGTTAGGACTTGGATGTATAGTTTTATGAAGTTAGGATGAATGGTTTTGCGAAGTTAGTACTCAGTGTCAAATTGGTGATACATGGACAAATGTACATGCATAGAAGGTTAAAAGGTACGAAAATGGGTCTAATTTTGACATCATGTTTAGTTAACATGCCATATATTAGATTAGCGCAATAGAATACTATAATATAAACTTTTAGTTTGTTGGCTTAATAAGAACATAGATTTTTGGTTTAATAAGAGCAAAGAATGAGATTCTTAAAGAATTTTGGTAATTTTGTATTTAGATGCATCACATGAGAGCAATCAGCAATAGAATACTATTTACCTACCTCTTTACTTTCTCCTATAAATTAATACTCCTCAAATCTCCTATATTAAACCACTACAACTTTGTGATAAACTCCCACATCACGAAGAGATGGCTTCAAAGACCAATACCCCACTAGCTCTCTTTCTTGCACTCAACCTATTGCTTTTTGCGCTAGCCAGTGGTACCCGTCCACGCCCTACCCCGATACCAATTCCACCATCCACTGGAACCTGTCCTAGGGACGCCCTTAAACTAGGTGTATGCGCCAATGTGCTTGGAAACTTACTTAATCTAGTAGTTGGAGACCCACCAGTTAAGCCATGTTGTAGCCTTCTCGAAGGCCTTGTTGACCTCGAGGCTGCTGTTTGCCTTTGTACGGCAGTTAAGGCTAACATTCTTGGAATTAATCTGAATGTTCCATTGTCTCTCAGTTTGCTTCTAAATGTTTGTAGCAAGCAAGTTCCAAAGGACTTCGTATGTGGTTAAAGTTAAACAAACAATTATGTATCATGTCATGTCGTGCCGTTTCGTGTGTGTTTGTTTGCTTTGGACTACTGTTTGAACTCTCTGAATGGGAGAAAGCATTTTAATTTCTTTGTAACGATTGTTTGAAGAATTATTTTGTGGGAATAAAATTGTATATTTGATGTTTTTGTTTATTTTGTATGTTGTGTACGTCTTTTTAGGATAAAAGGATGGAAAACAATTGATATTGGAAGCTTTGGAATTTTATACATTTTATAGCATTCATTTAATAGTCATGTTCACGTCGGAATAGAAGGCAAGCACGCAACAAACTACACTACTAGCTGTTTTTGAATACCAAAGCTAAGTCGTTTAAAAATTATATTTATAGATGCATGCAGGAGTTGTAACATTATTATTCATGACCAGTTGAACACAAATAAATAGCTTCACGGCTTTGGGCATAAGGAAACCAAGAATATCAATCACAATAGTTATACACACTTTTTGGTTGTTTACATGAGTGATCAATCACAGACGAAAAGAAGGGGCAGCAAAAGTCTTGTTAATTTGCAAAGGAATAAATGGGCATAGTGTTACTTCACGGATACATGATGCATTTGATTTAAAAAACAGAGAGAGAGATATACTATTCGGGCACCAAGTGTGTTTTACACTCCCATAGTTGAATAGATATACATTTGAAGTTCTAAACTTCTAATAATTAAGTTGAGTTGATCTTACAAGCATATGTTGTTAAAATAGGAAATACATGCCCTAGTTCTTTAATTTTTGAACAAACACACAGTCAAACCCAAGAAAATGTTAAAAACCAGGATGACAAAAAGAAATTAAAAGATTGGGTTTTACAATTCAAAAAGAGGTAGCGGCACAGCTTGTTGCCCGCTTGCCTTCGTTTTCAATGTAGTCACTACCTTGCTTATTACAAAATTAAAGAGATTATACCATCAAAGGAAAAGTCTTATGATGATTACAAAACAGTTTATCTAAATAATTACTTTCGAAGGTTTGGGTACACAACAAGTTGATACAAGGAATGGAGAATCTCGTGACAAAAGGAAACACACGTAGATCAATATTTTCATACTTTAATGCTTGAAAACCGGGAGTTTGATTGCAATGAAGCCATAGTTCATGTAGTTGAATTCAAATCATTTAAAGATTGCATTACCCTATTAAATCTACCATATGATCTGAATACATGCATAAATATTGAGTCGTTGCATTCTCTAGTCAACTGACGCACACTGCCACAGTTGAAACATGATACGATCCAAATATCACAAAGGGCCCGATCTAAAAGAGGGACCCGTAAGCCGACCCGCCATGAAGATTAAAAAGACTTAGATGGATCTTCTTCAAATATTTCAAGAATCTTATTTCTTGATATGCAAGTTATTTTATTTTAATTATGAATTTGTTTCCTAGTTTGATTATGTTTCCTATTTTTCTTGTTTTCTTTAAATACTGTTGAACTTTTTAATAATAATCAGAGAATAATTATTTGGTTATCTTTCTTCTTTACCTTGTATTCTTGGGAGATTTGCAGTTGTCTCGAGTAAACCGTATCAATTGGTGCTTTGATCCTTAGCCTGCATGGCTATGGAAGAACTCTTGTGGGAACATCCACTATTACCTAGTTTTATTGGATCTAATTCTGCTCTATGGATCTCTCAAGCTGAACGATATTCTCTTTTACGCGATCTATGGCGACGAGCATTTTGCGTATGTCATTGGATCCTTTGATGATGAACTATTCTGGTGGTTCAATGGTTGGCATCGGAGTTCCGACTTCCTCACCTGGGATGATTTCACTACAGCAATGCTTACTCAATTCCATGCTAGTTCTATCAATGTAATTGCCAAGTCAGATCATGAAACCATTGTTGATGAGGTATTCAATATCTCCCCTTCTGATTCGGATTTGCAATTGGTTCCATATTATGTTCAGGATACCACATTGATTCATGGTGGGACATCGTCTTCACTTAATGCTATGGATATGCAACAGAAAGTTACTCAAGGATTGAGGGATGCTACCTTAAGTGGGCATGCAACTGGTAAATATAAGCAACAAAATAGTAAATAGTAATGTGATGGTTAATAAAGATGTCAATCAAATTGACAACAATAGAATTAGCTGGTTGCCACCGACACCGTTTAAAGGTGCAACAAGGCGACCCGTGTTGCGCCCCTTGTGGCAGTTAGTTGACATTGGCCCGAATAACACCGAAAGACTCGAATGGTGGCCACTACGGTGCAATGTTGAGTCCGCCCCGAATGCCGGAGTAAGACTCGAGTGGCGACCGCCATGGCGACATCATTCCGTCCTTGAGAACAAGAACGTTTTCCGGGGTCGGGAGTTGATACGATCCAAATATCACAAAGGGCCCGATCTAAAAGAAAGACCCGTGAGCCGACCCGTCATGAAGATTACAAAGATTTGGATGAATCTTCTTCAAATATAATCAAGAATCTTATTTCTTGATATGCAAGTTATTTTAATTATGAATTTGTTTCCTAGTTTGATTATGTTTCCTACTTTTCTTGTTTTCTTTAAATATCGTTGAATTTTTTAATAATAACCAGAGAATAATTATTTGGTTTTCTTTCTTCTTTACATTGTGTTTTTGTGAGATTTGCGGTTGTCTCGAATAAACTGTATCAAAACACTTACATGCGCTTTAACATTCACAAGAGTAATGTCCAGTCATCCTACATTTAAAGCAAGGGTTCAATCCTACCCCGATACTCACTATCATACCTCTATCCACACAACTTACAATGAGGACGCTGAACAAACTAATGAGTAAAATCTTGGTCTGATACCATATAATTAGAGAGAAAATTGGGATAGTTTATGTTATATTAATTCGTAACTTGAAATAGATTACAATGTTGTTCATATACAAATCAAAACAAACGAAACTAGCTACAAAAATAACTCTCGTAAGATATGATTATTTGGGCTAGAAGTCCATTAAATATTTGACAATTTTGTAGACAGTACTCAGTTATATAACTAAATTAAAAATTTAGAATTAGTCAACTTTTATATTTCAACCATTAAATAATAATTTATTTATATCACCACAAATTCAACTTTTGACCAACAAAACCACGGGCATGATCAAAAGATAAGACACGAAACTTAACGTGATTTAGTGGGAAAACAAAAGTTATTCAATATATAATTAGTTGGAAACAAGTATTTATTAGTTGGAAACAAGTATTTTTTATTGTTGCATTTGTCTTAATACATATTTCAAAAGGCTATTGATATACAACTTGGAAACAGATAGATCCTTTATAATGCGACATTGCGAGGTATGTCCCCACGTACATTATTTTAAGAGATGAATTTGTCTTGCCGTGCCTTGAAAGTATTTTCTCCTAAGACTAACGTGAACTGCATGGAACTAGTAGGAAACCCAATGATGTTAAGATGACGATAATTTACAACACGGCACTTGTAATTTGCGACACGGGACTCGTTTTCTGTAGTTTATCAAACTCTTGCGATATAGTGTAACTAGCAGTTACCCGTCCGGTGGACGGGAATATAAACGCAGTAATGTGATACTAACATTAAGTCAATAACATATGCAACGGTTTGATTATGGTACAATACATTTTGAGAGATACGGAAACACAGGAATTGCAAATTGAAGGGTATTACTTCATGCCTATTTATATATTTATTATTGTTGGAACAAAAGAGCGTCCACATTTTTTGACACACCGATTTTAGACATTTGTCAACCTATATTTCTGATTAAGAGATTCATGTAAATACGCATAAATATATTTTACATTAGTATATGACACAAAATTAACACACTCGTTTAACTACTCGTAACATGTTTAAACCTTGATATATATATAGGGGTGGGATCTAGTGAATACCCTTCTTAAAGAGAAAACTTAAAAACTCCTAAAAACTAATAAAAACTATTTTTAACTTTTTTTTTAAATTTTTTTTGAAGTTTCTTTTTTTTTTCCATTATTCTTATATGTGGTTATTGGTTCAAAAAAAAAACTCTCGTCGGTAACCTCGTCGTTGTAGTGCACATGTGCAGTAGTGTGCATAGTGTGCATTGCATTAGAGATGTTCAAAACGGTTTGGGACTAGGAACCGGAACCGGTTCCTAACCGGTTCCTATATTCAAAACCCCATTATAAACCGGTTCCAGGCTCGAACCGGTTAGGGAACCGAACCGGTTCTCCCACCCTCGGACACCTAACCTATCTAACCGGTTCTTACCGGTTCCTAAACCGGTTCCTGTACTGTAACCGGTTACAATGTAAAAAATTTTTATTTTTTTTCGTTTTTCGTTTGCGATTTGGATTCTAAACTACGATTCGTATTTGTATAAAATGAAAAATAAAAAAAACAATTAACATAAAATTCATTTTATTTACTTTAAGAAGTTCAAAAAAAAAAAGGTTACATGTTTTAAAATCTTCAAAAACAAACTAACAAAACATTAAACTTATAAATATAAAGTTGTGACATATTATTTCTAGAAAAGCCTTCTTGTTCGTCGTAATTATTGAGCGGCGACTTCTTCCTCGGAATTACTTGTAGAAATGCCTTCTTGTTCGTCGTGCACTCGAACATCAAGTGGTGTTTCATCTTCGAGAGTGGTTACGTGTTGAATACGATCGATTGAGTCCAAGTGATCCTTTAAGCAAATGCACATCTCCACCGACTCCGAATTTAGTCTTGTTCTTCTCACCGATATTACCCTGCCGCTAAGAGAAAAGGCGGATTCCGAAGCTACCGTAGAAGCTTTGACGGTTAGTAAATTACGGGCCATGGTGGCAAGAATCGGAAACTCGGTTTCCTTTACCTTCCACCAAGCCAAAACATCAAAAGTGCCATATTCCTCTTCGGATAAACCGGTAGAGTAATCATTTGCACTATACCTTCCTAGTTCGCTTGAAAGGGTGTTACCCCTTTGTTTTTTAGCCGTTACGTTGTGAACGGTGTTCATAAGGCTAATCATGGGATCTCGTACTCTAGTAGCACTTGAACTTGATGAATACCCCCCCGGCATAGGCATGTGTATGTTTGACCCATATTTATTTAAATAAAAGTCATACATAAATTTAAAATTCAAGTTAAAATAATTTTTTGCCTCTGTTGAAAAGTTTAGGTCAACTTCATGCATATCTAAGGCTGAAAAAATTTCGTCTATCACACATTCAACCCCCGTAACATTTAACATTGGGTTTAAAGCGGCGGCGCAAGTAAAAACCGGTGACAATTCAAGAAAGTATTTTTTTAATTTAAACTTCATTGGTAATATGATGTTTGAAAACATTGGACTTTTATATTCAAATTCTTTAAGATTGTTAACCATTAAAAATAACTCCGAAAGAACCAAGGGACTTGTCGGATAATACGTTCCCGATAGTTTCGTAGTTGATGTTTTAAAAACTTCAAGAAAAGTCGATAAGTCATTGATAATTTCCCATTTCTCATTTGAAAAGGGGATTGCCAAATCATTCTCGGCAAGACTAGAATGAAACATTTGTAAAGTTTCTCTTTGTTCCAAAGCACTTTGAAACATTATGCAAGTGGAATTCCATCGATGAGGTACATCCCAATTAGCTCCCAAAGCTTTTCTTCCCGTATCTTTACAAAATTTTCTATAATCCATTTGTCTTTTTTTACTTTTCTTAAAAACTTCATATATCATTAGTCTAAAATCGTTTATAACCGATGTAACATCATCCGAAGCAAGTCCGTCTTGCACGATTAAATTAATGATATGTGCAACACACCTTGAGTGAAAAAATATACCATTGCAAATCGGCGTATATTTTAATTTTAATTTATCAACCGCCGATGTATTATTCGACGCGTTATCAAATGCCATTGAAAATATATTATTTTATAGTTTATAAGTTTTTATAACATAATCTAAAATTTCAAACAAATTATCTCCCGTATGTGGATACTCAAAGAGTTCGAAAGCAATGGTGCGTTTCATCATTTCCCACGATGACGGGTCTACCCAATGAGCGGTGACACAAAGATAAGATTCGGGTAGACCATGTGGAGCCGACCAAACATCACTAGTTAAGTTTATTCCCGTATTTATATTTTCAAAATATGCAATTAGTACCTCTTTGGCCTTCTTCCACAATTTTAAACAATAACGTTTAAGAGTATGACGACTTACGTGAGTGTATTGTGGTTGATGTGTATCTCGAATCATGGCGGTTAAGCGAGGGTTGTCGAAGTGGCTAAACGGCAAAGCTTCTTGAATCACAAACTTCGCCATACGATCTTGAACTCGATCAATTTGGTATGTAAATATTCCGCCTTCACTATCCATTTGCGTTTGTTGCGAATCGACGTTCTTTTTCAACGCCTTGCAATACGGTTTTTCGATGTGTTTCTTCAAATTTGAATTCGAAAGTGGGTTTAAATAATGTAACATCCCGAAATATCCAAAATGATATTAATTATATTACTTAATAATAGAGGGAAAGTTTACTCGGGTTATCGGGAAATAAATAAATAGAGTAGGAGTTGGTATGGGTCGGGCTAGTGTTGGGTAATGGATATGGGTTATGGACCTGGGTTATGAAAGAAGGAAGGAGAGTCCATGGGCTTAAGCCCATGATCTCTAAATATAAATACCATTAATCACCATTTAATCCTTATTCTCACATATTCCATACACCACCAAAACACACACAACCCGAACCAAGATCCGAAGGCGAAAACCCGAGCTTGTTGGTGCTGGAACGTTGTGACAGACCAAAACAACATCAAGGCTTTCGTGTTCGTAGTTCGACTCGTTCAAGGTACGTTTATAGTTAGAAATCGTTCGTATAGGTTCGGTTTGATTTGAGAAATGATAGATCAGAGTTTGTATGGTAAAAACGAGTCCAACAAAGCTAATCTTACTGAAAATGGTTTTGATTTGATGGGTTAATCGATTGATAAAAAGAACCCGTAACCTATATGCCTAAATCGCACCCTTTAAACATCGATGTTAGGTCAATTTGATGGTTCGGGTTTGTAGGCTCTGGTCAGACGATCCCGTGGGTACCTAAATCGAGTTATTTGGTTAAGAAGCGAAGGTGATTAAGGGATTTAAGAACGTACAGTAGCTGCAGACGACAACTTCGCCTGCAAGCTAAGTTCGCCTGATGAACTTCGCCTGCAAGCTAAGTTCGCCTGATGAAAACTTCGCCTAAAGCCAAGTTCGCCTGATGACAACTTCGCCTAAAGCCAAGTTCGCCTGATGACAACTTCGCCTAAAGCCAAGTTCGCCTGATGACAACTTCGCCTAAAGCCAAGTTCGCCTGATGACAACTTCGCCTAAAGCCAAGTTCGCCTGATGACAACTTCGCCTAAAGCTAAGTTCGCCTAAGGTTTAACTTCGCCTAAAGCTAAGTTCGCCTAAGGTTTAACTTCGCCTAAAGCTAAGTTCGCCTAAGGTTTAACTTCGCCTAAAGTCAAGTTCGAATAGAAAATAGATTAAAAACGATAAGTAAAAGTAAGCTAATACTAGGCCACCAGATTAGATCAGACGAGTATTGATACGTGTAACTTATACAGTCAGCCGAACACAGTTAAAGAAGGGATTTACAACTATCAGAGGAAGAAGCAGAGTTCAGGTGAGTTTCTAGCCCCATTCCTTGTTATGTTTTCGGGGCTGTGTGCATACTCGATGTGTTTGTTAATACATTTATCCTAAGTGATAAGTGTATGCCATATGTGATATATGTGATGGATATGAATGATTGCTTGTCGGTACGCAAACGATCTTCGGATATTGCGCGTACTGTCAGGTTAAAAATAAAGGTACGAATATTATATATCGAAGATGTATGAATATTACAAATGAATACTTGTCGGGCGTGAACGATCTTCGGATATTGCACGTAACGACAAGGGGTATGGTTGTTAAATGAAGGATGTAAAGAACGCCTAGAATGTTTTTATGCTATAATGTAATTATTGTATATGTGAAGTATGTATATACAGGTACACGAATGGTATGTGAGTTCTACGTTCGACATAGTAAGTTAGGATGGCAAATCCCTCTAGCTTCTGTCGGACATAGACTCGGCTGGCGATGGCGTAGTTAAGGACTGCGAGCCTTATACGTGATGTAGATGATAGATATAAACGTAGATAGAGACGGTAGGCCTTATACGTGTTATAGGAGATAGACGCCAACGTAGATAAGGACGGCGGACCTTATACGTAACGTAGATAAGGACTGCGGACCTTATACGTAATGTAGATAGGCGTCAGCACAGGAAAGGACTGTGGACCTTATACGTGCTTTAGCATGGGGGAGGACTGCGGACCTCGTACGTGCTATGAATTAGGTTGCAACATAGGGAAGGATCGTGGACCTTGTACGTGTTGTGGATGTATGATGGTATAGGGAAGGATCGCGGACCTTGTACGTACCATGAATGGTGAACATAGGTAAAGACTGCGGACCTTTTACGTGTTCACGATCGTGAGTACAGGTATAGACGGCGGACTATGAACGTACTCTCGGTAGACTGAGGTTAGTGATTGTAGATATGTATGTATGTATGGTAGCAAGTATGTATGTAGAACAGAAGGGTAACTAGTTAAGTATGGATATGTATCTTCGGATATGTATGTATGTGTATGTATTGTGTGGCGTCCGATTAACTAGAACTCGGTCAGCGTAGCTGACTTTCAGTATGCACGCAGGTGAGTAGGATGAGGCAGCTCGCTTGAGGAGACACGTGGCACTGAATAAGAGGCTGGCATCGGAAGACTCAAAACGTTTAAGTTAAATGTTTCGATTATTTTGAAAGAAAAAATGATGTTTTAAGACAAGACGTGTTTTGTTATGAAATGTTTTATGAAAGTTTTTATATTCCGCGAAAGTTTTAATGAACTCTGATTTGTACGAACTATGTTTATGAGTAAATCCGACGCTAAAGTAGGGCTACCGGGTTCGGGGCCTTACAAGTTGGTATCAGAGCAAAGTTCGAGAGATTTAAGCATCCTACATGCTTAGACTCGAACAGAGAATGGGATTTAAGTAAGAAAGGAAAGAAGATGCCAGTCCAAGAATGCCATGTGTCGCTCAAGCAAGATCAGTAAAGGTAAAGTGTATGGTAAATGGTGTATGTTAATGTTGGCTTATTTGCTAAATGAAGAATGAGTGCAGGTTAGGGATAGGAATAATTGATTGTTTGATTTGACTAACTGCTTAAGTAGAACCAGCACAAAGAGACTCATAAAGGGAAGTGTATAGGACACGGAAAGCAACGTGATCAGCTAGTCACAGCTGGCCACTGTTATTACCTGTTAGCCTTGCTATCCTTGTACTAAATAGTTCCTTGAGTGATGATGTTTGTGTTTTCCCTTTTAGAATACTAATGGCTGGAGCTGGAGAATTTGTTGGAACTGGGGGTCGCACTGGACGTCGTGGCAGGCCTCGTCTGGTCCGGCAACCCTCGGTAGAAGTAGCTTCCCACACCGAAGATGAAGGAAGCGCTGCTGGAGGAGACCAGAACAACAACGAAGTGGTTCAACTTAGCCCTGCAGTTCAAGCAGCCATTGTTCAAGATGTAGTTGCTGCTGTGAAGAACCTGAATCCCAAAAGATCTGCTGGAAGCCGTGAACGAACTGCTGAAGGGGCAGGTGGTGATGGTAGGAAGGATGGGGAAGGAGAAAGAGAGGCCTCGAGTGAGGATAAATCTGTGAAGGTCGATGACAGGAAAAGAGGCCAAGATGGGTGCAACTATAAGTCCTTCAAAGGATGCGACCCGCCAAAGCTGACTGGGTTGGGAGACGCAATCGCTACTCTCCAATGGATAACCACTATGGACAAGATTATCCGCATTAGCGAATGCCGTCCCGACCAAGCTGTGGGGTATGCTACTCAGTCATTTGAGGAAGAAGTTATGTATTGGTGGGAAAGTGTGAAGCAGAGAAAGACTAGGGATGAGATCAAGGCGTTGAGATGGGACGATCTGAAAGAGTTGGTGATGAAGAAGTTTTATGCAGATGCCGAGGTTGAAAGGACGGAGATGAAGTTCCTGAATTTAAAGGCCGGTACGATGACGCATCGTGAGTATACTACTGAATTCAACCGACTATCTAGGTTGGTGCCTGATATGGTTGACACTGAGGTCCAGAGAATCAAATGTTATGTGAGGGGATTGCCACAAAAAAGTCCGCATGTTAGTCAGGGCAAATAAACCTGCTACTTTTGACTCTGCTGTTGAACTTGCAGAAGTGGTTTACGCTGACCTGGCTGAGGACGATGTGGTGGTAGAGGAAAAGAAGGAGAAGAAATGGGCTACCTCTGCTAAGCGGTCTAGCGAGATGGTGACAACAATTGATGAGAGGAAGGCCAAGGTTAGGAACAAGGATGCATGTAAGACGTGTGGGCGAGTGCACCGGGGAGAATGCAAGACTGGGACAGACAGGTGCTATCGGTGTGGAAAGAGTGGGCATTATTCTCGAGAATGCCCTGATCGTCCAAAGTGCTTCAAATGCGGAAAAGCTGACCACATGGCTAGGGATTGCAAGGAATCAGGGGCGGGAGGTGTGAAAGGGTAAAGACTTGGGGAAACTGCAGAGAGGAACACTTGATGAAGGAATAATTGCTCATGCAATGGTTTTATTAAGTTACTTTTGCTTAAGGACTTGTGTTGTATTAAGGTTTAAAACTTATGTTTATCAGTGACGTGTAATATGTTGAGGTTGGTTATGAATGATTATTATGCTATGATGAAAGGTTGTTTTAAACAATAGTGTTAAAAGTACTAATCGAAGCCTTGGAAGGATGAGATGAGTCTTGGTACATCGAGGGTCTCATGGACGAGCTACCTTAAATAGCTAAAACACATGACCACCATTCGATGACTACAAGTCAGGAGTAAGAAGGATAACTCAGAAAGCAAAGACGATTCAATAAAGTGTGTAAATATAAGAAGTTTTCCTTTTATAGGGAATAAGTTAGGTTTCGGGGACGAAACCTCTTTAAGGAGGGAAGACTTGTAACATCCCGAAATTTCCAAAATGATATTAATTATATTACTTAATAATAGAGGGAAAGTTTACTCGGGTTATCGAGAAATAAATAAATAGAGTAGGAGTTGGTATGGGTCGGGCTAGTGTTGGGTAATGGATATGGGTTATGGACCTGGGTTATGAAAGAAGGAAGGAGAGTCCATGGGCTTAAGCCCATGATCCCTAAATATAAATACCATTAATCACCATTTAATCCTCATTCTCACATATTCCATACACCACCAAAACACACACAACCCGAACCAAGATCCGAAAGCGAAAACCCGAGCTTGTTGGTGCTGGAACGTTGTGACGGACCAAAACAACATCAAGGCTTCCGTGTTCGTAGTTCGACTCGTTCAAGGTACGTTTATAGTTAGAAATCGTTCGTATAGGTTCGGTTTGATTTGAGAAATGATAGATCTGAGTTTGTATGGTAAAAACGAATCCAACAAAGCTAATCTTACTGAAAATGGTTATGATTTGATGGGTTAATCGATTGATAAAAAGAACCCGTAACCTATATGCATAAATCGCACCCTTTAAACATCGATGTTAGGTCAATTTGATGGTTGGGGTTTGTAGGCGCTGGTCAGACGATCCCGTGGGTACCTAAATCGAGTTATTTTGTTAAGAAACGAAGGTGATTAAGGGATTTAAGAACGAACAGTAGCTGCAGACGACAACTTCGCCTGCAAGCTAAGTTCGCTTGATGAACTTCGCCTGCAAGCTAAGTTCGCCTGATGATAACTTCGCCTAAAGCCAAGTTCGCCTGATGACAACTTCGCCTAAAGCCAAGTTCGCCTGATGACAACTTCGCCTAAAGCCAAGTTCGCCTGATGACAACTTCGCCTAAAGCCAAGTTCGCCTGATGACAACTTCGCCTAAAGCCAAGTTCGCCTGATGACAACTTCGCCTAAAGCCAAGTTCGCCTAATGACAACTTCGCCTAAAGCTAAGTTCGCCTAAGGTTTAACTTCGCCTAAAGCTAAGTTCGCCTAAGGTTTAACTTCGCCTAAAGTCAAGTTCGAATAGAAAATAAATTAAAAACGATAAGTAAAAGTAAGCTAATACTAGGCCACCAGATTAGATCAGACGAGTATTGATACGTGTAACTTATACAGTCAGCCGAACACAGTTAAAGAAGGGATTTACAACTATCAGAGGAAGAAGCAGAGTTCAGGTGAGTTTCTAGCCCCATTCCTTGTTATGTTTTCGGGGCTGTGTGCATACTCGATGTGTTTGTTAATACATTTATCCTAAGTGATAAGTGTATGCCATATGTGATATATGTGATGGATATGAATGATTGCTTGTCGGTACGCGAACGATCTTCGGATATTGCGCGTACTGTCAGGTTAAAAATAAAGGTACGAATATTATATATCGAAAATGTATGAATATTACAAATGAATACTTGTCGGGGCGTGAACGATCTTCGGATATTGCACGTAACGACAAGGGGTATGGTTGTTAAATGAAGGATGTAAAGAACGCCTAGAATGTTTTTATGCTATAATGTAATTATTGTATATGTGAAGTATGTGTATACAGGTACACGAATGGTATGTGAGTTCTACGTTCGACATAGTAAGTTAGGATGGCAAATCCCTCTAGCTTCTGTCGGACATAGACTCGGCTGGTGATGGCGTAGTTAAGGACTGCGAGCCTTATACGTGATGTAGATGATAGATATAAACGTAGATAGAGACGGTAGGCCTTATACGTGTTATAGGAGATAGACGCCAACGTAGATAAGGACGGCGGACCTTATACGTAACGTAGATAAGGACTGCGGACCTTATACGTAATGTAGATAGGCGTTAGCACAGGAAAGGACTGTGGACCTTATACGTGCTTTAGCATGAGGGAGGACTGCGGACCTCGTACGTGCTATGAATTAGGTTGCAACATAGGGAAGGATCGTGGACCTTGTACGTGTTGTGGATGTATGATGGTATAGGGAAGGATCGCGGACCTTGTACGTACCATGAATGGTGAACATAGGTAAGACTGCGGACCTTTTACGTGTTCATTATAGACGGCGGACTATGAACGTACTCTCGGTAGACTGAGGTTAGTGATTGTAGATATGTATGTATGTATGGTAGCAAGTATGTATGTAGAACAGAAGGGTAACTAGTTAAGTATGGATATGTATCTTCGGATATGTATGTATGTGTATGTATTGTGTGGCGTCCGATTAACTAAAACTCACTCAGCGTAGCTGACTTTTAGTATGCACGCAGGTGAGTAGGATGAGGCAGCTCGCTTGAGGAGACACGTGGCACTGAATAAGAGGCTGGCATCGGAAGACTCAAAACGTTTAAGTTAAATGTTTCGATTATTTTAAAAGACAAAATGATGTTTTAAGACAAGACGTGTTTTGTTATGAAATGTTTTTTGAAAGTTTTTATATTCCGCGAAAGTTTTAATGAACTCTGATTTGTACGAACTGCGTTTATGAGTAAATCCGACGCTAAAGTAGGGCTACCGGGTTCGGGGCCTTACAAATAAACCCCACAAAACTTGCATCGAGCCTTCAATGAATGGTCACTCAATTCAACCAAATCCCAATTGCACCAAATCTCTTGATTACGATTATGAGGTACAATACGAACGAAACTTGGTTCGGCGTTGGAACCTTGACCAACCGATGATTGTGAGGCAGCCATAACAACAAATATGAATATAGAAGAAGAGAAAACAAGAGATTAGAGAACTCAAAACGTTGTAATAGCGTTTTTTTGTATTGTTTTGCGTTCGGGTTTGCGTTTTGAGTGTTGTGATGAACCCATGACACCTAATACCTATTTATACTATTAGTGGGGTGCTTGGGGGAGCAAAAACGGCTATTTTTGACCCCAAAGGTCAAAAAACGGCCAAAAAAACGATTTCCAACGGCTATACTCGATCCAACGGCTAGAACCGGTTAGGAACCGGTTCCGGTTCGGTTCCGGTTCCTACCCGCCCCCACTCAGAAACGCAAGAACCGGTCACGGATCATCGGGTTGAATCAGATAGGGTCCGGTTCCTACAAAAAACGGGTAGGAACCGGTTCGGTTCCGGTTCGGGTCTACCGGTTCGGTTCCAGGAACCGGTTTGAATGATCATCTCTACATTGCATATATGCAAAAGTGTTTGTATTGCATAGAATACAAAACTATTGCACATATTTGATACACACAATTGTATATATGCAATATAAGACTAATACGCACATCGAATACACATTGGTATGTATGTGTAGTACAACATTAACGCACATGTGCACTACATCGACTTTTACTTTATTATTAATTTTTTTTCATATAATAAAACACTACTACACATATACAACACACAAATATTGAATATATACAATTAAACACTATTAAACATAAAAATACATAATAATACACATGTGTAATACAACGGGATTGCACAGTAATACGTATGTGCATTACAACGGATTTTTTTTTATTTTTTTATTTTTTTCGAGCAAAGGGTAAGAAAATATAAGAATAATAGCAAAAACAGAAATTTGAAAATATTTTTTTATTTTTAATTAAAAATAATTCTTTATGAGTTTTTAAGTTTTCTCTCTAAAGATGAGTTTTCTCTTGATCCTCTACCTATATATATCCAAACAATTGTGATTATAGGCTAATATAAAGTATAGCTGATTGTAAGTCATGGGCTAAACATCTTTTGAGTACTAATCATGTTATAGAATGGATCGATAAAGTAAAACTTATAACTTAACACATAGCACAATGTAAGAAGCCAACAAACAAACACAAAACATCAAATAGTTTATGAAAACTGATAAGACACCAACAAAAATGGTCCTTGGCGGTTACAACTGATAAAACAAACACACAAAGAAAAACATAAAAAGAAAAGAAGAGAAAATCACGATGCAAGCAACATGAAGATCCAACATACATGAAAGATAAATAAAGCATTGATAAAAAAACGTCGCTTTTCTACACATTCAAACGTTGTGGCATTCGACGTGTTCTCTTGGGCCTTGGTTGATGAGGAGACTCAACTGTAGGACTTTCATCAGTCGTTGTAGTGCTACCAGGGGCATCAACATTGACGTCATGATGTGAGAATCTTGATCTTGTTTAGTGTTGTCGTCTGACTGTTTATTATGAAAAAAAAAACATTTGACTTAGACAACCATAAATATAACGCAGCAAACAAATGAATATGGCAAAAAATATATATAAATTATACCAAAGTAGTCATAATCGCGTCTGTTGTGCGGTCGGCAACATCGTCCTTCAAAGGCTCGTTTATACACATGTCACGTTGATTCTCTGACTGTTTATTATGAAAAAAAAAGCATTTGACTTAGACAGCCATAAATATAACGCAGCAAACAAATGAATATGGCAAAAAAATAAAAACTATACCAAAGTAGTAATAATCACGTCTGTTGTGCGGTCGGTGACATCATCCTTCAAAGGCTCGTTTATACACACATCACGTTGATTCGCTGACTATCTATTATGAAAAACAAAAAAAGCATTTGACTTAGACAACCATAAATATAACGCAGCAAACAAACGAATATGGCAAAAAAATAAAAACTATACCAAAGTAGTCATAATCGCGTATGTTGTGCGGTCGGTGACATTATCCTTCAAAGGCTCATTTATACACACGTCACGTTGATTCATTGACTTTTTATTATGAAAAAAAAAGCATTTGACTTAGACAGCCATAAATATAACGCAGCAAACAAACGAATATGGCAAAAAATTAAAAACTATACCAAAGTAGTCATAATTGCGTCTGTTGTGCGGTCGTTGACATCATCCTTCAAAGGCTCGTTTATACACACATCACGTTGATTTGCTGACTATTTATTATGAAAAAAAAAGCATTTGACTTAGACAACCTTAATTATAACGCAGCAAACAAACGAATATGGCCAAGAAAATAAAAACTATACCAAAGAAGTCATAATCGCGTCTTTTGTGCGGTCGGTGACATTTCAAAGGCTCGTTTATACACACGTCCTGACTGTTTATTATGAAAAAAAATTTTGGCTTAGACAACCATAAATATAACGCAGCAAACAAATGAATATAGCAAAAAAATAAAAATTATACCAAAGTAGTCATAATCGCGTCTGTTGTGCGGTCGGTGACATCATCCTTCAAAGGCTCGTTTATACACATGTCACGTTGATTCTCAAACTGTAAGCAGACATACCTATCTCTATAATTTAACCCTTGGATTTAAATTACCAACATACACACGCGCCATCTTCAACAATTACATGTCAATAACATCAAAGACTATTAGGTATCTACATAATTAATAATTTGATATCTTTACAAAAACTAAGAATAAAAAAGCCATATTATGTCATCAAAAATGCAAAAGACATAATAAATTCATTTCATTTTCAGCCTAAACTTCAAATTAAGCAGTTAACATCTTATGGATCAACGAATATAATCAGCAGAGTCCACAACAATTAATTAATAATAATCAATTAATCCAAAACCAGAAGAAATGGTAAGGTCACATAAAGCTCAATGGTTATGAAAACAAACTTGTACAGATAATAGGCTAGCAACTAATTAGGGTTAATGAATTGAAACCCAACAATTCACGCATGATACTGAAATCAGACAACGGTTTATCGTATCTCTTACAAGGAAACTGAAGCTCTCGGGTATAGATGCTGAAGTTTTATATCCAGTTAGCCCTAATTCAAAACAAATTCACACAAATCAATCACCCAAATCAAACATAAAGCAGTCAAATCAACAACTTACCGGCTGTTATTAACCATGAGAAGCGAGATGTCATCCACCTCAGGCCGAAACAACGCGAGCTGTGAGCCGGATGGCGTAAGTGAAATGAAATTAGAGGTGCTCATATTAGGGGAAATTTCTGTTTAGTATGCTACATTTAAGGAAGAAGAAGAGGATGAAACAATTTTGTATACAACAATTTTGGAAAAGGAATGTGTAGAAAAGAGTTGGTTTTTAATCCTTATCAAACGGTCAATATTCAATCTTGGTTCTTATCTAACGGTTAATATTCAATCTTGGATGTCCTTATCAGACGGCCAATATTCAATCTTGGATTTTTATCCAACGGTCAGTTTTGATTCACACTCTATGGTAACCTGTTAGTATAATATTGTATAGTAGTTATGTTAGTGAGACTTACCGACATAATTCTCGTTAACTATATATTTTGCTTTTACGAATTCTTATAAAGGGTCATTTACTTTTAGAAAATTCTATGGATAATCACTTTGCATTTCATTTTTATAGATTTTAATAGCATAGTTAATGGGTATGTTTGGCAAAACTAGCTGTTGGCTGTTAGCTGGTAGCTGATAGCTGTAGATTTTTAGATATATTTAGGTGTTTGGCATAGTAGCTGGAAGCTTTTAATAAAATTACTTGGGTGCTCGTGCGGTGCGGCGGGGTGCGCGCGCAACCTGACATCAACCGCATAATCAGTGTCGGTACGTGATTCACTTGATAATAGTGCACACGTAACCCGAATGCAGACGTGTACTTCGTGCAAAGGCAGTAAACGTGTAACCGGTGGCGAAAATCAAGAAACAAGCTAAAATATACAATAATTTCAAATAGATAATTTTTAAACCAACCTCTTTTGATCTGAAACCCTTTCCGACCCAACACTGTTTTAATCTGAAACATGTTCTGACTTGGCCCCTTTCGACCCAAAACCGTACTGACACGAACCGAACTAAATTAACCCTTTTTTATCAACTCGTTACGACCCTAATTTGGTCTTACACAAGACCCGAGCTCGTCTGACTCGACTTGTTGCCAAATATAACCGATAAAGAAGTATAGCAATATCATACTCAAATTAAAGAGAATAAAATTCTCTTTTTTATGATGTAATTTATTTAAAAAAATATTAACGTGTGAAAAAGATATGGACTTTTAAAGAGTCATGGGGGTAGTTAGTTTTGAATTAGAGTAAAATATGTAACTATTATATTAATTAACAAAGTTGATGATAGTTCAGGTACCAAACTTGTAAATTAAAATGTAAAATCTTGTAGCCTTTTCTCACACGCTAGCTAGTAGTAGTAGCGTTTAAAAAATGAGCTTTTCTCCAAACTTAAAAGCTTGAAGTTTCTTTAATTAACCAAAGCTTTTTATTGAGTATGAGCTTTTTCTTAAAAGCTTGAAGCTTAAAGCTTCTAAAAGCTCTTTGCCAAACATACCCAATATGTGCTTATTCACCTTATTGGTATGTATTCCATTTTAAGTTATGTTAAAAACTATAGCTAATATTAAGTTTTAACACTAATAATCAATGTTTTAAAAACCGGTTTTTTACTCGTACCGGATTGGGCTAAAAAATGGTACAACCGGTTGAACCGGGTTATACCGAGAAGTTCAACCGGTTGAATAGTTTAACTTATAATTTTCTATAATTACAACTTCAACTGTAAAAATAATCCAAAAGTAAATGATTCCATAACAAAAAATAATTCAAAAGATAATCCATATTAAAAAAATAATATAAAAGCACTCAATTTTAAAAATTAGTCTTAAAGTTTACACGTTTGAATGTTAATTGTTGGGTTAAAAGTAATTTTGATAAAATACGGGCCGCAAATATCAAAAATTTCTCGGATTTAAAACCGGTTTGCCGGTAAAAACCAGTATTTTAGAAAAACCGCCGGTACGATGTTTTAGCAAACCGGTAAAACCGGGCTCAAAATACCAACCTGCTGTGAGAAATTCGGTTTAACCGGTTCAATCGGCCGGTTTGAACCAGTTTTTAAAACACTGCTAATAATAGCCTTTAAACTTCTAGATTCATTCAAGTTTTAAAATAAGATATAAATCAAATTTTTATTGAGAAAGATAAACTAATTTTAGCATATAAAGAGTTGCAATGTGTGATATAGCAGGAAACATAACAATTAAAGGTAGTTAACGAGCCAAGCTTAGTTGAGTTATGGCTCGCTTGAGTTTGACTCGAAATTCATATAAAGCTGGCTCGAGTCAGCTTAAAGTTAAAATCAAACTGAAATTTTAAACCCAAGCTGAGCTTGATTAAAGTTGAGCTAGCTCGCTCAATTCAGTTGGCTCAAGTTTACAGCTTGGTTTACTATAAGGGTCAAACATATAACTTCTCCTTACCAAATGACTAAAAAGTAAATGTTTACTAAGCCAAATACCAAGTATATTTGAGTTACACAATTTATTAGTTTTTCCTGCTTTTATATAGCAGATACTCTCCATTTCTGTTCCTTTATCGAGGTGGGATAAATGAAGAATGAAATGGTCGAATTTTTTTGAAAACAAAGAGACATTTTTTAGTTATTTCTTTCGACCAAAGTACATGTAGCGTGGACAAAAGTGGAAGCTAACTTCCAAGAGATTTGGGATTTGAAGTGTCTTAAAAGATCATACCTAGCTTGTGGTTTCATACTTTTAATTACTTAAATTCTTTAATTCATGTAAAATTAATTCTTTTTTGTCTTCTATATGCATGATCTTGCTATTCAATAATTTAAAGTACCTTTCAGTAGAATTCCGATCCAATGCAGCCAAGAAGGAAATTTTAGCAAATTTTGCCAACGCATAAAAAGAAATTACTGAAAAAACAAAATTGTTGTTAATGAGCTTTAGCTCAGTTGGTATTAAAGGGGAATTGAAGATTTGGACCGGAGACTGCAATGCAAGGTCTCAAGTTCGAATCCATTTCCAACTGGGTTTTACCGCAACGGCCCTTCGAGCAGCCAATTTTGTCCGAAATAGGAGATGGTGAGCTAGGCTACCTGAAGTTGTTTGTGATAACGAACTTATGGGGTCGCCTTTTAATTATCTTGGATAGCTGAGTTTTATTTATTCGTCGTTAAAAAAGAAGAGTATAAGATTGTCAACATCAATGTGAAAGAAAATCCACATGATTCCAAAATAGTTGAGGTGTCATGTGTACTAGATATTCTTGTTCTAAAAAAGCCAAAGATTTGTCACGGGAAATAGTTTAGACCACTTAATTAACACTTAATAATTGATGTTGGTTCATACTTTGTGCAATTTAGTTGCTTGGCGTATAGGGCATATGGATTAAATAAAACATTATGGTTTAGTTATCCTGTCAACAATACCTTAAACGATATTAAATATCTTTTAATTAATTATTGATTGTTTTATGTAGATTGTAACATGTGAGCTTGTCCTTAAGAATAGCATACTAATGTGATATTAATTGTATTAATTAATTTCATTCTTTTTAGAATGACACTGTTTATATTCTGTTAACTAATGTCACATGGCCTACACAATAAGTAGGGTTCGAACCCTTACCATTTTAGTGAGATAAGCTTCTTACTACCTGGATGTTCTTGATGGGAATTACAAATTTACATAGACAAACATAACTAAGGCAGTTTAATTATAGCCTGGGTAATTACCCGAAGGCATATCATGATATCATTCTTATTCTTATTATTCAAGGTTAAAACACACATACAATGAATAGGTATTAGTATGTGTGCATATAACACTTGGTTAATGCTATCTTGCATATGTATGTATAATACTACCATATAAACTTTTTAGTGTATTTTCTTCATTTATTTATCAGAAGAAGTATTAGAAAAGATCTACGTCCAACATGTGTTTTCAAATGCTAGAAGAGGTTTTGCATGTTGGTTTGTAGAGCCCATTTCAATGATTAAGTCTTTTGTATTTGTTAGCATATTTCACGTTTGTAATTTTGTTAGCTTTCGTTTAATCTTGTATGTATGTTTGGGTCATAGGCTACTTTGTTAGCAAAACCCATTGGGCCAAGTAAATAAAGGAAGCATGACATACTCCCTGTTATAAATAGTTGAGCATGATCATGCATAACAATCGTTTGGAAAAACGACTTCTCGCCAACTCCTTCTCTCTCTACCTAATCTTCTATATAGTAAATAACTCAAACACATTCCAAGATCCGAGATCTCGGTTGGTTTTAGGTGATTTCCGCTAACCTAGAACCCAGATTTATCAAAAAACGTGCCATAAGATCCATTCTAGGAACCCACATGGTTGAACATTCGTGGAGTTCGTCTATCCTAATACTACTTTTATTTAAGCGTTTTTAAACTGCAAAGTTATCTTATCATCCATAGTCATTACGTTCAAAACGTGTTGGTTATATTTGAGTTCCAGTATTCGTTGTTGGAATAAAAATAATTAACAACTAACTGAAAAGATCATCAGAACCGGATTAACGCGTAAATGTTGAATTTATAATCTAGTATTCATTGTTCGAACTGACGCACACATATATATACATTACTGAACTAGCTCCTCCCTATCGTCACATCGTTTCGATAAAACACAACACATCAAATTTACACTAATTACATTTAGGCCCCTTCTATTATAATACGCAATGATACTTTAATATAAAAACAATTACACAATAAGACTAAATCTTTCGTTTAATAAATTTCTAATAATCCCTCTTAAACTAAACTAAGTCTAAGAGAGATCTTCATATTCTAGAACTCTCTTATATATCTTTGGTTTATTGGATTTTAATAATCCCTAAAGAATGGTATTGGCCGATAAGAATCCCTATTCATTTTATAGCCATTGGCGGTCCCAAATTTAAAAAACTTGGCCTTCAATGGTCCCCAGTTAAAAAGGACTTAACAACGTTATATTTTTATCCAAATTTCAAACTAATGTTTTAGGGATTTTGATCGGAAGGAGGATATGAGTCGATTGGTGTAAAACTTAGTTTGAAACGTTGATCCAAACGGCTTGATTTTTGTTAATTGTAAGTTCAAATACCCGAATCGAAGCACTGTTTCGTCGTTTTAGAGCGCCGTTTCGAACTAAGTTTAACATTAGTCGACTCGTATTCTCGTTCCGATCAAAAGTCCTAAAACATTAGCTTGAAATTCGGATAAAAGTATAACGACGTTAAGTTCTTTTTAAAGAGGGTCCATTGAGGGCCAACTTTTTTTATTTTGGGACCGCTAGTGGCGATAAAATGAATAGGGATTATTATCGGCCAATACCATTAAATAGGGATTATTAAAATCCAATAAACCTATATCATTTTAACTAAAACACGAACCAAATTCTAGTATGCTACCTCCGTCCCATTAAAAGTGTCAACACTATCTTTTTTATTTGTCCCATTACAAATGTCTACTTTCAAAATTTATTAGCTAATTTTCAAGTTTACCCTTAAACACACACAACTGACATTAATAAATAGTATTGGTGGACCCAATTTCAAGGACATTATTGTCATTTGGTAAGTAAAAAATTCAATCATTCAATTTATCTTAAACTTTGTGCTTTTCAAACCATGACACTTCTAATAGGACGGAGGGAGTATTTATTTTCATCTTATTCTAGTTTCCTCCCTCAAAAGTCAACATACAACTTAATATAGTTAATGGCCTCCTAAATTTTACTAACAGCATTTTTAATTAGTCTTAGACTTGATTTCAACCATTCCAGTTATTATACGCTTCATCTCATACTTGAAAACTCCAACAACAGAATAAAACCGCCTTCGACACAAGTGTCAAGAAGAACCGTTGTTGCACTCCAAAATAAAATTGCACTTTTTTATTTAACGATTAACAAGCATAAAACTGTCTAGGTACTCCATATAGGATGACTCAATGGCACAAAGCCGCCGCCAACTGGCCCAGCTCAGTCGTACGGAGCTCTTAAACATCTCAAAGTTATCTTCAGTTCCGGAGAAACCCACCCTCCCAATGGGTAAAAACTGGACGCTCTCAGAATCGAGCCGGAGATCACAAAAATTCATGCAATTCTTTATTGAGCCACTCATACCCTTTCCAAAATGTTGTAAGTGAGAATTAAACATAGGTCTCTATTAAAAAACTCAAGCTACAACTACACCACATTGAAAAGGGTGATTTTATAACCACGGAATTTGAATACACACCAATTGAAAACGCAAATTCTCAATGGGAGTGTTTCAAATTTATGGTTAAAAAATTGCACATTTTATATAACCACATAATTTGAATACAAATCCACTAAAAATGCAAAGTCTTATCTAAATTCTTGTTACTGCTATACCAAATAAATTCTTGATACTGCTATACCAAATCCCTTTTGCGAGTTCAATAATTTTTTATGTTGGCGTACAATTTATCTTGTACATTCTTTCAACAATAATTAATCATGAACCTTTATCATAATTTTCTCTCCATTATTAACACTAATGAAAAGATTGTACTAGGTTTAGAGATAAATGTAGTCTTGTATTATAATCCTGTTCTCTCTTACAAATCTACTATTTTAGACACTAAAACTGAAATATTTACGTACCTTTAAAAAAAATAATTAAAAAAACTTACTAATAATAAGTACTATAAAAAACTGTTTTCTATTTGTTCATTTTGTTAAAGGTATAAGTTTACTATTTACAATGAATAACTTTATTTATAATAAATTAGTTTTTTACGTACGTGTTATGAAATATGATAATATTTAGTATTTTTCAACAAATATGTAAATATGATATTAGAAAAATATTAAGAGATAATAGTCAAACTTTTTTAAAGAGGGCATATATAATTAATCTTTATGCCACCTTTACATAAAAATACAAAGATATGAACATTCATCTATTGTGCCTTCATGATAGATTGAATCACACTTGAATATTTTGACGTATAATGTAGGTAATAGTAATAGTAAGTTAGTAACATAAATAATAAACAAAAACATCAAATATAAAATTTTATTCTCACAGAATAATTCTTCAAACAATCGTTTCAAAGTAAAATGCTCTCTGTCTCATTTAGAGAGTTCAAAAAGTAAATACTCTCACAGTCCAAAACAAACAAACAAACACACGACACGACACAACACAACATGGCATGCTACATGATAGCATGTTCGTTTAAGCACATACGAAGTCCTTTGGCACTTTCTTGCTACAAACATTTAGAAGTAAACTGAGAGACAATGGCACATTCAAATTAATTCCAAGAACGTTCGCCTTGATAGCGGTACAAAGGCAAACAGCAGCCTCGAGGTCAACAAGACCTTCAAGAAGGCTGCAACATGGCTTAACTGGTGGGTCTCCAACGACTAGATTAAGTAACTTGCCAAGCACATTGGCGCACACACCTAGTTTAAGGGCATCCCTAGGACAAGTTCCGGTGGATGGCGGATTTGGTATAGGGGTAGAACCAGGGCAGGTGGTACAACCACTGGCTAGTGCAAAAAACAAAAGGTTGAGCGCAAGAAAGAGGGCTAGTGGGGTGTTGGTCTTTGAAGCCATCTCTTTGTGATGTGGGAGCTTATCAAAAGTTGTAATGGGCTATGAAGGGATGGAATATAGAGTTAGGAGATGTGAGGAGTATTTATAGGAGAAAAGAGGCAGGCAAATAGTATTCTATTGCTCTCATGTGACATATGCACCTCAATATAAAATTACCAATATTCTTTATGAATTTTATAAAGCCAAAAGAAAAAAAAAACAACTTATTTTATGGAATTTTATTAACATATTTGGCGTGCTCAACTTAATCAGCTTTATCGTAACTTAATCAGTTTGTATCTTATACGACTTCACCTAACATAATCCGTTAACCTTTGTCATGAGTGCTCAAGTATGTGTAACGTTGAACTCAAATTTGAGAAATTTGGTTCACAAAATATAAGGTATCAGCAATAAGAAAAGCTATATCCAATAAGTGCATTCATTATCTCTGAGTTGTTGCTAACATAATAATAAAGAAACTTGTCTCACATTTGAGTCCTGGTATGATATGACTACGTACACATTCTTCTGGATGGATACATCCTCAGCTGAATTAGTGAGTATATTAGTATTATATAGATCATATATGATCATGCTTACAATTGAAAGCAAGAGATATTCTACTTACAGTGGTCACACAATTTTAAACATATCCACTTTTGTCAATTAGAAGAGATGAAAACACACAAGAGATCAGACAATATGGACCGTTATGAAACATGATCACTCACTGGAGTATTTTATAATTCTCATTATCTTGCCATCGTAAATTCGTAATGAAGCTATGCGCGTGAATGTACAATTATATACTTCATGTTGATCTACTTTTAGTTGTCGTGTTAAGGTCTTTATTGCATGCTCATTTATGGCAAAATTTTAGTTGTTCTTGTCCAAAATGGCAACCCCTTGAGGTATCTCTTTAGTTTCATCACTAATTATCATCGCATGCAGGGCCGTCTCTGAGAACCCCTTAAATTTTGGGGCCTGGGACGAGTAAAAACGGGTCCCTAAAATCACGTTCTCAACTATGTAATAGATAATTTGACAATTTTATCAATAAGGTTACCTTTCAACAGCACAAAACAAACAAATAATAATAAACATGCTACAAAAATGACTCATATAAAACACAAATAAAAGTTTTTTTCTATAAAAAAAAAAAAAACAAATTGTGGAAATTGAACCCATGGCCTTTGTTAGGATGGTTTACAACACTTTCCATTCAACCAAAGAGTCATTTTGTAGGCTATTATGTTAAAATTAATGTATATATAAAATATAAATTTTATTTTTTAACAATTATGGGCCTTTTTGGAGAGTGGGTCCGGGTCCGTCGCCCTCCCCTTGGACCGGGCCTGATATCAAGGATAAGTGGTGCCTTTTATGTGGCAGCATTAAGATAGCAATTAGTGCGTAGTCTGTACCAATTTGATCACATTGGGAGGTTGAACCTTGCAGTACGTTTTGCTTATTTCGGGTTTAAAATTTGATAATGAGTTCATTAAACATGTATCATCTCCACCAAAACAAATTAATGCAAGTGTTTATACATATATAACAAATTAGTATACGTTCAGTCACACAAACGTAAATTAATGATTAGAACTATAAATTTTGTGTTTGTAGAAATTCGGAAGTTAAATTTAAAAAAATAGGGAAAATCATCAAAAATAGCCAAGATGATCGCAGATTTTGCTTAAATAGACATGGACTTTGCATTTATTTAAATATATATGCAATCTAAAATAACAAATCAAAAGGGGATAAATAAGTAGGGACGACTTTTTCCATAGTCCACACGCTGATAATCCGGCTCCTCCAAAGTCCTCTTGAGCAAATGCTAAAGCCAATGCCAATCCCGCTCTTTCACAGCCCACACAACCAGATCTTTCACACACCATATAATTCAGGTCCTTCCTAGCCCACGTGCCGATAATCTCGCTCCTCCACGTATAACTTAAAACTTATACCTATTTGAGTTAAAATTGTGATCTGCATAATTATATTGGTAATTTTTCAAAATAAACTCGATCCTCATATAATATTTATCATCAACTAGTATGAGTATAAGAACAATACATGATAGAGGCTCACCAAAACCTAGTCGCTAAAGCCATATGATATATAGCATACACAAGTAAAACACTTTTTGACACATTTTCACATGATCGCTAAATAGTGTGACACACAAATCACTATAAGAGGAAGAATGAAAGTGTGCACAGTTAAGGCTATGGCTGATCCGAAGATAACACGACATTCAATTCCTTCTTACATCTGGGGCTTGATACCAACTGGTATGGTTCCTTTCTTAGATAGTATTTAAGGTTAGGCATTCGTTTAGTTCCCACGTGCAAATCCATTTTGGATTTCTCTAGAATGGCATAGTGTTGCTTAAGTAAAATACTCTAACAAGAACGTATAAACTTGATGGTTTTATATCTTATATATGTTATTTGATCACATGGCAAAGTATAAAGCGATCGAGTCTCTAGACAAAGCTCCATGTAATAGCTTATGTCAGGACTAATCATCCTAATGTGTATTCTCACTAGAAACAGAAACTTTAGGATGTGCCAACTTGGGGGCATGGGGCCTTCGGGTACCCCTTCACAAGTACTTCATGTTTCATTGAATCATTGGTGCATCCATTGATATAACAAAATAAATTTTTACCCCCTTTAAATATGTATCTCACATTTTATTTTTCATACACTAATTCTACAACCATTTCTCTTCACTTTTAACCACTTCACTCAAAATCACACACTAATGGCTAGAAAGCCATCAAGAGTTTTGACCGATGATGGCTTTCATGAATGTGTTGGATAACAACACGGTCGTAAACAGGGGATTTTGGACAGAAAATTTAGCGGAATTTTAACAAAATTTTGGTGTGGTAAATCGCATGGAACACCAAATCAGTTCAAAGTGAAGGGACTTGAAACCACATATGAGCAAATGGTATCGGGTACCGGTACCGAATCGATACAGAAACGAGCATTTCGTTAATGGTACCAAGTTTTTGAGAAAATTGGGATTAGGTTTTCCGGGATCAGTACCGGTAACAGAATTTACTGAATTTTTGCCTACGGTACCGGTACCGAACCGAGTATTCTCGGTAATGGGACCAGTGCCAATATTTTGAGAAATAGAGATCGGGATTTTTGGGATCGGTACCGGCTCGGTACCAAGCTTATCCCTATTTTGAAACCCAAGACTACCATGTTCAACGAGCTCTACAACTGCGCACTTGACAGATGAACGGAGACTAAAGCAATTGTGGAGGCCTTTCACGAGTACGGACACCACAGCATAAATGGATTTTAACCACTTGGCAGCGTGGAGCGTTCTAAATTTAATCCAATCATTCAACTGGTGCGACGTGACATTTCTAACACTTGCTCTTCAGATGTTGAGGATTTAATTTAAGAAAAATAGTATTTTATTTTATGGTTTAATGAATCTAGTGTTTTGATTTATTTTATTTTTTAGTGAATATAGTATTTTATTTTATGTTTTAATGAATTTAGTATTAATGGAAGTTTAAAAACAAGATGGTTTAGGATACTGAAACGAGTGATTCTTCAAAGGTAGAGTTCTATAATAATAATAGTAATAATAAGAAGAAGGTGATTGTGCATTATTGATGAAGTTATATGGTTAAGATACCCGAAAGTAACACTCCTCTTTCTGACATAATAATTAGTTTTCTCTTTCAGAAGCTCTTACGTGGAGTTTTGCTAAGAGAACCATAATATTATAAGTTCAAGATTTTTACTCTTAATATCTTAATTTATACATCCAGAAAATTTTAAGAATATGTTCTAACTTAACTTGCCCCATTATATTAAAAAATCACAACACTTGCCTGAACTGTGAACATGTGACTGGGAATACAACGTAGGAAGTGTCGGTGCGCCCATAGAATACAACAAAAAGATGCTTTGCCCGTGCATCTAATACACGCCATGAAAAGTATCTGGAAATCATTATTGTAGGCCATTCAAAAGATTCCAATGTATAACCACAAGCAATGACTAATCTTGGTAAGATGTCTAGATCAAACTATTTACATTTGCAACGAATTGCTTTTCGCCAATGTCGAAGCACGAAATGGAATCTGACCTGACCCATGACGGAGCTTCCACGGATTTCGAGATGAATGAACCGCATCCTGGTCTGCTGATCCTCTCCTCCGGCTGCTCGCGATCTGCAGTGGCGTTTTGGGGGTGTGGAGGTGACCGCTAAGATGATCTTGAAGATCTCTTGTTCACAGACACAAAAACTGGTGGTGGCACCTACTGAGCATGACCCCATGATAAGGAGGTGAAGACCTCCTTATATAGAGTCTCATGGCCACCATCATGATACCCTAATGGGCCTAGCCCAATTAGGGCTACCTCCACAAACCTCCTCAGCCCAATAACAAATGTATTAGCCCATATAATAAAACAAACCAAATATAATAAATTTAGGATTGTAAACCGGGTTTAATACCATACCCCTACAGCCAATATCCCGTTAAACCCGCAAACGTATTTTATAAAATCAGCCCCCCTCCAAATAGTTCATATGAATGTGAATGTTTTAGAATAATCAATAAATGTGTCGTCGTATATTGCAAGCTTAAATTTTTTTTATTATAACCTTGAGCTAAGCCATTAAGAGGTCTTACCAATTAAGAGATAACCAGCAGCATGGTTCCAAAACTTAACCCTTAAGAAGTTCCATGAACCATTAAGAAGTTTCTTTTAAATGAATCAAACACTTGTAGTCTACATCTGACTTATTGATTTAGTGATAGCTTCTTAATGATCATTAAAGACTGTCAAACTGTCATTACAAAATATATTACAGTTTTATTGATAACATAAGAGTTTAATTCCTTGGTACCTTTATTAATTGGTTGATCATGGCCATTACTTACGGTGTTAATCAAATCTTTCCATAAAATCCACATGGATGTTTGATCTTACAAGTTACAAATTATTAGAAAAACTTAGAGTTAATTACATGCAATTCATAGCTTACAGTTGTGTCCCAGCATTTATAGGTTTTTAGGTTTAGTCTTATGCGTTTGCTCGCGGTTAACGCTTTTGGTTCTTTTCACTAACTAATTTCTACCCTTAATTTAGCACTTTAATTATGAAATTATTACTATACTATATATATTTAAAAAGAAGAAAAAAAAAACTGTTTAAACAAGCTTTGTCAAATCTTAAGAATGGTATAAAATCTTTAGAGCTCTAATTCAAACCCCTTGTCCTTTTAATGGAACTCGAACTGAAAAAAAGTCATTTGAGACATTAAAATTGTCGCAAAGTCATTTCGGGACTGATTTTGGCAGATGCTTAAAACGCGATGCTATTTACATTTGCAACTATTATTCCACCAATTTTGCGACTGGAACGCAAACTAGCGACCAAATGTTTGTGCACGTGCTATATTTGTCGTATTATAATATTTGTTACTTTTGTGACCGGTTAAATATGGTGGCTACCAACTTTTGCAACTATTTTGCAACTGCAATATAGTCTTAAATTTAGCGACCTATCCTTTTGGTCGTTTTGGCAACCGGTTTTTGCGATTGTTTTCCCACCATTTTTCCTTGTAAGTTTTATCGTATTTTATCAAATTACTGATTTTATTTGAGACAAATCAAATTCAATAGATATATTTTCTATGATACAATCAATATATCTTATTTCGGTCTATAACTTTTAACTATTTGATTCCGGTATTTAAGTTTGTGATCGTTTTTGTCAGACTCAAATTTTAGTCATTTTTGCCCATTTTGTAGTAGTGAAATCGATCAAGTCCCCCATTGCCAAATGCCAACAAATCGATCAAGTCCCTCAAGTCCAAGATCGATAATCAAGCACAAACTAAACGAATAACTCTCGTTTATATTAATCAGAAAATCTAACTCAAAAAACTGATTACAACTCTCAAACCCTAACTCGGTTTGACTCTTTATGAACCCTAACTCGGTTGCATCAACTTCACTTATTCTAATGTCTAACTATAACTCGGCTTATATAGACTAATCAAACTTGCTAGCCAAGACATTACCAAATATATAAAACCCTAATAACTTTTGGGCTGGGCTTTACACTTGGGCCAAACAACAATTGAGCCAACAATCACCCTCCTCAATTGTTGTATCCGACTCACCCAACTTACCCCCTAATTTCCTACTCGAAATTGGCGGATCTTCAACTTCACGCCTATCATCCTTAACTTGATTCTCCCGAGGCTTTTCTTGATCTCTTGCAATGTTCTTTGGGCTTCACTTAGCTTGAAGTAGCACTTGCTTCGTTTGATCATTAAACGCCCTCCCTTGGGCTTGAATCACTTTCCTGACCACGCGTTTAGTTTCTTTAACACTCTTCTTTGGACTTTGAATTTTGGAACTTGGATCTTTGATTTGAATCTGACTCATAACCGGCTTGTCTTCTTTTAGTCCAACACTTTGAAGATCACGACCTGCAAAATTCTTCATTCCAATAATAGCTTGTTTACCTGGACTTGTTATCTTGAGGCTAATCTTGTACAATCGGTTTTTGGTCTTTGGCACCTTCATCAAAAGCTTACCTGTATCATCTTTAATGGTTAGCAAATCATGTTTCATGTGAATCTCACATCCATCTTCCGTTGCTTGACCAAGACTTATGATATTGCACTATAGGTTTGGGATGTAGTAGACATCGGTCAACATGCGATGCTCCCCCGTTTTCCCTTCAATTAAAACCGATCCTTTCCCCCGAATATCAATACAAGATTCATCTCCGAACTTCACCGTTCCCGTTTTTTGTTCATTCAATTCATAAAAATACGCTTTATTACCCGTCATGTGAATCGATGCTCTGTTGTCGAGATACCAAACATCTTTTTCCATTGGCTTGGTTTCGAAACGCTTTGGAATCACACCGTCGTCATTCAGTAAAACTGTCTTTTGATCACCTTTTATCATAAACAAAGATGGATCAAAATCATCAATTTTGTTCAAATTTGATTCTTCCTTTTTCTTCATATGTTCCGGGCACGTAGCCGCAAAGTGACCAAACTTATCCCAACGGTAACACTGAACCTATGATTTATCCTTTCTTCCCCTTTGACGATCATTGGTTCTTCTTTGTCCCTTAGGACTTGACCCACGATCTGACCACCTCGGTTTTCGCAACCATCTTGGTTCTCATCGTCTCAGTCTTGACCTCCGGTTTCACGGCCTCTTCCACGCCCCTGTGAACTCGGCCAACCTTTACCTCGGCTACCGAACTGATCATACGAATTGCCTTTATAACTACTTTCCGATCGATTGAAAAGTAACCGACCTTGTGAATTTGAAGCGCGCTCTCTCCCTCGTAGACGTTCCTCAAATGCTTTAAGTCTTCCAATAGCATCTTCAAACATCAATGTAACATTCGTTACTTTTCAAACCCGAAAACCCGACCCATTTAAAAAAAAATTGGTTTTGTTATAAAGATTATATATCTCAAATTTTGTTAAATGTATTTGATATTCGTCGATTTCTATTGAACTCGTTAAATCAACCTGATTTATCGATTTCACGTATTCTTATTTATTATTCATCGATGTTCACAATGAGTTACGTTTATCGTTCATTCGTTTTCTTTTCATTTCATTCAATTTACTAAACTACGGGTTTTAAAGTTTCTATTTAAACGAGTCACAAGTAATACGTTAAATACCCAAGTTATAACTTTCTTTTACGTTTATGACATATCTCAAAGTTCGGATTAAATTCGTAAATTGCCTTTTTAAATTTCTAACCTTAAAACAATCTCAAAGTTAAAAGTGTTTATTTGTTATTATAATTTAATCTACAACTTAAACAACTTAGAAACTCGGAGGACCTAAAGTGAAACTATATTTAAAAATAATAATATAATATATTAACCCAACCCAGCCCCTACCTTCCCCATCGGTTTTCCGATCCAAAGTCCGGCCACCGGAAACCGGCTCCGGCCAACCCCAAAAACCACCGTTAAACAATGTTTTTGACCCGATAAATAAGCCTAACGTAATTTGGCATCGATATTAAACATATATTGACTAATCAATTGTGTTTTAACGACCTTAACCGTCCATTAAAACCCGTTAAACTCGTCGGATTTTCGGCCAAACGAATTAACTCGAATTAACAAACTTTCTTTTCAATTTTGAGTATAAATAGCATCCTAAAACTCGTCTAAACTCGTTCACAACTTCAAATCATCATAATACACACTCTGTAACACCAAATTTCGTCTCCTTAGTTTCGGATTCCGGTCACCATCGTTCACCCCTGTTCCGGCACCATTCGAGGTAATTAATACATGCATTTGAATAGATTCGAACTAATAAACAAAACCCCTAACTTAACATAATCAAACTTAGAACGGGTCAAGAGAATTGAATCTGCTAGGGCTGAGTGAAGAAGATGAAGTCTAACTTGTGTGTGTGTGTGTATCACTTTTGTTAATATCACAAAAGTAACAAATGGTCTAGTGGTTAGTTCAAATTACTTCTAGCCAAAAATATCACAAAAATAACCCGGGTCTGTGCAATGTTTTTTTTCCTCTTTTTAAAACCATGTATTATATATATATATATATAATATAGTTAGTATTAATAAAAAAAATCAAATAAATGTTTTTAAATAGTTAAAATAATAATAATAATAATAACAATAATAATAATAATAAATTCAATAAAAGTATTTTAATTTAAAAAAATAAATAAATATAATTTGTAATAATCAGATTTCACCTAAAGGCCGACGTTCGTTAAAATTTGTTACAAAGCTGGTTAGTATTATTAATTAGTTAACTTTGTGTCGTTAAAAATAAGTTTGTATCCTTCAAACCTCGCTTAATAAATATTTTTAACCTCATTATATTAGTCATTAAAATATTTCGTCGTGACCGTAAAACTCGTTAAAATCCCGTAAAACTTAAAATAATATTAAAGCCATAAAGTAATAAAATACTTATTAAAATGATAGCTAGTTTTGATTCCTTATATTTTCCTTATAGTTCGTGGCGTTTGACGGCTTCGGCTTTCTTTAAACACACTTTCGGTTTTTCGTTCAAGTATCCTCAAACACAAAGGTGAGTTTTCATAACCCTATTTTTCATCTTTTAACGTTTTGGGGTGTAGCACGTTCCAAACTTTGATTTCATTGTGTCATGTTGCAAACCGAAAATCACATGCGTGTATTGTATGTGTTTGTTTTGAATCATATTGCTTGCAAACTACGTGGTTAATTATGTGCTAGTTGCTTATTGTGTTATTGGTGGAGATTCATACACATACTCATAGCGGGAGGGTCCAACGGAGTGTACCTGCGCCGTCCATTTTTAAATGGCAGTATCATTATTCTATACTCCAAGTAGCGCGGCGAATGGGGGTTCCTTAGTAGATTTGACTTTTGTCAAGCGAACGGGAATATCATGTATTTACTTTTCTTTGCTTTATGATTTAGGCAATACATCTTGACTTGTGAATTTTACACTTTTCGTATTATATATATGCAAAAACTATATGAATTATCAACAACATTATTATTGACAAAATATATTATTTTCAACGTGCTGCAGGTTGAAGTTTAATGATCGAAGAATAGAATAGTTGGACCATTAGGTTATAAGAGATGAAAATTCAAAGTTCATTGTATTAATATTTGATTGTGTATTTGTGATGTATTGAAATGAATTAAATATATTTATTGTCGCTTTAATAGCATTACGAGCTTATGAGTGATCTGTACGTCACACCCGGGCGTATTCCGCTTTAGCCGGGGTGTTACAATCAAACTATCGAGATCAACACTTTGCTCGATTGAGGCTACGAGTTGAAAGTACTTATCTGGAATCGCATCCAGCAACTTTTTCACCAAGACATCTTGCTCGAACACGTGACCTAGACTTGTTGCCTTTGAAACCATACTTGTTATTTTTCCTACAAACTCGTCAACAGTCTCGTTTTCCGTCATCTTGAGTTTCTCAAATTCACTTTTCAACGTTAGTAGTCGAGCCTTTTGAACTCACTCGGCCCCAACATACTGTGCCTTCAAAGCCGTCCATATATCTCGGGCATTCTTGAATTGAGAAATCTGAAGAAGAATTTCACCATCCACCACTTGAAACAAAAACGATCTTGTCGTTTTATTCTTCTTCGCATCAATAACCGCACCCTCTTCTGGTTGAACAACTTCCCATAGGTCTTGATCATCCAATATCGCTTCCACCACAATCGCCCATGTAATGTAATTAGTTCCATTCAACTTGGAACCTATACTGATATCCCCCCACTCGCTTTGGGTTGAATTACCGGTCTTTCTTCGTCACTTGTCATTGACGTCGAACCCCTTTGCTCCACTTCTTTGAAACAAATACAAGCCAATCAATTCCGAACAACTTTTCAGAACCGAACCAACTTGCTCACAAAATTAAATCAAACCTCGGTTAAAACCTAACTCGTTTAACCCAGTAAAATACGACTTTAAATTGAACCGTCTTTTTCAACCCAAATAAAAACCTGGCAATAATGGTTAAACCTTCTCGTATAACCGATAAAGAAAAATAAATCAGACCACCACCTTTTGACTTTTTTTTTTCAATCATACAACCAATCAAAATTAACTTATTTTCTCCTTGTTGTGCGTTAACTCAAGAACCACGTAACTAGAAACCAAAAAAGAAAACTTTCACAGAACCCCAATTTTCTTTCTTTGTTTTTTTTTTGTTCAATCGCAATACTGAGAACAAAACACGAACAACCTGTTAAATCTTAACTCTGATATTTCGATCGCTACTACCAGGCAAGAAAGAAAAACCGCCACAGATCCGCCTGACTTGTACGATCACGTGGACCTTGCTGTTGCCGGAACTAACTTTTCCGATGCAGTTCTGCCGCTGAATACTAATGACGTCACAGCTGGTAATCGATTGACGGGAATCGCCGGTAACTGTAACTCTCTTGGCTGCCGATTGCAGAAACCCGTTTCAGAACTCCGATCACCGTAACAGCCAGCTGCTGTTTACGTCTATATTCCGATCACCAGTTGCGACTTAGAACTTTAATCGCTGACTAACCGCCGTCACAGTACCCACGATTCGGAAACCCAACTTGGTTCCGATATGTTCCGGTGATAGCTCCTCCTCAAGCTACCGGTCACTGACGCCGATTATCGATTTCTTGAACTTGGCTCTGATACCAATTCAAGTCTCAGATCGATAATCAAGCACAAACTAAACGAATAACTCTCGTTTATATTAATCAGAAAATCTAACTCAAAAAACTGATTATAACTCTCAAACCCTAATTCGGTTTGACTTTTGATGAACCCTAACTCGGTTGCATCAACTTCACTTATTCTAATGTCTAACCATAACTCGGCTTATATAGACTAACCAAACTTGCTAGCTAATATATTACCAAATATATTAAACCCTGATAACTTTTGGGCTAGGGTTTACACCTGGGCTAGGCTTTACACTTGGGCTAAACAAATTGAGCCAACAGTCCTATTGTCATCATTCCACATACTTTTGAAAATGGATCATATATCTCGCTTTTGTGACAAGATTAAGTTATTTTAGTCATAAAATCCAAGATTAAGTTACGTTCGAAACAATACAATGCAGATATTATTTTAGAAATGCTGCGATCGTAACAGCCTCGAAGCCAAAGATGTACCCCCTTCTTCCACATCCAGCACTCTCCTCCCACACTTATTATTTACAAATTCCGGGTAAGTTTACCAAAAACAAAATGTTCTGTTTAATAAAAGTTCGACAACATAACTGTTATAAATATAGCATATCCGTAATACTCTTTTAACAAGCACATACACAGATATACTAATGGTGAGAAGTTGGGCCTTAATTCTTTGCAACATGCTACAGTAATTTGTCCTAAAATAATTATCAACTAAACGAAAAAACATATAGTGTTCAATAAAAATGTAGTTATTACAATTTTTATTTACTAGACTGAGAATTTTACAGACTATTAAAATTTGTTTCTAAGTTTTGTAAATGTAGTTTTAATTAGACAATACCATTACAATTGCTACTGTGGTACGCATATTAAAATTAATCGTAGGTAAGTTGCTGGGCCGGCCTGGAGGAGGGGTAAGGTGGGCGGTCGCCCCAGGGGCCAAAAATGTTTGTCTATGAAAGATAAGTGTTTGGGTAATTCAAATCCTAGATAGATTCTAAGAGTGATTTTTTTTAAAGGAAAAAATAGAAGTCTCATTTTCTATTTACTCACAACATATCCGGAATATATTTAGCAGTTCTTGGGGATGACCCTCGTAAGTTGAGTAGTAATTTCATTATTACAGTCAAGACTCGTGACTAGTTGACAATTAAGTTAACAAATACATCATAAACAAATGACTTTCATTTTCCACAAACCGTTACAAAAGTCGACCAGGATTTAATACAATCAAAACAAAATCACAAGAACAATAACGCTAATTAAGCATACATACAAAACACACATAGGCTTCGATAAATAATGTAATAAGTAGCCGATCCAAGAGCTAGCATACCATTACTTGGATCAGCCAGACAAACATGACTGAAAAGACTCAAACTTAAATATAGTATAACTTCGAATACGAGTGAAGTTACAGGCCATATGTATCCAATTTAATTAAGCACACTTGTAGCTACTTGGGACTTTCTTGCCACAAGCACTAAGAAGCAAGCTAAGAGAGGCAGGCACATTTAGATTGGTCCCCAAAACATTAGCTTTGATGGCAGTGCATAGGCAAATCGCTGCCTCAAGGTCAGCAAGGTCTTTGATGAGGGTGCAACACGGTTTAGTTGGTGGTGAACCTGCTTCAACTACACCTAAACTTAGCAAATTGGAACACACCCCAAGTTTCAAGGTGTCTTTTGGGCAAGTAGCCTCAGTTTTCTTTGGCTTTGGTTTCGGTTTTGGGGTAGGGCTGCCACAAGTCCCACAGCCACTCACCATGGCAAAAAAGAACAGATTGAGTGCTAGAAAGAGAACTAGTGCGGCATTGCCCTTAGAAGCCATCTTAAAGTGAGTTAATATAAGCCCTATAAATTTAGGTATGAATGTGTTTTTGAGGATGATTTGTGAATGTAGAGAAAGGGTTGAAGGGTTTATATAGGTGTAAAGCTTGGGTTTTGGCCCAGATATTCTGGCATCTAGAGGTACACATCAACATGTAAATCACCATCAGAGGTACACATTAACATGCAAATGGCCATGGCCTTGTTTGTAATAATGAGTAACCTATCTTTTCTTTATTAGAGATACAATAATTGTAATATTTCTTCAGACACATTGCTAGGATTATTGTATCTAAGTGTATGTTTGAGATTGCTAACATGGTGGACCAATAAAAAGACAAATGTTGATGATGATCATCATCATCATGATAATGATGAAGATAGCAATGAAAATGTTTAGTCTCAAATGTTTTATACCAATATACTTCATTACTATACCATGGACACCCTAATTGTGTACAAGGAGAAAGTACAAAACATAATATTAGGGAGATTATCTTTTTTGTTGAAATGAATAGAATAGAATGAATTATTGAATTCTTCCAAGCACTAGCTTCCATGGTTTCTTTTGTCTTGTTAAACCACTAAAACGAAAATCTTTCCGTATTAAATTAGCTTCTTCGTAGTGGGAAGTCCTCTGGTTTTCGATTTTCCTTTCAGATTCTTAAATTAGTTTAGTTTTTTGAAAAAGTATAGATGATAAGCACAAGTATGTATGTTGTGAAGGTTTTATTTGCATGTTAAGGGTAGTTTCAGAAATTGGTGTCTTTAACTACTCTTTAGTCTTACCTCATTTTGTGAGTGGAACTGAACGGTAATTATAACCTTTTTGCTTGGAACATCCTTGCTTATGTGCCCCGGCCAACCTCTAAATAGAGTTAAAGTTATGCCTGTTTCAAGTTGAAGTACAAACAGAATCAAAACTGAAATTTTTTTTTACCAGTTTTAGGAAACCGATTGGATTCAGTTCAGTTTTTGGTTTCGCTTAACGAATCATTTCAGTTATTAGTCAGTTTTCGGTTTTACATTTGGCTTTAAAATGTTTGTGCCTGAAATATATATATATATATATATATATATATATATATATATATATATATATATATATAATGAACTTGGAAGTGAAACTTTTGGTTAAGGTACTCATTACCTACTCTTCGATGAATTTGAGCCTAAAGGTTTTGCAAAAAATAATGAATTTGGGTTGTAAATTCAATAACAAACATTAAAACAAGATCGGTGAGGTTTTGGTTAGGTACGTACAGTTCGGTTTATTAAAAAACGATATCGGTTATTAGTTTGGGTTGGTTATTTTGTTTCACTTATGTTGATTATTCCTTTTCTTGTCTACTTTCATATGTCCAGTTGGTCCAAATTATATGGTCTCTTGAATCAACTTCGCGTCAGTTTGTAAGATGACTTGAGAGAAAATATCTTGATGGCATGCATGCCCTTATAGTTCAAGTCATCTCAGTCGTGCATCGTTAATTCATAGTTTTGTAACTTAGCTTTCAGTGCCATTAATGTTTTATGGTCTATGATTTTTTATTATTAAATTTCATCACATTGTAATAAGCAAGGTAGTTATTACATCGAAACAGAAGGCAAGCAGGCAACAATCACCACTTCTTTTTAATCTCTTTATTAACTATTAGTTCATCATTAACTTCATGTTATATTAGTACATTGGATATGATCATTATATAATATATTATAAATTGCTGGATTGCCTCGAGATTAATAAGTCAACCGCGGTCTCCATTCTGTACACGCAGTTTACTTCTTGTTCCCACCAATTCACTCGGTGATTGTGATTGATTTTGTTCATGTTTTGAAGCAAGTCATCCCACCTCACGAATTTGGTCCTTTCAATTTGTTGTCCAAATTTTATATTATTTCAATGGAAAAGAAGAGGCTAAAAGAATTTTGTATATTTGTTCACAAATCACAAGTTGTTGGTTTGTGGCATTATTTGTGGCACTCTGCAATCCAAAGAATTAAATGGACAAGAGAGGCGTGTGGTCCATGATGCTATGATTCGATGTTCATTCATTTCTTTGTTTCTTATCAATCTACTCGTATTTGTTAAGATTGAATTCCGTGTGTCGTTTAGTAGGGACTCCAGAACAACACAAAACGATGAGAAAATCTGAAACCCGAAACATTGATTATGAATGGGACAGGGTATCGAAGTACAAAACTGGATATGAGATTAGGTTATAAGTTTTTTATCAGAGTTTGGGACCGGTATGGTATTAGATGATACTTGATTACTAAAAATTGGTCTCATACCTGTTTACCGACATTAAACTAAAATATATTACTATAAAATATAATCTTAAAATTAATAATTTGAAATTGCTAAAAACTTGATATAATTAAAAAAAAGTCAAAAAAATCACATATAATTACATATAATAGAAGAATTTCGCTGACTGACGAATCCCTCAGTATTTCATCATGAAGCAGGTCCCGTCAATGATTGTATTTCGCTAAGCAAGGTGTGGGTAAGGCATCTACCTATTGAGTTTACTAAATGATCATTGAAGGGCAACATAGCTAGGAATTGACAGTGTTAGTGATAGGTACAAATGTTGCATCGCGGACACCTTTTGTAACCAAAACTGCGGTTGCAAATACCTCATATAGATGTTATAAGTTTGCAACCACTTTGCAACCGAATTTGTGGCCGGTTTGCAACAAAAGTGGTGGTTGCAAAACACAGTTTGTGACTAGTTTTGCGACCGGGAGTTATTTTGCGACTGGTTTAGCGACGGGAGTTATATTGCGACTGGTTTTAACGACTGAGATAACAGTTGCAAACTTACAATATTGTGAAACCCCCCCCCCCCCAGTTTTGCGACAGCTTTGTGACTGCCTCTCTCTGCTCCCTAGATTTTTGTAGCAAAGCCGTCGCAAGTTTATGATTTATTTTAAAAAATTGTTCCTTACTGATTTTTTTACAAATCTAATAAATTTTCCAGTAGTATACATATATATAGGATATATATAATTTAACTAAATATATCCAAATATATGAAAAATAGAATCTGCAAATTTCAAAAAGAAAACTAATGATACGAAGGTTTATTATGATATGGCAATTCTCAATTCTCTGTGGGCAGTGCATTATTTGGATCATGAGGATGCCACTTTGATTTTTTGTCATCTCTACAAGATAAGTAATTAAAGCTTTGATTATATTATTATCAGGAAATAATCTAAATTTCTTAGGATTGATCTTAGGTGGAATAATAGCAAATTAGCAATAGGGATGCCAATAATAACACTTTTTTTTAACATAAACTATCGTTCATTCATTCTTTGTCCTAAATCATGTTCGTATTGACCTTGACATGAACGGGTTGCTATCATCTATGTTCGTACTTTTGATCTTTGTTGCCTTGATCAACGTGCAGAAGACTCAAGTTTTCGACTTGCTTTCCTACTAGCTTCTCTCGCCAGCAGCACCAAGAGGTTATAATTCTCAGCAGGCTTCGAAGGCCTTTTTCTCCTGTGGGCCTGGCCCACTTAATTCCTTAAATGGTTTCTTTTAGCCTTCACGTAACTAGCCTGTTAAATCAGCCCACATGTAGTTCTCATAATTAATTCAAGCACAAAGTATATTAATGTGCTTTCAAACTCTCAAATAGTCCATTTGTTTGCATTCTCTCATCAATTAGCTAGCTAGTTATCGTTGTAAACCTGCATAATAACGACCACGACGACAACAACAACACTATAAAGTAATATCTATCTATACAATATATAATAAAAAGATTGCATGAGCAAATTAATACGCGTTGTCATTTTAATTTATACAAGTTATAATGCATATTGTATACTCCAAAAAGCAAGTGTAAAAGAGGAGCAAAGTTGTCTTTTTGAAATGCCCCAAAACTATGGGTGTTCACGGTCCGGTTTTCGCGGTTTTTAGGTCAAACCGTAACCAAACCATTACTAACGGTTTTTTATTTTCATAAACCAAAACCAAACCGTTGAACTCATAAACCGAACCAAACCGAACCATTAGTGACGGTTTGGTTCGGTTTGGTTTTGCGGTTTAGGCTCGTTGAACCTTTATACACCTTTATAGAAACATATACGAGTAAAGTTGTTCGTTGTTAGAGGATTTAACAAGATGTCAAATACAACCATACAATATTGAAAAAAAAAAAGAATAGAAAAAAGAAAAGGAAATAAGTGACAACGTTGTTTAGAAACGAAATAAAACACAAACTGTGCATTTTTATTTTATAAACAAGCTCTGTAATTAGTTTTTAGTGTTCTAAACTGGGAAGACGGTTGACTTAGAGAATGTAAAAAAAGGCTTGCCACTTTTGATTTACTTTAATCTAATAGAGTTAAATCATTAAATTATATACATATAAGAATTATTCAAAATTTTATTGTAATAAATTCTCATGGTCCGGTTCGATTTTATACGGTTGGTTTTCGATTTAAACCGTAAACCAAACCATTCGCTAGGGTTTGATATTACTGAAACCAACTGACCAAAATTTAAGTAAAAAAACTGACCGTGAAACCAAACCGATGACCGGTTTGGGCGGTTTCATGGTTTGAAACCGAACCGTGAACACCCCTACCCAAAACCAAAAACTTCTCATATATTGGGTTTATACATGGTTTTTAAACTTTGAATATATAATAATGCAGCGGAAACATGCATCTTAATATCTTATACATGTATATATCACAACCAAATCTATTACCACTTTTAAAACCTTTGCCCAAACATAAACATATCATTGTCTTATTAAGATACGAACGATTAAAAACATTTTACATGCAACATGGTTTTTAAACTTTATATATATAATATGGGGCGGAAACATATATCTTATATCCGTAGGTATTACAACCAAATCTATTACAACTTTCAAAACCTTTGACCAAACATAAACATATCATTGTCGTAATAAAATACGAGCAATTAAAAAAATTTTATATGCAACATAGTTTTTGAACTTTGTATATATATGCAAAAAATTTTATATGTAAATCATTTGGTTGGTTTCAACGAATATATTCATTTCTTTAAAAATAATAATACTAATAATAATAATAAAGTGGCGGAAACATACATCTCATACCCATAGGCATCACAAACATAAACATGTAATTGTCTTAATAAAATACAAACAATTAAAAACTTTTTACTCTTGACTTGGATGCCAGTTTCTTTAGTAGGATAACCTGCCTCAACACCAAGCACCAACCATTCCTTATATAAACATCAAGTGTACATGTCAACCTGATGTGTATACTAAAAATCAGCTATGATAAATGAGTTCTAAGTTCAAAACATTCATTCACAACAATCATTATCATAGTAATAACCCATCGCCCAAAGGCACAAAAAATAACATAACATTGAAGCTCATGTTTCCATACTTTTAACAGGTATAAACCCCCATTTATATGCGTCTAAGTTCAATACCCAAAACTTTTACCTTTTCCAGGTCATGATCCATCTAAGAATGACCATAGTCACTTGATGGACGCTGTTGTACAGCGTCCATCAATCCCACAAAGGCATTGTCGTATTTTACGGCATAGTTTACGTGCTCCTTTCCCAAGGGTAAATCTTCACTGGATTGTTAGTAATTAGCTATTAACATGACTTATAATGCACGTTATCTATCTCCATTTTGAAAACCATACGTTTTTCTTTGATCTTTTAAGCCAAGCAACTACTTCATCCAGGAGACCATTCGTTATACTTCTACCCGACAACTAAAGTCATTAAGTTGTTCCTCCAAAATCAATCTGTTAATCACTCCCTTTACCCAATTTACTAGAACTTTAGACAACATTTTGTTTATCGACATGATAAAGCTTATCGTTCAACATTCTAGTATCACGATCCAATTCGGTAAAATAAATATCCTAGAGCCAAAATATAGTGACACTCGTTAAAATCTTATTTCATATGTCACTACTAAAATAAATAAGCCTAGTATAAAAATTGGCACCGCTTCCATGTCAACTAACTAATGCTTAATTAGGCACTTGTCGTTGATGAGTATTTTTATCACAGAACGAATATACTTAGCGTGTTCCATCTTAACCTCTCAATAGCCCACAACAAAATATATGTCAAGATTATGAAATGCGGAGAACAATCTCCTTTGAGGAATGTGTCAAGTTTATCTTAAGTTTCAAACATGTGTTCATCATATATATGCCATTTCGAGTCTTAGGGAAGCCTGTTCCATGCTATTTTGGTCCACATAAGGTGCTTGCAAATGTAGGTCCAGTGCCATATAAGTTAGATTTGCCATATCGATCTCAAATTCACTTTTGGTGTTTCAATTTTTTTCGCATATATGCGAAAGTGAAAGGAATACCAACTATACTCAAGCAAATGTCTACCTAAAACATTAGAAAATGCACTTTTTCGTTCCTTTAACGTTTAACCATTCATAACTTTAAAACAAACTTTATTAGATAATACTCGCATGTTATAAAGATAGAGTAGCTGATGTGAATGCTCTGCAGGCTCTAAAATTTGAAGATGGAGAATGATATAGAGACTTCAATGTTGCGAATTAGGTGTGTTGATTTGTGAATGACAAGAAGATATTGCAAAGGCATATAGGAGTGCCAACCCATTTATGAAATGTTTTGAGTATGCTTAACATGTTTATTATAGCCGACCAGCGTATTTAACAGGTTTATAATTTAATTACAACTTATATATTAAGAGCTTGCCAACCTCACAAAATAAATGAGTTAAAACATAAGAGGCTAACTTGTTCACGTTACCCGTTTAACTAAAGATATGACAATTCAAAGATCTTCAACTTTATATTTAAAACCACAATGGCCCTTAAAGTTAGTGTAATTCAAAAGTTTTTTGTCTACATTTCTTTAAAATTAATTAGTAAGGTAATGTCAACCAAATCTAGAAACTTCACGCAACTAAATTGTTCAAATCTCATTAATTAGTATTCTTTTCCCTTTTTTGTTGTTAATAAAAGGCATGCAGTAAAGTATCAACTAAAACCAACTTTTTATATAACAAATAACTATATATAACTATAGCTATATATATAGAATCAAATACAAAGTGGCTGGCAGGTGCAAAATAAGAAATTAGAACGATAATCAATAACTAACATTTTAGGGGTGTCACATGTACACTACAGAAATTAGATGCCTGGTGGTGCAAAATATGAAAGATCCTTCTTGTTATTGTTGGCTTTTACTAGAGGTGAACAAACCGGTTTAAAACTTCAAACCGATTTGGGTTGAAACTGGTTCGTTTGATCAACAAAAGTCAAAACCAGTTTATGATCGGTTTCGGTTTGGGTTTTGATCGGTTTTGGTTCGGGTTTTGACCAATTTTGGCCGGCTTCGGTTCCGTGAACCGGTTTGGAACCGGTTTTGGTGGAGAAAATTACAAACCGGTTCTGAACCTATGGTTTAAATCGGTTCCAAACCGGTTTCTGCATAATCGGTTTCAAACCAGTACAATTTTGGTTCAATTTTCGAGTTGGTTTGGTTAACCGATTTATCGCCCACCTCTAACTTTTATGTAGTTTCACTATTTTCTTTCCATCATTTTTTTTGTACGTTATAATTACTAACAAAAACTTAATTTATAATATGGGGATTCAGTTATTTTAACTCGACAACAATGTTATTATATAAAATTATAAATTATATCAAATTTGTAAAAAAGTGAATATGTTGCATAATGTAAACATATATCACGTAATCATAAGCACTGGTTGCATAATTATTTATATAAGTTGCATAATATTTAATATTGTACGTGTTCATATACATTCGTTATTAGTTATATATGTAATGTAATGTCTATAGTTATTTGACATTGTACGTAATTTTGGCGTGATCGCAGTACCCCTTGCACAGTTGCACCAAGTCATCTGTCGATTCTTGGTGGCTTCACACATTTGAACGCTTAATCAATTTTCTACCATAATTCACCCGTGTGTGTACGTATATAGGCAATTATAATTTCTATTTTTTTATTAGAAAAAGGTGAGAGAAAAAGTGAAGAATGGTAGCCACAAGAAGAAGGCAACCCTGATGATCCCGTGGTTAAGATCATTGTCAAGTTAGTTGGATTTGATAAAAGCAACACTGACCAACATCTAAATGGCTTTAATACTTCACCCATGCCCCTCTCAAACAAGTAATTACAAATAAATTGGGGTCCAATTAAGTTACTGAATGGTACCATCAATTTCTTCCAAGAATGAAGAATCATATATATATATATATATAGGGTTTGGATCAAACACAAATGAAATTAACGTGCTAAACGTGAGAATCAAGTAGAGTAATTATATAATTACATCATAAAGTAATTACGTAATTACTCTATGGTGTAATTACATAATTACTCTACTTATATATATAATTACTCTACTTGATTCTCATGTTTAGCACGTTAATTTCATTTGTACATTAACCCTCCCCTATATATATATATATAGGGTTAGGTTATAATAAAAACCCACTTGAGTTGTGAAAACTCTAAAAACTCATTTTTAACCACATGTTTTAATTAAAGATTAAATCTTGTGGTTCACAATTAAAGTTAATAAAAAAAATATAAAAGTTAATTTATATTTTCTCTCTCCTGAAAACATATATAAAAATTAGTAAAAAAATGTAAAAAAATAGCAAAACATTTTCTTTTATGTTTTCAATGTTTTGTATTAAATGTAACAAAAAAAATGATATTACATAGGGTTTTCACAACTCAAGTAAGTTTTCATTATATACTTTACCTATGCACACACACTAGTTTGAGACCGTCTAATAAGAGGTAGTTCTTGAAATACAATATTAATAATTGATATATAAGAAACAATAAACCTATTAAACACTATTAATACACAGTCGTTATACAATAGTGTTTAAAACAGTTTTAAAGTAAAAGATTATTATAAATATCAATTAGTTGAAAAAAATGAAAATAAATATTAAATTAACAAATTTTGTTCAACCATACCCCTCTCAACCAAGTAATTTACAAATAAATTGGGTTCCAAGTTACTGAATGGTACCATCAATTTCTTCCAAGAATGAAGAATAAAACAAAATTATATTAAATGTTAACTTGTCTTAAGAGAACATGGCCTCTAGGAAAGAGAATCAACAAAAGAGCATGAGCCTATCTTCATCAAAGACCTACAAATCTAAAGGATGCAGGCACGAACGTACCGTTGTGGTACGGGAGTTGGTGAAATTTAGAAAACAAAAACGATATTTAGATCATAAGCTCGATCTCGTAATTCTCATTAACTCGAAAATTACAATACAATTAGGAAACATAATGTGACTCGGAGTCCGAAATTATGACCGACTTGTCAATATTGGTCCCTCAAGTTCACCGACGTGTGACTCGGAGTCCGAAATTACTTCCAACAGTTGGCTGCCCCCTGTGAATTTTTTTTAAGAATATAATTATACTGTAAAAGCCTCAACCAACCTAGCTTGTCAGTATATAGCGATAGTAAATTAAAACAATTTCCGATGGCCATATGAGAAAATTTCCTGTGTCTACATGTATCATTGCTCTAAGAAGCCCACCTTTGCTCATCTAACCTCAAACTCAGCTCATTTAACTTAAAAGAGTTTAAACTCAAGCTCAGGTTGCTTCAAAGCTATTTATGTATAAAGCTCGAGTTCTAGCTTAGTTTGTTTCACGCTAGTGTAAAGATTAATTTTACTTTAAACTAATATTGATAATTTACATTTAAAAGTTTGTGTCTTCAACCCATAAAAACCTTAATAACTTCTTGATCACCAATGCATAACCCACTATAATGACGTGAGTTACACTTAATATGTTGCATTATTCATAACTTTTTGACGTGCCAAATTTTTAGCGGTCATTCTAAAATACTTCACGTTTTGTGAAAATAAAGTCGTTTTCTGTTAATCACTTTTGTACACAATTTGCATGTTAAGTAGAACGATCACATGATCATTCAATAAAAAAGTGCATGCCACTGTTTCAATTCTTTTAAAGTTTGTTTAAAAAGACAAATTTTGTAATAAAACTTGATAAATAATGGAAAATGTTAAATTATAATAAAACAAAACTTGTTTCACTTATTATTTATAGGTTTGCTCGTCGTTGTTTGTGTTATTTTGGGATACTGGCCTATGAATTTTGTTTGATTTCTTGAAAACTATCAAACAAATCATCCTAACAATAAAATGAGTTTTTTTTTCCTAAACCAGTGTGGTCACAAAAGGAATTTACCAATTAGGTTAACTAGACAAATTTGTTTTTTACGTTTAAACGCTTGGTTTTTATCCACGTTGCTTATAACATAACGAACGTAGTTGATTGATCTCAAATTCACGTTGACTCGTTGTCGTAACGCTCGGTTTTTACCCACAGGGTTTTAGCAGCGCCCGAGTTTCAACGCTCGGGTTTTACTAATGCCCGGGGTTTATCGACAGAGTAAATGTCGTTTTAAATACTTTATTTTTTTATATGTTAATCAATAAAATCCATATTAGTTCACCACTGCAACGCAACGAGTACATAAACAGATCTGACTTATCTGGTGCGTTATTGTGCCGGTAAGACACTAGTTGAATATAATTAATAAAGGAATATTAAAAAACAGGCATGTTGACTAACACCCCTTTTTGAGCTCAGCAAGTTATCCTCAAGCTCGTTTATTAAATAAACAAGTTGAAGCTTGTTTAAACTTAACTTGATTCGAGTTATTAAAATACCGACTCCAAGCTAGGAATGAGCAAAAATCGGTATGGTATCGATTGGTACCGGTACCGAAATCGGTACCAATTTGGTACCGTCGGTACCGAATCGGTACCAAGGTTTTGAGTTTTCGGGACCGGTACGGTACCGGTATTTCCCGAATTTTACTTTAAATACCGGTACCGAACCTAACATTTCAGTACCGGTACCGGTACAAAAAATTTGCGATTTTCGGGATCGGAATTTTCGATGCCGGTCCCGGTACCGAGCTCATCTTTACTCCAAACAACAATTCTCAAGGTAAAAAGAATACTTGCAATAAATTACTTGTAGAAAGTTATGGTATATTCTTTTTTGAAAACTATTCTTTAAACCATGAATAATAATAATAATAATAATAATAATAATAATAATAATAATAATAATAATAATAATAATAATACATAGCAAAATGAAGTGGGGATGAAAAGGGAAAAAAAGTGACATTGTGTAACACGTAAAAACTTTGAAATGTGATATTGTCACGGCTATAAAAGACAGCTCAGTCTTGCCTCCATTTATATAGCCTTTGCCCTCAAATACTCTTCATAGTTCACACATTACTAAAGAAAACCATACAACAAAATTTAAAGTAAACAAAATTATGGTTCTCTCTGATCCTGAGTCACAACTCGCCAAAACCGTGCCCGATGCTTGGGACTACAAAGGCCGGCCAGCAGCTCGTTCCACCACCGGCGGCTGGACCAGTGCCGCCATGATTCTAGGTCCAGTTAACACTTTGTTAATTTTTTTTTTTTTGTTCTTACGACTATTAATATTATTATCTGTTGTATATTTAAATGCAGGGGTGGAGGCATGCGAAAGACTAGCAACGCTAGGAATCGCGGTTAATATGGTGACATACTTGACCGGTACCATGCACTTAGGAAATGCTAACGCGGCCAACGACGTTACGAACTTCATGGGTACCTCGTTCATGTTGTGTCTCCTAGGTGGTTTTGTTGCCGACACCTTTCTCGGCCGGTATCTTACTATTGCAATATTCACGGCGGTTCAAGCATTGGTTAGTATACCTTTTTACACTTTTATATTACTTATGTTGTTTTTATTTTGTTTTATTTTTTTTATACACACCATGTTTGTATTTTTAAAGGTGTGATAATGGTTTTTTAAATCACCATCTAAGTTGTTAGTTAGTGAGGCTGACGAATTGAATTGTTAACACAACTTGAATTTTATGACACTGTTTAACTTGAACATAACTTCTATATTACCTGTGTTGTAAGCATCAACCTTAACTCGCACTAACTTAAAATTGTGTACTTCAAACACGACATGCTTGACTCGTTTATCCAAACGGGGTGCCGGTTGAAGGATGATAACCATGTTGTGAACACGACATGTTTCACTTGTTTAGCCAAAAGGGAAAATTTCAACTTGAAAACGCGTCATTTAATTAAACAGTTCAACCAGCACACAACCTGTTTTCTAAACGTGATAGATATGTTAACCAAAACTGATTATTTTCGTGTCATGTTCCAAATCATGTAGAAATTATCAGTCCTCACAACTTCTCTATGTTTTAATGTGTATGTTTCTTTGCTAGTTTTTATTTATTTATTTTTTGGTTAATAATCATTAGGGTGTGACAATATTATCAATCTCAACTGCCATTCCAAGTTTACAACCACCAAAATGCACCCAAACCGGGGGTTTTTCCTGCGTTCCAGCAACCGATCTCCAGCTAGCAGTCCTATACCTCGCACTCTACCTAACCGCTCTAGGAACCGGAGGACTCAAGTCCAGCGTATCAGGTTTCGGGTCAGACCAGTTTGACGAATCCAACAAAGAAGAAAAGGCACAAATGACTGCTTTCTTTAATTGGTTCTTTTTCTTCATAAGTATCGGGTCACTAGCCGCGGTTACGGTCCTTGTTTATATTCAAGACAACCTAGGACGTAGATGGGGTTACGGGATCGTGGCGTGTTGTATCGTGTTGGGGTTTGTAATATTCATGTCGGGTACCCGAAGGTACCGGTTCAAGAAACTGGTAGGTAGTCCGCTAACTCAAATAGCATCGGTTTTTATTGCGGCGTGGAGGAGACGACATTTGGAGTTACCCTCGGATCCTAGTTTGTTGTTTAATGTTGATGATGTTCAGAATGCTGAAGATCCTCGGAAACTAAAGCAGAAGTTGCCCCATAGCAAACAGTTCCGGTTAGTCTTATTATTATTATTATTATTATTATTATTATTATTATTATTATTATTTCTAGTTTTTTGGTTACAAGTTTCTAAAACACATACTTAATACGTGTGAGTTAAAGTAACGCATAATGATAAAACAAAAGTACAAAACTATATATCTTTGTACTTTTGTTGTCAAGCAGTGAACTGTGAATCTATCCAAACAAATAGGCCAACAAGTGAACAAGCCAATAAATGAGTCCAGACTGTCAACAGTAACTTTTCAGCCTTTGGATGGTTGTATAACATAACTTCAAAATGTACTTTTTGTATACCGTCATGTGATATCACAGGACGAGAATGCATATTTTGACCCCTATAAGGTCTTATACAAAATTACAAACTATTAGACGGTTCATATAATTTGACTGAAATTGACTGACGTGACAGTAGTAAGTTAATTCAGAAGTTATGCAGCCCATATGACGTGAAAATTTGTTTTATATGACCTAATTTTATAAATGTGGCACGGTAGGTATAATACTATAACGTAACGGAGAAGCTAGTGTAGCATAACCCTTAATAAACCAATTGGCATGGAACTCATTTTGCATAAGTATAAAAGAATATAATATATATATATATATATATATATATATATATATGTAACTGATATAAATAAAATCATTTTTATTTATTATAATAATTATGCATTACATAAGAAATATCTCATTTATATAATCATGATAAAATTAAAAATATATTATACTATATGTAGTTATATATAAAAATAGTTATATGTATATATAAAATACTAATTAAATAGTTAATAAATAATAAAAAGGATCAAGTCTGAGTCGAACTAAAGATTGAAAAATTATTTATGGACCAAACTCAAGCTTTAAATGTAAAACTTGAAACGAGCCAAATTGATTTAACTTACTTGAGTCAAGTTGAGCTCTAACAAAGCTATGACACCTTTGAGTAGAAAAAAAATTAGTTAAAATACTATCATAAAGCTCAATTGTATTTACATATATTATAAATCATATACCTACGTACATAGAAACATCAAACATGTTTAATCTATTTGACATTTTCAATCACTTGTCAATACTTTTAGCTAAAAGTGTTTTGATCTGGTTAACCTAACAGGTTTACTGATTGACCAATTTAAACTTACAAATCATTTGATTTTTATGTTTCTAAAGAAATTATATATTTCTGTATACGGACTTACGGGGTAATGGTGTCAACCTGTGAATATGCATTTGGTATTCCGTTTCATGTATCCATCATGATTTTTAGGTTCATATAAGGCTCATTTAGCACCTACTAATCATATAACTTATTTGTTTCTGTACTTGTAGTTTTCTTGACAAAGCAGCAATCAAGAACAACGAAAAACCGGGTGAAATTTCAAAGGCAAGCAAATGGTGCCTCGCAACTTTAACCGATGTGGAAGAAGTAAAAATGGTGATCACAATGCTCCCAATTTGGGCCACCACAATCATGTTCTGGACCATATACGCCCAAATGACCACTTTCTCCGTATCACAAGCCACCACCATGGACCGACACATAGGCAAATCCTTCCTCATCCCCGCAGCTTCCCTCACAGTCTTCTTCGTGGGCAGCATTCTCCTAACCGTCCCCATATACGACCGAATCATAGTCCCAATCGCCAAACGCTTCTTAAAACAACCGCAAGGGCTAAGCCCACTCCAACGCATAGGTGTTGGGCTAGTCCTATCCACATTTGCAATGGTTGCAGCCGCGTTGATCGAGATCAAGCGGCTCCACATGGCCCAAGCCCATGGTTTGGTTGATGACCCATCAAAGGTGGTCCCACTTAGCGTGTTTTGGTTGGTCCCACAATTTTTCTTTGTGGGGTCCGGTGAGGCATTTACCTACATAGGACAACTTGATTTCTTTTTAAGGGAATGTCCTAAAGGGATGAAAACAATGAGTACCGGGTTGTTTTTAAGCACATTGTCGTTGGGGTTCTTTTTTAGCTCGTTGTTGGTGACCATAGTGCACAAGGTGACTGGAAACCAGGACCCGTGGTTAGCCGATAATTTGAATAAGGGGAAACTTTATAACTTCTATTGGTTGCTTACGGTTCTAAGTGTTATAAACATGGGGTTATATTTGTTAGGGGCAAAATGGTACGTTTACAGGGAGCATAGGGTTGCTGAGGAAGGTATTGAGTTGGAAGAAGAGCAAGTGAACAAGTGATTTGACTATTTTATCCCTCCTTTGTTTAAGTATATTGTCTAATATTAGTTGCTTTGTATAAGTTGAAGATGATGATGATGACGACCAAAATAATGGAGATGTAAAAGTGCACCCACCCATTATTTCGTGTAGCTTAAACAAATGATGATCAAATATAAAGTTTATTTCATATGTATATCCATTTTTATTATAGTTTTGTCATTTTTGTGACGTGCTTTACTTTCTTTTTAGGGCAAGAAAAAGTGAAAACAAGCGGTCGTGTTTATATCTGATTCCATCGGTTTTGATGAAAATTCTTGATCAAGCCGTCAACTAGGCATTTAGGGAATGAAAAATTGTAAGCCTGTCTCTGAGATTCCAGTATTGAAACTTGGGCCTTATGTAATTTATTTTTGCAAGACAAGTGCCATTAGGCATTTCGGCCCCTGCGACTCTTGAATTCCCGATTACGATTGTAGATAGGGATGCGTAAACGGGATTTTCGGTACCGATACCAAGATTTTGGGAAGATCGGGATCAGTACCGATCTCATCCCTAATTGTAGATGGTGCAAATGGTTGAGCCCATATCGTTTATCAACTAATTAGAATTGTTCTTGTAAGAGTATGATACTAAACCCGGTTTTACGACCCTAAATTTATTATGTTTGGCTTATTTTATTATATGGACTAATACAATGTTATTGGGCTGAGGGGGTTTTGTGGAGGTAACCCTAACTGGGCTAGGCCCATTAGGGTACCATGATGGTGGCCATGAGACTCTCTATATAAGGAGGTCTCCACCTCCTTATTAGAGGTCATGCTCAATAAGAGCCACCACCACTTTTTTGTGTCTGTAAACAAGAGATCCCTCAGGATTTCTTAGCAGTCACCTCCACACCCCCAAAAAACCATTGCAGGTCTCAAGCAGCTGGAGAAGAAGATCAAGGCGTGGCTCGTTCATCTCAAAAATCCGTGGAAACATCGTCATGGATCAGGTCAGATTCATTTCGTGCTTCGACATTGGCGCCATCCGTGGAACGGCAACGAACTACCCTTTGATCTTCATCTCGGCTGTCAGATCTCTCCCAGGAAAAACCCAGATCTGGAAGTTTACAGAAAAAAGCTTCAAGGCTTGTTCTATTAAAGCTCAAAAAGATCCATAGATCTAAAAAGAGGCTTCCAGATCTGTGCAAAAAGAAACGGCCTGGTTCGAATGATCAGGTCTCCAGATCTGTGATGGTTTTAAATCTGCTCCGAGCTTCAGATCTATCTAGGTCTGATTTACAGATCTAGGTCTAGATTACAGACCTGGATTTTAGGTCTAAAGTTGCAGATCTGACTCTAAAATTGCAGATCCGGAAATTACCAGACTTCCGCCGCCAAGTACGCGCGCCCGCGGATTCTCACTCCGCAGCCGTGCATGTGCCGCCGCGGAAACCACCATCTGGGTTTTGCGCAAGAGACCTCCGCCATGCACGCGCACTCACGAGTCACCACTCCATCGCCGTGCATGCGCGCATCAGGCCTCGCGCCAAACTCAAAGGTTGGGAATCCTCATAATATCCCATATGGCCTCGCGCCAAACTCAAAGGTTGGGAATCCTCATAATATCCCGTATGGCTACGCGCCAAACTTCAAGGTTGGGAATCCTCATAATATCCCGTATGGCTACGCGCCAAACTTCAAGGTTGGGAATCCTCATAATATCCCGCATGGCTACGCGCCAAACTTCAAGGTTGGGAGTCCTCATAATATCCCGTATGGCTACGCGCCAAACTTCAAGGTTGGGAGTCCTCATAATATCCCGTATGGCTACGCGCCAAACTTCAAGGTTGGGAGTCCTCATAATATCCCGTATGGCTACGCGCCAAACTTCAAGGTTGGGAGTCCTCATAACATCCCGTATGGCTACGCGCCAAACTTCAAGGTTGGGAAGCCTCATAACATCCCGTATGGCTACGCGCCAAACTTCAAGGTTGGGAAGCCTCATAACATCCCGTATGGCTACGCGCCAAACTTCAAGGTTGGGAAGCCTCATAACATCCCGTATGGCTACGCGCCAAACTTCAAGGTTGGGAAGCCTCATAACATCCCGTATGGCTACGCGCCAAACTTCAAGGTTGGGAAGCCTCATAACATCCCGTATGGCTACGCGCCAAACTTCAAGGTTGGGAAGCCTCATAACATCCCGTATGGCTACGCGCCAAACTTCAAGGTTGGGAAGCCTCATAACATCCCGTATGGCTACGCGCCAAACTTCAAGGTTGGGAAGCCTCATAACATCCCGTATGGCTACGCGCCAAACTTCAAGGTTGGGAATCCTCATAACATCCCGTATGGCTACGCGCCAAACTTCAAGGTTGGGAATCCTCATAACATCCCGTATGGCTACGCGCCAAACTTCAAGGTTGGGAATCCTCATAACATCCCGTATGGCTACGCGCCAAACTTCAAGGTTGGGAATCCTCATAACATCCCGTCTGGCTACGCGCCAAACTTCAAGGTTGGGAATCCTCATAATATCCCGTCTGGCTACGCGCCAAACTTCAAGGTTGGGAATCCTCATACCACATGCTCATGCACCACATATGCTCACGCATCACATATGCTCACGCATATTACACATGCTTACGCATCACATGCTCACACATATCACAGTCTACGCGCACGCGCATGCAACATCTGCGCGCGGCGCGGGACATAAAGCCTACGCGCACGCGCATGCAACATCTGCGCGTGGCGCATAACACAAAACCAAAGTCTACGCGCACGCGCATGCAACATCTGCGCGTGGCGCGGGACATAAAGTAGCTCGTAAGACGCCTCTCGCGCAAGCTCCATTATTCTTACAGCTCATAAGACGCCTCGCGCGCAAGCTGTCATTATTCTTAAAGCTCGTAAGACGCCTCGCGCGCAAGCTGTTATTATTCTTATATAGCTCGTAAGACGCCTCGCGCGCAAGCTGTTATTATTATTACAGCTCATAAAACGCCTCGCGCGCAAGCTGTTATTATTCATAAAGCTCGTAAGACGCCTCGCGCGCAAGCTGTTATTATTATTACAGCTCATAAGACGCCTCGCGCGCAAGCTGTCATTATTCTTATAGCTCGTAAGACGCCTCGCGATCAAGCTTTATTATTCATACAGCTCATAAGACGCCTCGCGCGCAAGCTGTTATTATTATTACAGCTCATATGACGCCTCTCGCGCAAGCTCCATTATTCTTACAGCCCGTAAGTCGCCTCGCGCGCAAGCTGTTATTATTATTACAGCTCATAAGACGCCTCTCGCGCAAGCTCCATTATTCTTACAGCCAGTAAGTCGCCTCACGCGCAGGCTTTATTATTATTATAGCTCGTAAGCCGCAACTCGCGCAGGCTCTATTATTATAGCTCGTAAGCCGCCTCACGCGCAAGCTTCATTATTTTTACAGCTCGTCACCATCATGAAGAAAACCTCCCAAAACTCAAAGACAATAAAAACAAGGCCAAAGAACAGGGAAAAAACCGCCTCATAGCCTAACACACCTCATAAAGTCCAGCGCTCCACCTAGACGCTTGCGCGTCCAGGAGCAACACTGGACTTGGGGGGGCTTGTAGGGGTATGGTACTAAACCCGGTTTTACGACCCTAAATTTATTATGTTTGGCTTATTTTATTATATGGACTAATACAATGTTATTGGGCTGAGGGGGTTTTGTGGAGGTAACCCTAACTGGGCTAGGCCCATTAGGGTACCATGATGGTGGCCATGAGACTCTCTATATAAGGAGGTCTCCACCTCCTTATTAGAGGTCATGCTCAATAAGAGCCACCACCACTTTTTTGTGTATGTAAACAAGAGATCCCTCAGGATTTCTTAGCAGTCACCTCCACACCCCCAAAAAACCATTGCAGGTCTCAAGCAGCTGGAGAAGAAGATCAAGGCGTGGCACGTTCATCTCGAAAATCCGTGGAAACATCGTCATGGATCAGGTCAGATTCATTTCGTGCTTCGACAGTTCTGACTTAGGCCCAATTTAGCAATTAAACAGAATGTAAGACCTATATTATCACTAATCTATTCGAACTTAGAAGATACAGATTCATTATTTTATTTATATTTGGACTTTTGTATAATTTTTAGACCCTTTATCTAAACACAACTTTTTTTAATATATATAGAAAAAGGTCCTGACATAAATAAGACTGAGACGGCGGCTAAGCCCTGTTTGGGCCTGCGCCAGGCCTAACCAAAATGAACCGGCTGGTTTAGCTGTTTAATGGTTTGTTTTTAGTGGTTTGAACAATTTCTTTTTTCAATATTAATATTTTTTATTAAAATTGACGGTTCATGACATAAATAATAAAGGTTATACTGCTGATTCCATGTTCTAAACCGAACCGAACTGTAAATGTTTAGATCTTAAACCGACCGACTTGCTTTAGTTTAAACGGTTTCACTATGAAAACTTCTACATAAAGCTAGAAACCAAAGGAAATTAGGGATTTCCCAAATGAGCTAGTAAAGTAGCAAACAATACATACATAAATAATGTAATCCTCAAAAGATTTAAGATTATATATATATTGACAAAAAAGCATACACTATATTTTCTGTTTTCCTAAACAATTTGTATGGACAATTTCTTTCTGACATTTTTGGGAAATTAACTCTCTTTTCCTCCTTTTATTTTTGTATGTATACAAATAACTTGTAAAATTCATTACCTTATAATTCATGGTCTGCTTTTGGAATCACTAATATCTTGGCTAACCTCACCAAATATACTTGGGCAACCGTCCCATCTGCGCTCCTCTCGCTTTTCCCAGTATCCGCCTACGTATCGATAGGTCCCACTTTCACTATCTTTTTGGAACCATCGCGGTTTCCATCCGTTTTCTTGTAACTTTCTAAACTGCAAAGTTTAGAGCAGATAACGATAAACGATCAATAATAAGTTCATAAGAGTTATTTGTATTTGTTATTAATTGTTACCATTCTCTGCCTGGTCTCGAGACGTAACTTTTCAGCGTTTGCCATGTTATATTCCCCGTTCTCCAGGTGTCGCTGATCTGGACGGAGTCTTGAATCCGTAGGAGGAAGCTTCTCCTTAACCCGTTATCAAACACCGAATAATTAGAAACAAACACAAACTAAATATAAGAACTAATAAAGTAATATATGTATATATAGGATTGGGGTCATGTGAGAATCATTTTGATATTGAGAACTTTGAGAACCATTTTGGACCACAAAAAAACTTTCTTTAAGAAAAATAAAAAAATTTATAAAAAAAATGCGAAAACAAAAAAAAGTAAAAAAACAAAAAAATTTTCACCAGTTTAGCAAAATTATACATATATGTATAATACGTATTTTTTATTTTTATACATATATGTAATAAATGATAATGTACATATGTGTACATTATGTAAATCTAGATTAAATAAAAATATATATATGTGTATAATTAGGTTTTTTTTATGAAACCGGGATGAAAAATAAAATTTTTGGTTTTTGTTTTTTACTTTTTTAAGATTTTTGTTTTTTTTTTCGTTTTATAATTTTTCTTAAGGGGTTTTTTTTGTGCCCTAAAATGGTTCTCAAAGTTCTCAATTTCAAAAAGTTCTCTTAGGATCCTCACCCTATATATATATATATATATATATATATTATTTATATTTCATCATGTCCCAACTTGAGATGGTAAAAAAAACCGGTCCGGGAACCGGTTTGCCGGTTTAAACCGGAAACCGGTTTTTACGAAAACCGGTTTTTTAAAAACCGGTTTGACCGGTTTACAAACCGCCGGTTCGTATTTCGGTTACACGTTTTAGAGCCAAAACCGGTTAACGAACCGGTTATTAAAAAAACCGGTTTTTTTTAATAACCGGTTATGGAAAAACCGGTTAACCGGTTTTTTTATAAACCGGTTTTTGACCGTTATAAAAAAACCGGTTAACCGGTTTCTCCATAACCGGTTAACCGGTTAAAAACCGGTTTTTGAACGTTGTAATGGCTATATGGCCGTTTTTTTTTGACCGTTTTTTTTTTTACCATTTTACCCCCACAAACATCTATATATAGTTTAGGTTGGGTATTGGTTAGATCACACTCGATTATACAACTCCAAACGCTCTAAACGTTTATTTCATACGCGATTATTTTGTTATCTCACGCTCAATTATACCACATTACCACTCCATACGCTCTTATTTCGTAGTCGATTATCATGGCCTCCCAAAGTGCTGCTTCATCCGTCAACATGGGTGCCTCGAACACGGGAGAAACGGTCATTCGGGTCATCCCCACGAAACGAAACCAAAATGTTTGGCAACATTTCGACCTATGCGAAATGTCTAACGGTGGCCAAAAAGCTCGATGCAAACATTGTTTGAAGTTTTATGGCAAAGATGCAAACTCCACTTTAAAAGCGCATGTACAAAGGCCCTTTTGCAAGGCCTTGAAGGACGAATCGGGAAGTAGTTCGCAGCCGGAGATGACGAATCAAGGAACGGTGTTTACGTACGACCTTGAAGCGGTACGTCAAAAGTTTTCAAACTTTGTGATTCAACAAACACTTCCTTTCAACCACTTCGACAACCCTCAATTCACGGAGATGATGCAAAAGTATGTTCAACCACGCTACCAACACGTAAGTCGTTCGACCCTTAGAAGAGATTGTCTTAAAGCATGGAAAAACGCTAAATCCGAACTAATTTCATACTTTTCAAACTTACAAACTGGTGTAAACTTAACAACGGATGTGTGGTCGGTACCTAATGGTTCGCCCGACTCATACATTTGTGTGACGGCTCATTGGGTTGACCCCGAGTCGTGGCAAATGATGAAACGAACCGTTGCGTTTCAATTGTTTGATTACCCGCACACGGGTAGAAATATTTTTAAACTCTTGGATAAAGTCATTCGACAATACAAGATTGAACATAAAATCTTTTCAATTTCGTTTGATAACGCGTCCAACAATACGGCCGCGGTTGGCCATTTAAAATTAAAGTATAAACCTATTTGTGATGGAGCGTTTTTTCATAGCCGATGCATTGCACATATTATCAACTTGGCCGTGCAAGATGGGTTAAACGTGATCGAAACGCAAAGAAACAATTTTAAAAGAATGTTACGAGATGTTTTTAGCAACAATAAAACATTTTCAAGATACAAAAAATTTTGTGTAGAAGCTAATTGTCAATGGTTGGGGCCAAATTGGGATTGTCCAACAAGATGGAACTCGACTTGTGATATGTTTGAGAAAGCCATCCAACAAAAAGAATCATTAATTGCGTTTCATCAAATTTTGTCAAGTAGGGGTAAATGTGCACCGTACGATCCTAGAAACAGGTTATTGATTGAGATCGTTACGGAGGTCCTTCAAATTTTTAAATCTTGCACAACTAGTTTATCCGGGGTTTACTATCCAATAAGCCCCATTGCTTTACCAAAAATTGCTGTCATGTGCACAAAGTTGAGTGAACTTCATTGTAGGGGTGCACCTTATTTTGATATGGGTGTAAAAATGAAAGAAAAATTTAGAAAATATTTTCAAGAACTACCCGCTGTTTTGACATGTGCTGCTGCGTTAAACCCTTGCATCAATGTTGGTGGTGTTGAAGCTTTAATAGAAAAAATTTGTGATGAGCTAGAGTTAAACAACGATCAAAACCCCTATTATAGCCAAACTTTAAAGAATGCTTTCAACACCACCTTGTCAAACATGTATGATGTTTACCTTACAAAATACGGGTCGTCTTCCCAAATTCATGACTCGTTAAGAGCTGTTGCCCAATCCCAATCCCAAACCGACCTTGAAATGGGGATGTACTACATGATTTGGGAAGACGCCGGTAAACGTCAAAAGGTAAACACCCCAAGCAGTGAACTTGGAAGGTATGGTGGTACCAACTTTGTGAAACACATGACTCCGGATGAATTTAGAAGTCTTGATTTGCTGGCTTGGTGGAGAGGTAAGGAGCATGAGTTTCCGATCCTCGCCGCCATGGCCAAAGATTTACTAACGGTCCAAGCTTCCACGGTAGCTTCGGAGTCTGCTTTTTCTGTTTCTGGCAGGGTTATATCGATTAGGAGGACTCGACTCACTCCACCAGCTATAGAGATGTCGATTTGCTACAAGGATTACTTGGACTCTTTAGTTAGGGCACAACATCAACGCTCACTCGAGGGGGAAATGGAGTATGAGGCGGGCTTGTATGAAGACGAGGTCAATCAAGGACACACTCAACCAATGACCGATGAAGAAGCCGCGTACGACGATTACCTAAGGAATAGCTCGGGATCGGGTAGCGAAGAAAATTAGTTAAAGAAACAGCAAACATGGAGGCAAATAATGAGTAAGAAACAGCAAGTTGTTCATGTAATCGTGTCTAAGCATTCTTTAATGTTTGTATTTTTGAGTTACGAATATGCGATAACGATTTAATGTTTGTATTTTTAATGTAAAAACTATAAATGAAAGTTATGTGTTTTTAATCTTCCAAGCAAAGAACCCTAACAACGAAAGCAAAGAATGGCTTCGGTCAGTCCGTTTTGCCTTATAGTTACCGGTTTGCCTTCTAGTTACCGGTTTGTTTATACTGTGAAAAAATAATGGTTATTTAAAAAAAAAAAAAAAATTGGTTATTAAAAAACCGGTTAATAAAAAAACCGGTTTATTAACCGGTTCTAACCGGTTTCTAAACCGGTCCTAACCGGTTAGACCGGTTAGGGTTTTGACATACAAAAACCGGTTATTAACCGGTCCGGTTATTAACCGAACCGGTTTTTTTCCGGGCCAAAAAAAACCGGTCCGGTTAATAACCGAACCGGTTTTTTTTAAAAAACCGATTTGTGCACCTCTAGTCCCAACTACCTGCAATCCTGGTGTTAACTCATTCAGTGTGATAGCAAAAGCCGTTAGATTGTATCGAGTGAGATTACTCGGAGGCAAAGATCTTTTCCATAAAAGAGTTGCATCACTCAAATCCTTCGGCTTCACATTTGCAACTCCATTTATGTAATGCATGCTGTCATCCCACTTTCCGAATAAAGTCGCATATTTCTTACGACTAGCGTCTTCAACAAACCCGTGTACCTACAAAAATGAATATTGATATACAAAAAAAAAAAGTAATGATTTGATAAAGTCATGAATAATGTAGCATTTTGAAAGCGGTTACCTGATGAGGATTTCTTTCAAGAAAAGACTGTTCTTTGAACTTCAGTTGGCACGAGTATTCTCGGTTACCTCGGATATGCATTGTTCCATGATGATCACAATAAACTTTACCAAAAATAAGATTGTAAATGTTGGTTGTCACCTGGGAGTAGATACAAAATTATACCAAGTAAAAACCAAGGAAATTGGCAAAATAGCAAGTTTGACCATTGACTTTGACGAAATGGCCCTTGACTTTTTATTTACTCAAATATCATTTGATTTCCTTTTTTTTTTAATTAAGAAAATGGCTCCAGGTGAACTCAAACACTACTCAAAGATTTATCCATGACACGAAAACGTGTCGTGTCAGACACACTTATCATTGTCAGGCCGGCCTTGAAGGTGTGCGAGCGGCACCTTCCGCCGGGGCACTTGTTTTTTGGGGGCCAAAAAAAATAATTCTTAGCTACTATAAATTGATTTTGATCACTCTTAAAATTATTGGGTCCAAACAAATTGTTATTCTAAATCCAATGGTTAAAATTTAGGTTATTGGGCCCAAACCAAAATCAAAAAATCAATAAAAATAAAAAAAATTAATAATCAGTTAAATAAAAAAAAGGCTGATCAAAATAAGGCCTCTGGCGGCGCTTCGTCGTTCACATTCCCTCTTCCAAGTTCCAACCCTCCTTTTTTAGTTCCATGTCACCAGTCACCACCATCTCCGGCAGTCCACCACTGTCGGCGCCACCAGAAAAGAACATCGGCCACCGCCATACTAACTCGGTGACTCACCAGAGTATGATTTTAAGTTTAACTATTTTATTATTTTATTTTATGGTTATTTTATGGTTGTTCCGCTATTCAGTCGAACGATTGGATATTTTGATAACATAAACTGCGAAGTGGTAATCAAATAATTTGTTGTCAAGAATGCTAGGAGAGTTTCACAAATCATCGGTTAGCAGTTAGCTATTATTGTATTTGAATTTATTACTATATATTTGCTATTTTTATTGTTATAACGTTAATGTCGTTTAAAGAAATAGCTTATATATTTCGTTACTCGTTAGGGCTTAGGGGCCTTTTTGTTTTAGCTCGACTGAGGTATTAAAATTCTCGGAGACGGCCCTGATAATTGTGTCATGTCTGTGTCCTAATATGTACCTTGCTCCAGGAACACCTCTCCATCATCAAATTCTAGTGTAAGAACACCAACCGGATCAAGCTGAATTGACCGTCCCCAAAATCTTGTTCGAATGTTGGTATCCCCCCAAAACTTCCACCCTTTGCCTTCTGAGTGACACGCTATTATGGTCGGATGATGGCTAACCTGTTTTGACAAATTAAAAAAAAATGACCTTCAAAAATGTAACAATAAATAAATCTGCACACTTTGTAAAACAACAAACCTTCTCGGAAATAAAGCGAACACCTTTCTCAGGATAATCAGCTTCATAAGTTTCCCCTAACAACGGGTTAAACGGCTTGCAGTGTCGTCCTTCTGAAGAAGCATATCCAGAAACCGCGAAAGCAGCAACCTTTAATATTCTTTGGAGACTGTTTCCCTATAACCACATCATATATGATATTAAACCATAAGTCCAAACATATGCTTAAATGTAACACGAATGGTCTTTTACGTGGATGGATGAACCAAGGGTATTTTGGTCATTTTCAAAATTTTAACAGAAAAGGTTAACCTCCACTCATGTCAGAGACCATTCGTGTTACCTTTATGTATACATTTCTAACATTTAATATTCTTTGGAGACTGTTTCCCTGTAACCACATCATATATGATATTAAATTAAACCATAAGTCCAAACATATGCTTAAATGTAACACGAATGGTCTTTGACGTGGATGGATGGACCGAGGGTATTTTGGTCATTTTCAAAATTATAAAAGTAAAAAATAACCTCCACTCATGTCAGAGACCGTTCGTGTTATGTTTATGTATGCATTTCTACTTATGGTATACTTTCCTACATTTAGGGACCAAAAGTGAAATCTGAACATACCACACGAACCGACTAATATAACTGTGTACCTCTTTTCCATGATGGTAAGCTTGATCCAGAAGGTGTGAATACTCAAGGTCCTCAAAACACTTTTGTAGAGACGAAATAGGTTCGTTAAAATAAACGGGAAGACACACTCGCGTGAGATCCTTACCGACATTGTCTTTGATCAGAGACCACAGACTCACCCCCTTTTCTTTCTCGGCTGGATCCGGAAGCTTCTTACGCCTTTCGACTTCACACATTTCATTGGGTCGGGTTTTTAATTCGGGAAAACAGTCATCAAAAGCAGCCTGAAACATACAAAATATGCTTGCTTGATAAATATTATGTAAATAATATTATGGTATTATGTTACATACCAAATGTCAAATGCATGATTAAACACAAAGTTGATCAACCAGCATATCAACTACTTATATATATACAACTGGCCCGTGTTCAACGTGACGAGTATAATGAAATGACAGTAGTAAGTTTCTTAGGAAGTGTTGTAAAGAATTTATTATTTGTGGTTCTTACTTGATGAATTATTGAGAGTTAGATCAGGAAGAAGATAACTTCAACCACATGGGTGGGCCTGCAACTTTTACATATTTATAGGATTTCAAAAGGTTACAGCTTTGATGATATCCAAATCTTTGTTCACATTAGACAACTAATGTGTAGAAAAACACTCGTCCAACTCAGGGCCGTTTCCAAGAATCGTTAAAATTTTTTAGGCCGACGGCAAAAAAAATGGACCTAATATGAGTTGAATAATATGGACCAAATACATATTTTTTTTCAAAAAATATATATCATTATAATTTTAAAAAATAATTCGGGCCTATCGGGGTGTCGGGCCGGGGTTGGTTGATCACCCGGGCCTGCTCATAGCCGGCCCAAATGTTGATCTGGTTTCTTTTACACCGAATCTGAAAAATGAAAACAGGGAAAATCATGAACATTATATTGACAGAGAATATTAACAAAATAAACTTGATTTTTTGAAATTACGAAAATAGTCGTTTGACTTTTTTTTTTACTTTTAGTTTCCGGTAATTTCCACCAATTACTGGACGCATGTCACCAATCACTGACGAATCAGAACCTCGATTCAAATCTCCTACACTACGTTTTAATTTTATAGAAAAACATTTTTCTAATTCGCGGGGCCTCTGGATCTGCTGCGCCAAGATGAATCTGTAGTGCCAAGCGCCAAAAGACACTTGTTGCGCTCTGTTTGACTTTTAGTTCTAAGAAGTCAAGGCTATTTCGTTAATTTTCTCGTTGAAATGGATATTTTGTCATTTTCCCATAAAATAGGCCAAATGACCGCGAAAAGTAATTTCAAAAAAAGTACTTGTTCTTTATTTTGGAAAGCGAAGACTGTCGAAAGGACAAATCATTTATAGAAATATTTGGGTCGTATTTTGTATAAACAAAACTGGATGCGTACTTAGGTGGCTTTAACAGAAACGCTACGGCATCAAAGGTGTGTTTTTTTCTAAAAGAAAAATGGTACATGATTAGTACAGAGTATAATATAAACTTACTAGTTAGTTAAAAATAAACTTTTAATGAAAAGAACACACCTCTAACTGTCGCACGTTTTCAAGCAAATCCGAACGTTCTTCACAGAGATTTTTAATATGTCCTTGGATTTCAGGGAACTCCAACTCTGCCCACAATCTTTGTTGCCCGTTCCTTCTTCGATTAAGCGTTTCTTTAATCTTTCAGTTGACAACGATACATCATTTAACTGTCTTAAAGATAACAGAATTTCGGTTGACGCCAAAGCTTCAATCCAGACAACCCTCTCTTTATTAGAACTTGTTCTGAGATAAAGTGCTTTCGTAGCTGTAAATATATAAAATCTCTTTACATCTGATCTGCTTTCGCGAAATGATAACACCTGCCAAAATAAATAATAAAATTTCAGTAACCCTTTAAGCCTAGACACCATTTCAATTATACATTTCTTCTCTTCTAGTATTTCATGTTAGGATCAAACTGCAGAAAAAATAAAAATATACGAACATGAGACACAAGTATTTACGTGGTTCGGTCTAACATGCCCTACGTCAACGGTCTGCAACCAGGAATTCATTATTGTCTCTCAACACTACTGATGGGAAATTACAAGTACAAGGATTAAAATATAGGAGTCGGTCAACTCGGGGGGGGGGGGGGGGGTGTTCCTAAGCGCTTTTACACAACTCTGTCAGTAATACTCAGATTTGGTCAACTCTATCTGAATCGGTCATCCTTTTGATTTAAATTGATATTCACGTATTTTGTCATAAATATTAGTAAAATATGATATTTGAAAATATATACAATCTACAAAAAATAAATTTATTCTAATTTGCCATGTCCAAGTACTAACCGCCTAAGCCGAGTAGTTGCAACTCCCTAGTCGATCGACCTGGGAGCGCCTAACGACTACTGCAACCTTGGAGACTAGTATAGCATTTCCAGCTTCCACCGTTACAAAAACACAATATAGTGTTTCTAGCTTCGGGAACAAGAAAACATAAACGGGATAAGTTTTATAGTATGATTGCTAATTATTCCTTCTTTTTTTCTAAAATTACTAATTGTAAATTTGTAATTAATTAGATTAATAATACAACCTGCACTTAATCAACTAAAGGAAATAATGGTTTCATGGAATTGCAGGTCAAGATAACATCAAGAAGATGAAGAAACAAACATTAGCAAAATAACTTGTTACAATTAAAAATGTAAGTATGACATATTATTATTGTATATATTTGCATAGTATATGTATAAGTATGAAAGTATGAGTCAATCAAATCAATCAATCAAAGGAAAGATATGCAAGTACTCACCAAACACAGAGACAGGGCAAACTCCCATCGAGGTTTAAATGAAGTGACTTACGAACATATGGTGTTCAGTAGTCTTATGGACCACAAGTTAAGCCAGGCTGTTTGTTATCAATAGTTGTAGGGTAAATTGGGTTTTAAGAATTTAAAAATCTTTAATAATTTACGGTCATGTTTAGATTAATACGGGTGCTCAGCCTAAATAATTGTAAATCATGTCTCACAGAGTATTCGTCGGATATTTAACCAGTCAAGTATCGAGCATACACATGGGGCTGTCACATATATAGGGATGGCAATGGGTCGGGATTGGGTCAGGTTTAAGTGTTCCCAAACCCATACCCGATTGTAAAAGCTTATCCCAAGCTTGTCGGATTTTAATTGGGTAATTACCCGTCGAGTTTCGGGTTTTCCCATCAGGTTTCGGGTTTCCAATCGGGCTTTATCAAAATACCAGTTGGGTAAACCTGGCCCAAAACCCGTCGAGTACTAAAAACAAAATGTCTCAAATAATTGTCATAAGCAAGTCAACAAATGATATAGTTAAAATGTTTAGAGTATACTAGATATAAATATCGAAAAAGTTATGTTGGGTATATCGGGTAAATATGTCAATGTTATTGGATATATTACAAATCTCAAACCTGTCCCAAACCCTAATGGGCCAGGTATTATCCGTACCAATTATATCAGGTTTCAGGTTTTTCCATCACGTTCGAGTTTTACTGTCATCCCTGCATATACTCATTACAGAAGGTTAAAATAAAACTAGTGAAATACTTAGAAAACTTGTAACTACTTTTAAGCACTGATGTATTTAATTTTTTTAGTCTATTTACATTTATTAATATTTAACAAAGATAAATAAAATTTTAAAAAAAGTATATTTGTGAATTGCGAAAGTAAATATACGTAGCCCGTATTAAGCATATATTTACCTCGTATGAGGTATATATACGTACTTCCGCTATCTTAGTATTTTTTTTTTATTTTTTTTTTGGTTTTGGCAAAGATAAATTACATATAAAAATAATAACAAATTAAAATAATTAGCTTAGGTCAACGGGTCATGCATATTAATGTTATGACTCCAAGATCAGTCAATGTAGCTTTTAAAATATTAGGTTTTGCAATTCAAAAAAGGTGGCGACGCAGCTTGTTGCATGTTTATCTTCTGTATCGATGCAATCACTGCTTTTCAGAGGATTAATAAATTAGTATTAGTGTTTAAAAGTGGTTTTCACACATCAAATTAAATGTGGTTTTCATTGGAACACTCCCTTACCTATTAGGGTATGTTTGGCTAGAGGTAATGGAATGAAGGTGAAACGGAATGGTAGAAGGAATGGAATGAACAAGAGAATGAAATGGATCATTACCATTCCTTTGTCTTGTTTGGTTAATCTATCAGAATGAAATGAATTATTACTTTATATTGTTTGGCTAGTCATGTCGTGGCTGATGATGAAGTGATAGATGAGGAGGCTATTGATCTTTTAGAGAAAGAAGTCGAAGAAAAGGTTGTGGAGATTAATATCACACCAACTCTGTCAACCATTGAAGAGTCAAAAAGAGTGCAGTGGTTGTGATTGAATATGATGACATAGAGGGAGAGAGTTCAGATTTTTTGGGTCATGAAGTTGAAAGTTTAGACCATGTTGAAGACATAACAACCTTGAACCGGTGATGGAAGTAACCCATGTTTTGTTTGATGATGATGGCGTAATAGGAGAGGATCCAGGGTTGTTGGAGCATAGAATAGAATGCCTAGACCCAGGCGAAGAGATATCATCCGCTAAAGAATCAAAGACTAAGATAGTTCCAGATATCCCAATCATCATCCATTACACATTATTCACCCCGATAAAGTCGGGTATGATGATTTGTACTCAAATAAAAGGAATGTGAAGATAAAGATTAATGGGCAAAATGGTAAGAAGTTGGCTCATGTGGGTTTTATAAATGTGTCAACCATGAGGAAGCAAGTCTGGACACAGCAAGTCAAATACCAATCTTACGTGGGAAACTCGATGGGAAAATTCTCGGTTCTCCCTCGATCAACCCTTGACACTTCGAAGATAAGAAAGAAGGTGATGGCTAGACGTGTTAACTATTGGCGTATGTGGGAAATTCAAAAGGCAATTGTGCGTTCACACGGCCGATATTCGTTCATTAGACATGTTGATCATGAAAGAGGAAGAAGAGAAAGGGTGTGCTAATTACCAAGCTTGTTTGGGAAATTCAGTAGGTAAATGTTCCATTCGACCACCATAGCCGCCAAATCAGGTAACAGTCCGGTTGAAGATCTTAACAAAAACTTAGCGCTGACCAGGAGACAACCCAGTTTTTTATTTTATTTTGTTTTCTTTTCTTTTTGCGTGTTACATTTTTTGCTTGTGTTTAGCAGTCATAGTAAACCCTAAGTGTGGGAAAGTTTTGGTGGTCTAGTCAAGATTCGGTGGAGTATATATAGTCATATCATAGTTTAAGGAGTGCGGGTCAAGGTTGTAAAAGTACTCATCAGCAGGACCCCATTGATAAGAGAGATTCGAATTAGGTTCATGTGCCTCTTTCCTTTGCTTTGTTTGTTAAAATAGTTTTAAGTTCCCGTGTACCTCACTTGATTTTTAAATGAAAATATACATTGGGGACAATGTAAAGTTTAAGTGTGAGGATGCGGGAAAGTATTGGTGAAAGAGTTTTTAAGAAAAGTGAAAAGATGTTGAAAATGTCCCGAATTATTATTATTTTTTTTTGCAATACAATGGAAAATGATATAAGAATTGGGAATTGTTTTTCAAAACTGATATATATATATATATATATGTATGTATGTATGTGTGTGTGTGTGTGCGTGTATGTGTGTGTGTGATAATAAAAAATAGAAACACACTAAATGTGGGATGTGTCGGTAGGCTTAGCTTTTAAAAATGAAAGGACTATTTGGTTGTTGACTTAATTGAACTTTTAAATGCTTGATTTTAGTGGGAAGCATCTTAGGGTTTTGTTAGCTTAGCTGGGCCTCTGTAAGGACCGGGATGAAAAGTTGGGCCATACTTAAGCCTTTTGTTAGTTTGATCACCAAAAATTAAATTTTCTAAAATATGAATAGACTATTGTATGATGCTTGGATATGCTTAACGTTTTATGCTAGATGGCTTGTGATATAAACTTAAATGAATATACTTGTAGTTTAAGTGGTTAACGCTTCACGGCGTATGATTTTATGGCCTTAAATCTTGTATTTATAGGGTGCTCTAGGGTGCTGAAATTTCAGGTCTTTATGCGGTTTGTCATTTGGGTATTTGTATTACTTAAGTGGTTTTACAAATATTAAATTGAGCTAAAAATATTAACCTGCAGTTACTACTGTCAAAATAGAAAAATCTACACAGCCAATGCATATCACTTATTCAAAATAGTGATAAAAAGTCATAAATGATCATTAGGTACTTCACCGTACACTTAAACAATGAGTTGATCACTCCCGCTGTTAGTCATACATTGATCTCTCTTGCGTTTTCCATACCAATAAGAAAGAACCTATCTGAGATTTAACGTATGTGAACCCTATAGATGAAGTCGTGTGTATTCACCTGGATGATGTGATCCTGGGTATTGCTTGATAATAGGGTATTTCATATGGTGGGGACCACTTTCTAGGTAGTTACTTAATTATACCTTAACAGTATCTAATGGCCATTCTGGTATACTTTGATGCTTGAGTTTAGGTGGACAACAACATCCTTAATTATCTTAGCTATTACATATGGGCTTAAAAATTATACACCTTGTTGTGCAAAGTTTTTATCAACAGATTTTAAGGTTTAAGTCAAGTTGGGGTGGCCTGATTCGGTAAAACCATGTGAAGCGTGGTAAGGCGGCTTTAGGGCTTTTTAGTCTGGGTCCTGCTTAATCATATGAACTAATAAACTTGTCACACCTTATTTGTCTCACTAAGTATTAAGGCATTGGTTTAATTGGACAAAAATATCAGCAATCGCAGTTTTTGTGTTAACCTGTCATTAATCAAAATACCCCAAGTGTTTTGAAAGATTAGTTTCTAATTATTATTCCATTGTAAATCTTTATAATTCAGGGTGAAAAAGGATAAGTGTGGAGATGTGATGAGTGGGTAAAATAATGTGTTTTTAATGTTTAATACTGCGTGTTTTAGTTGTTTATATATATCAAACATGAGTGCTTTGAGTATTTTTATTATCGCATGTTCTCGGAGCTTAAGGGAACTAATTCGAAGCACTTAGGAAGGCAAGAAATCAAGTTATGGATGAAGGAAAGCAACCAGGGATTGGAAAGGCGAAATAGTAGCATGAAAAAGAGAAACTGAAGATTTGGTTCAAGGCCACCATAAGCTACGGTGGCCAGATTGTAAGCTAATGTGGAGGATCTAAACAGAAGATCCATAAGGCAGAGACTGATGGCCGTAAGCTACGGTGACCTGGTCATAGCTTATGGTAGGGCCTGACGGGCTTTTATGACAATCGCTATTTTATGCCATATTTAAGCCATAAAAACCCTAATCTCGATTATCCTTCATACTTTATCATATTGGGGCGATTTTGCGGCCGTCTTCTGCCATCCTAACACCTTTTAAGCACCATAATCATCCATGCTTTCATCATTCACACCATAATCAAGCTATTCAAGATGAAGATGCAAGACTAAATCTTCTGTGACCATCTCCGGGCGTATGGTTGTGTTGTATTTTGGATTTTCGGTGTTTTGAACGTTGACTTTGGATTTGGATTTGGTTAATCATTCAGTTAGTCGAATCTTTACATTTGTTTGTGCTGATTAAACAGTTTTTCGTAATTGAATATTTAAGATTTTGTCAGTTAATTGATTTGAGGTCATCAACATTTATGATTGAGTTCTTATCGTCATTGGCCCGTCTATCGTTAACTATAGAATTGATTTCACTTATCAAAACCTAAAACATGTAATTAATTAGATTATTATTCAGTTGTGCCAATTGTTCGAATTAAGTTCTAATAATCAGCAGAGCCAAATATTTAGTCTTTTGATTATTTGTCTTAACCAAGAGATTTCCAAATAGGTTTAATTACTTGTCCAACCCGCTTCACAACCTGAAACATGGAGATTGGTTATTTTCTTATAATTTTTTACAAATTAAAATTGTTTGTTTGTTTCAAAGCATTCCAAATCAAAACCATTCTTAGAAGTTTGTTTGACATCATTTGGCCGCCTAGTGTAGTATTTAATAAGTCATGAGTTTGATTAGCACTTTCCACTGATTCCCTGTGGACTCGACACCTTATTTACCCTTGCTAGTAAAGGTATTGTATAAATATTTTTCATTGATCTTTCAACATCGATCAAGGAGCTCCATGCAGGGTCCAAGAGAAGATAACCTTGTCGGGGTCACGCTAATAAAGATGTTTCACTGTAAACGCATTGGATCATCATGATTGATTAATTAGTAGATACAATATTTAGTGCTAGTATTAGAATATATTTAGAGAATTATTTGAGCATGATTAGTAAAGTTTTTCTAGTAAAAATAAAGGGTCTACTGTAATTATAACTTGTGGTTTTCGTTCTTAATAAATTATATAAGAGCCGTGACGGGTAACTATAAAAATATCTATGCTGTTCAAGCCAACTAATTCCAACGCTAACGTTACATTTTTGTTGTAAATAATCCAAGATATTAGCAATCTACATTGCAACACTTCCTCATCTGGTCTGTAACTAATTCATGGTGGGGATCGCCGACTACAATAAAAAAAATGATGGTTGTCCTCGAAGAGTATAAATCATAAGTCGCAAAGTTAACCAAACAAAATAAATCAAATCACATAATAAGTTAATAATCACTTCATAAAGATAATGTTCTTCAAAGATATATTAAAAAGAAAAAAGAAAATTAACTACGTGTCTACATTAGGATGATGCATAATTCCTCTTGACACTTGTAACCATTATAACCATGGGCCCGTTGATTAAATTTAAGAATCAATAAAAAGGTGGAAACTACTCTCTAGTCCCTACATGTCAGTTTGCCACATTAATAACAAATAGTCATTCTAGAGTTGTATAAATAGCTCAGGGTTGGTATTCTAAGGTGCTGTTTGTTTTTAAGACAAAATTAGTTTACAATCTGATTTCATGTCTGTGACAGAATATGTGGTCTAAAGGTATGTAATCTGAAAAATATAATACTGTATGTTTTATAAGCTAGATATCGTCTGCATAAGCTGAAAATAAGTTACCTATCATATATATCACAATAGATAGAAGTCATTTAACGTCTATAAACTGCTAAAATAATTGGTGGTGATGTACGAACTGTGGAAGTGCGTGGTGGTGGACGATTGGTGGCAGACGATTGTCACACCCCGGTCCAGGGCCTAGGGGCGTGACTATCAGTTGGTACATGTTTTGTAAATATATCAGAGAAACGAGCTTATTTTAGCGGAAGACTTTTATATAAAATATTAATTTATATTGAAAATTTTTACTCAAAATTTAAATACCCGAGCATTCGGTTACAAAATATTGTTGTATTGTTATTACAAGGATTGCATTCAAAATTGAGTCATCTTGAGCGATCTTCTATCTTCATGACTCCTAAGCCTTGTGTATTGCTATCAGCACTTAATTACCTGCAAGGGTTGGAAAAATATGCCAGCGATGAGCTGGTGGAACATGGACTCGATAAAATAATTTATAACAGTCGTTAAATACAAACATAGTTTTCTGTTTCACAATCGCAGCAGGAACGTCTGTCATTCCCGGGATTTGTACCACCGCCCTACACACACAATTCAAAGGTTCCCCGAGTTACATAGCCCCTGTTCGGAGACATTCTTCCACTAGGCTATGTGACCCTGTTGGAGAACTGGTTATGACTGACTTGGTTTTGCATGCCAAATGGCCAGTTTAGTATGGATCCAGACACATGCGTATTCGGTCTGAGTTGCTTTTTATTATCTATTTTGCATTATAACGATTTTAGAAACAGGTAATCTCATGCAATCATTTATCAGACTCTTTGCAATAAACAACCTGTTTACTACAAGAGTAAAATCAGTTCAGACGATAAAAGATTTAACGTATTCACCTGTTGTTGTCAGTTCGGTGTCGCTCAGAACCTTTTCCTTTCAGTATGCTGTTAACCTATATTTGTGACAGGTTTGCATAAATACCTTGATGGTGTTTCTTGATTAATCAGCAGACCTTAAGTCTGATTTAACTCAGCAGATCTTAAGTCTGATTTAACCTTGATAGAGTTATAGTCATTTTATGAAAATATCTTTGTATTTACATATGACGTTTGGGATAGCATGCTTTGGGCTATGTTTTATCACGTTGGCTAACTTCTCCAGGTAAGTAAATGCGTCCCGCGGTTGATTGGTATTTGTACGAATTACTTACCTTAGGCAAGAAGAGTCTACTAATGATACCCCCTTCCAGTTACTAAATGCCCGTCAAAATACATGGTTTTGATAACATTTCTTCTTGTGAAAGTAACGTCATTACTTTAGTAAAAACATTGATTGGAAATCATTTACAGTTTAACGACTATACTCTTAGCTAGGTCTTAAATAACTATGTAATAAAATAACTTAAGTAATATCCCTACCTTAGTCGATCACTCGAGAATGAGAACAAGAAAAGATTAGAAACTTGTCAGTAGGACTTCGCTTAATAAGGCAGTAGGTCGTTAACAGGGCTTCGGAACCTCGTTTCTTGCGTAAACCTCGCGAAAATAAGCCGTCGGAACGCCGAAAAACTCTGGGCACGTACTTCTAGGCTAAGTATGTGTAATGTGAGGTGTTTTTGGGATGGTTTAGCTCAAACCCGTAGCTGCTCTATTAATACTCGATTTTGACCTCCTTCGCGTCGTGCGAAGGACAAACCTTAGTCGTTCGCGTCGCGCGAAGCAGGCTTCTGACATGCCAGGGCACGCAGCTTGTATAATCATGCCACGTGTTGACACAAAGTTGGACACGTGTATCAGATTACTAAACGAGGTTTCGTGTAGCGCGAAGGAATGCTTCGCGTCGCGCGAAAGACCCTTTTCCTCGATTTCTGTTCCAGTAGTTTCAGTTTAAGCTTTGCGTCGCGTGAAGAAACATTAAAATCAGATTTTTGATTTCTAACTTTCAGAATAGACATTTTAGCCCAAATTTAGATGGGGTATTTTCATGGTGTTACACGATTGTGGTAGGCGGTGAATGGTGGTGGTGGACAATGGGTGGTGGTGATGGACGGTTGTGGTGGTGGTGGACGGAGGTGATGGAAGTGGACGGTGGTGGTGGAGGATGGTGGGTGGTGGCGGCGGACGGTGGGTGGTGGTAGTGAACGATGGTTGTGGCCGACGGTGGCTGGTGGTGGTGGTTGGTAGACGGTGTTGGTGGCGGACGGTGGGTAGTGGTGGTGGGCAATGGTGGCGGGTAGTGGTGGTGGTGGCGGACGGTGGGTGGTGGTAGTGGTCGACGGTGCATGGTGGTGGTGGTGGGTGGTGGTAGTGGATGGTGGTTGTGGCCGACGGTGGTGATGGTGGGTGGTGGACGATGGTGGTGGCAGACGGTGGTGGTAGTGGACGGTGGTTGTGGCCGACGGTGGGCGATGATGGTGATGGACAGTGGTGGTGGTGGTGGCGTACGGTGGGTGGTGGTGGTGTTGGACATTGGGTGTTGATAGGATGTTAAGAAGTCTGAAGAAGTTGAACAATAGCTTGTTTTTTAAGATCATAAAAGCAATTTTCAGATCTTTAAAAAAAACAAACAGTCTTTAGAAGCTTATGTATGCGCGCCAGCAGACATATGCCCCCTGCAGACCTTTTAATCAAAAACAAACATAACATAAATTCTTTTAAAAATAGGTAATCTGGCATATATCTAGTATAATTTAGTTTGAGCTAAGATGAGTTTGCATAATTCTAGTTAATATATTTGATTATCAAAATTATATATATATTAAAAACCATTTTTTCACATACATATTAAATCAACTATTCGTCAACTTTGAATATAAACAACATGTTTCTAACTTTTTTTCTTCTTTTGCTTCACTTGATAAATATGAACCAAATGTTTCTAACTTTTTTCTTACTTTGCTTCACTTAGTATGCATAGAGTTTTTTGTGCTTGAGAGTGGTTTAATATTTAAGCAAGGCCTGATTTTTATTCCATATATTAAACATGTTGCAAAATACATTATCACAAAGTTTGTAATTTAACATGCAAGTCTTCAAATCTCTAAGCTTTTCAAAAGTTATAAATAGATAAAATTTTCTTACTTTTGGTAGTCACTAGATATGTTTGGTGTCAAAACTTTTGTAAATAGTCCATCGTTAACGATACCAAGCGATTATAATTGTATAGTTTTGTTATAGATTCGAATCATGTGTCAAGAACTCTAAGACAAAGCGTACGTCAACCATCATTTTAACTCACTAGCACACCCACATGTCGCAACATGTGGGTGCAAAAACTTGTCAGATGTCTGGGAAGTCCCAGCCACCATCGCGTAGCGTGATGGTGAGCTGTCTAGGGCCATCGCGTAGCGCGATGGTCCCCAGTGAACAGAAAGTTTTTGCCGAATTGGGGTCGGGCATTTTCCGACCCAGTCACTTTTCGACATCCCGACAACACCCTGAGCATGCTTCCGAAGTCGGAATTTGCAATACTTACCTAGAAAGCCGTGAAATTAACCAATTACTTATCGAACCTCCAAGACGCACACTGCATCAAAAGCCTCCCCACACTTGAGATATGCTGCACAGAACTCGAGACCAAAGTCAAACAACAACACAACGAAAATAAAATAAAATGGAACACACTTACAAACCCCGGGTTGCCTCCCGGTCAGCGCTGAATTGTGTGTCTACAGCTCGATAATGCCTCGAATGCCTCAAGTATTTTCATAAGCCGATGAGGTCACCATGGAACTCATCAATTCCTTTTCTCTCCTTCCCTTCCTTGCTGTCGGTTTCTCACCATCTTTCATCTTAATGACTCTCTCATTCTATCCTTTTCTCTTCATGCTACTTTCAGCTCGATCATGTCAGTTACAAAACATCCCTCTCTTGTATGATTTGTGCATGATGGTACACACTTGTCAACAAGAGGGTTAGTAGCATTTTCAAACAATAATAAGCGCTTAACATGGTTCCCGCACTTAATGCCCAAAAATCCCTCATCACAATCAATTACCGCATGTGCTATTGCAAGGAATGGCCTACCCAGTATGACTTTAGATTGTTTAATGTTACCCTTAGCATAATCAAATACAAGAAAGTCAACTGGGTAACTAAATTCATCCACTTGAACCATTACATTAGTGACCATGCATCGGGCTTGTGTATGAGTTTGATTCGCCAACAATACGGTGGTGTTTACACTTTCTAACGTGCCAAACTCATACTGATCATATAAACTGCCGGGCATGACACTAACACAAGCTTCAAGATCTAGAATTGCCCGATCAGTTTTAAAATCACCAATTTGAATTAATAAAAATGGCACTCCCGGGTCTTGGAGTTTACTTGAAGTAGTATTATCCTCCACCTCCTCATCTCCCATATTGGTTAATTTGACATTTAAACATTTTTCACAAGTGCAGTTTTCACAAAAAAATTAATTCATCTGTTTTTAATTGTGTGTCCACAGCTCGACAATGCCTCGAATGCCTCAAGTATTTTCATAAGCCGATGAGGTCACCATGGAACTCATCAATTCCTTTTCTCTCCTTCCCTTCCTTACTGTCGGTTTCTCACCATCTTTCATCTTAATGACTCTCTCATTCCATCCTTTTCTCTTCATGCTACTTTTCAGCTCGTTCCTGTCAGTTACAAAACATCCCTCTCTTGTATGATTTGTGCATGATGGTACACACTTGTCAACAAGAGGGTTAGTAGCATTTTCAAACAATAATAAGCGCTTAACACGGTTCCCGCACTTAATGCCCAAAAATCCCTCAGCACAATCAATTACCGCATGTGCTATTGCAAGGAATGGCCTACCCAGTATGACTTTAGATTGTTTAATGTTACCCTTAGCATAATCAAGTACAAGGAAGTCAACTGGGTAACTAAATTCATCCACTTGAACCATTACATTAGTGACCATGCCTCGGGCTTGTGTATGAGTTTGATTCGCCAACACTACAGTGGTGTTTACACTTTCTAACGTGCCAAACTCATACTGATCAAATAAACTGCCGGCCATGACACTAACACAAGCTTCAAGATCTAGAAGTGTCCGATCAGTTTTAAAATCACCAATTTGAATTGATAAAAATGGCACTCCCGGGTCTTGGAGTTTACTTGAAGTGGTATTATCCTCCACCTCCTCATCTCCCATATTGGTCAATTTGACATTTAAACATTTTTCACAAGTGCAGTTTTCACAAAAAATTAATTCATCTGTTTTTAATTTCACTTCATTTTGGAAAACCATTTCATTTTGACCAACACCTTCATTCTCATCACTAACATCATTCACCACTGCTTCAACAAACTGCGGTGGCGACTCAACTTCAACACAAGTAATTTCAAAATGAGGTAAAAGACTTACCGCGTTGATGTGCACATTATTTCCTTTCTTAGAGCTTGAGCTAGCATGTTGCGGGTTTACTGTGGTATCGCTTGGTAGTTGGCCCGCGTTCTTCTGAAATCTTGCCACGTCTGCTGCGAGCTAACCAATCTGCTTTGACATTGCTTCTGCTGACTTGTCTCTCAACTCGAACTGTCTCTGAGTTTCCTTCTGATTATCTGTCACAAGCTTCAACAATGCATCGAGTTTTGAATGAACTGACTCGTCTGAATTTCCCGAACTACCCTTCTGCTGGTCCTGATTCTGATAACTCGACGAACTGTTACCCCGGTAACCATCTCTGTTATATCCCCGATTGTTATACTTACTGTTCGAACCACCCTGACGGTAGCTGATCTCCTGTCGGTTCTGACTGGACCCCTGAAAGTTTGGGTTCGACTGGTTCGATGCGTTCCTGTATTTGAAATTTGGGTGATTCCCTAGGCCCGGGTGATAAGTGTTCGAATTGAACCTTTGGCCCTTGGATTCCCCGTATGCGTAACTGACTTCCTCCTCGTCGGGATACTCGTCCTCATCAAACTCAGGGCAATTTTCTGTCTTATGCCCCAACTCACCACACTCTGCACAAACCGGGAACTTCACCCCGACTTTACCAACCTCTTTCTTTTCTCTCGTCTATAAACCGCGAGTTCCCTTTCCAATTCCGCAATTCTTTCTAACTCGCTCGAGGCTGATTTGACTGATCTGGTGACCCCAACTTTTCTTCTTCGGTCTGCAGCTGCCTCTGCCTTGGAATCTTCACTCATAAACTCCAAAAGTTCTCAATAATCTTCCTCGGGTTGATTCAACAACTGACCATTACACGAAGCTTTCAAATGCTTTCTGTCTTCATGCGTCAGCCCGTCAACGAAACACTTAACCAACTCCCACAACTCAATCTGATGATGCGGGCACTTCCTAATCATTTCCTTGTAACGAGTAAAGCCCTCGTGAAACAACTCACCCGGTAACTGTGAAAAATGTCTAATCTCCATTCGGGCCTCGATAGTCTTCGACTGTGAATAGTACTCGTTAAGGAAAACCTGCTGCATCTCGGCCCAGCTCTCAATATTGTGCATCGGTAGCGAGTTGAACCTTTTTTTTCTTTGTCTTTTAATGAAAACTGGAACAACCGCAACCGGACCTCATCTTGATCATAAGTACATCACCAATAGACCCGCAAATAGCTGAAAAATCTGACAAGTGTGAATACGCGTCTTCAGATCCCAGTCCGTGAAAATGGGGAACTATGTTGATGTAGGACGGACGGGATTTGAATGTCGGTTGTCCCTGTATGTGAACCTGTGGTACAATCGGTGAGGCACCATCTGAAATAGCCGGTCTGAACTGACTGTTAACACGCTGAACCGGAGGCCTGTAATTCCTTTGTCTGGCCCTCGGTTCCTCAAAACCTCCCCTGTTAACCTGAATCGGCTATCTGCGTTCCTCCCGAAATCTTCCAATACCACCCCGATCCGAATTTCTGTTCCTCCACCTGTTACCTCTCACCCTAACCGGTTCCTCAACCTCGTCATCTGTGTTTCTCAGCTCAAACCCGTCATTCCCCGTTTCTTGTTCCTCCTCATCTCCTTCTTCTTCGTCTTCAGTATGGATACTGACATGGTCAAAATCTCTGATAATCTGCGGTCGATGACGAAGGGTATTGTTCGGGACTGATAGTCCGGGTCTATCAAGGTTTCGGTTTTGGGATTGTCGAGTTGAATTTTGTGGTTGTGGATCGGTGTTTATTGGTGGTGGTAGGTCATTATTTGGTGGGTTCTGGTTATGTGGTGGGTTAGGCTCAGGTTGGAAAACATTAATTTCGGGTGGTGGGTTTTGGTTTTGGTTCATGTTCTGACCATCCATGTCTGGATGTCTGATCTGAGCTCGGTTCTGCCGAGCTATACGTTCAATCTCTGGCTCGTAAATCAGTGGAGAATTTCTTCCTGAATAGCGGGTGTGCATAAACCTGTTACCTGCACAAATAACACACCCCGCGTAAAATGGGAAAATAAAACTAAACTAAAAATAAAAACAAAAACTAAATTAAACTAAACTAAACAAAGAAATCAATTAATCACAAAAACACTAAGCGCACTAACTCCCCGGCAACGGCGCCATTTTGATGACCGTCATTTGAGTCATGCAAAAACCTAATTAACCTAAGCAGCTAGGGTAAGTCAGGTATCGTATCCACCAGGAGTATGTGGTAAGTGTGAAGTGAAATCAATTTCTAAACTTATGAAGTAATTCAATTAAAGTGCTGATCACACTAGCAAATGGTTTATATGTTGTAACAAGCAAACAAGTAATCACGTATTCAATCAATCAAAGACAAATCACACCCGGGAATCCAAGTAATTAACCTAACAGCAAACTTATGCAACTTAACAGATTAACAATCACTGATTAACACCAATTGACTAACTAGACAAACCTTAGGCATCAACGCTTACTAACACACGACATTGGTTATCAAACAGTCCCTGCCAGTGTGACTCAACTAAGGGAAAGCGTATGCTTCATCACATTCAACTAGTCAAAACAACCCTACGAGCAATTATTATAGCAACCGGCAAACTAATCGTTCTGATCGACAAAAACCTAAACCGACTGAATGCACAGCAATACAAAACATCAATACTCATAGATTAATAAAAGATCATTACAATCAATTGATTCTAAATACATGAGAAAAACTGAAAGATACAATACTCTACATCCCAGGTATGACTCGAAGAAACTAGCCGCGCATCGGCATCTCTCGGGCCTCGGTTATGATCTAGTAGGCCATGTAGGACACTTAGAGATGATTGGGGATGATTAGGGCTGGCATATTGTGTATACCCGTACACGATAAGACACGAACACGAAATGGATATACCTATACACGACAAGAAAACTTTTCGTGTACCTGTATCCTAAACACGAACACGAACCTGTTAATACCTGTAATACACGATAATACACGATAAGAGCTGTTTAGTAACACATATTTGACAACCTGTTTAGGGAATAATAGGTAGGTAAAGATTAATAACTTACCAAGTAAGAGGAAGCACCAACGGGCAGCGGTGGCTCTGACAGCAGAGAGGAGAAAGTTCGATGAGGAAGCGGTGGCAGCGGAGGAATCACCGGCGGGTTGAGAGGGGCGGCGGAGGTGAGGGAATCACCGGAGAGGGGCGGCGGGCGGAGAGGGGTTTGTCCAGAGAAGTGGTGGTGGCGATGGAGTGAATGTGGATATCTGAAATCTGAATGTGGAAAGTGGAAACATGAGTTAGGGTTTGGGGATAATAATAGTTTATAATTATAATATTATATATATATTTAATTATAAAAATTTAATCAGGTACTTACAGGTAAACAGGTATTTTACCTGTTAAGACACGAAAATTAACAGGTAAATTCGTGTCTACCTGTTTAGTACACGAAACCTGTTAAGACCTTACCGTTACCTGTTAAGGTCGTGCAGGTATGTGTCATGTATTCGTGTCTCGTGTATAAATTGCCAGCCCTAGGGATGATCGGGACTTGCTCTTCTGCTCTGGAAATCGCCTGGAAGGTGAAGAATGACGTTTAGGGTCGTCAAGAACGTAATATAAAACAAACCCTAACTTTCACGATTCTGGGGACCATCGCGTAGCGCGATGACCTCCTCTCCTGGTCCATCGCGCTACGCGATAGACCAAAGTCAACGCAGGAACTTACAGGGCATCTAGCTACACGCGATGCCCCACCTTCAACACCCATCGCGCTACGCGATGGGCCTCTTTTCTCAGCAACTTCGTTTAACTGCCTCGGTAAGCGTGCTGGACATCCCGGGTCTTCATTCCATGCTCATACAGGTCCAAATTAAGCGCGTTAAGTACCTATGACCTGAAACACAATAAACATGTATGAAGTACCAAAGTTCCTAAAATAAACGAGTAAAACAAATACGTTAACACAAATAAATATGTACAAATAAACCGAACATCACATGTGTCATGAACTCTAAGACAAAGCGTACGTCAACCATCATTTTAACTCACTGGCACACCCACACGTCGCAACATGTGGGTGCAAAAACTTGTTTTAATGAAAAAAGTATTTACTCTCATATATCATTTGTTCGTCAAAGATATCACTCATCAAACCGTGGACTTCTAAATCAATAAATCACCTTTCATTCGACTTCATGTAGGCGAGTTCTGACTTGTTCTCTCCACTACTACTAGCTATTTTGGCTTGGTGTTTACAACGTACGTCGTCTTCTACCATTAATCGTAGAAAACGTGTCTTACACTTACAAATAATGCCTCTACATTTACCCCTTTTACCTATTGATGACGATTCTTTTCCCATTTTTCCTGGTCTCTCTCTGCTGCACCTTATTTTTCTAAATCGAGAGCCAAAATAGCTCAAATCTCAACTCGGTAAATGATTGTGCCAAGGTCGAGCTCTAAGAGCATTCACATCAGCTTCTTCGTCCATATTTCTATAATTTAACTAAATATTATATTTCTTTAAATTTATCTCTGGATTTTATTTAGCATACCACATCAAATTTTCTATTATCTGTATCCTTATCTCACTTAAAACACGTGTTTAATATTTTTTTTTCTTTTTATTGAACTCACAAATTTTAGATGATAACTAATAAAGCTCTATATGTAGAGAATCATTTTTCCTTCAACTCTAAATTTTAGAGACATAAATGAAGAAAGAGATCATACAATATAAGAAAATCTGTATATTTTAGAAATAGTAGTAAATATAGAGAAACTGGTCTCAGTGTGCTGGCTTAGAAAAATTCTTGTTTGTATATTGGTCGTAGGAAATTCATTCGTTGAATATCAATGAAACACAAATTTTATTAATATGAACTACAGTACAAAATAACTAAAGCGGTAAATTATAATACTTTGAAGTGAAAGTTACAACTAATTAAACAAGTATAATTAAGGAAACAAAATAAATGAAACAAGTAACATGGGGCTAAGGATTCGTGTTCAACACGAGTCCCATAAAACAAATTACGGGTCTCCCAAGAGAATCCGTCTATTTCTCAAGGTACAACAGCCGAAGCAGTTAGTACTGCCGGGGAGGTTGAAGCACCCGAATTGGAACTCGAAACTTCAAAGAAAGAGGTAAAAACATAAATGTGGCAACCTTCACGGGTGTTTATATTTTGATGTAAGTTGGTGATATTGTAAGAGTGAAAGTAATATATATTTATGCAAGACTCATGTTGCTCATATTTATAATGAAAGAAGGCTCTTGAGTTAGACACAAATTGATGATTATAATAAGTGGCATTTAACGTTTTTAATGTCTTTTATTATTTTAATCAATTCAATCACAACTCCCAAAACTCTTGAGTTGGACCAAAAAATTAATGATCATAATAAGTGACATTAAATGTCTTTAATGTCTTTTACTAGCTTATTGACTCATGTATTACACGGGCAGAAATATAAAAACCGTCCAAGTAAACGTATATATAATTTCAAACGACAACATTTTTTTAATATATATTTTGAGACAACAATATAATTTATAATTGTAAGTTATATTCAAACGAAAACATAATATTGAAAGACATGGACTTACAAAAAATGACATTACATAGTAGAATGTTTACAAACAAAATTTTAATCTTTAAAACATAAACTTCAAAAGCTACAATATTTTACTTATAAACAATATTTTTTGCTTTATTTGCAACTTTCTCTTGCTTATCTAAAATAAGTATTTATTTTTTGTTCGTTTCTACTCTTCACTCTTGATAAATCTACAAAAAGTTGACCATGTATAAAACGGGTCTTTTAAGTATGCCAACTCTTGCTAGAGACTGGCCTAGACTTTTGTTGATGATCAATGCAAAACCAAACTACAACAAGAAACTGTCTTCTCTAAAACTTAAACAGAAGCTTTTTTATCTGAATGTGTCAGTTGTGTATATATATATATATGCTTATATATTTGAACAATTTATAAGTTTTCTATTTGTGTCAAATTATTTTAAATAAATGTTATGCTTGTCCTTAACTCATATATAAAAATGTATTTTAATAATCACAAAATTAATAATTCATTTTAATGAACATAACACCTTCTGCCAAAAATAAATAAATAAATAAATAAATAAATAAACTATATAAAAGGGCTCCTTATTTCGTTTCGTTCACTTAAACATTTTCAAATTTTCATAAAATAAATCGTTTTACTTTGAATAATTAATTTATTATGAAAAATAATCCTATATATTTATTTAATTTTGTATGATATAACAATATTCATAAATTAAATCATTTACCTCGAATAATTAATTTGTTGTAAAAAGAAAGATGAAACTATAATATTATTATAATGACGTAACGATTCAAAAATTCCCCAAATACAAATAGTTTTCTGAAAGGATCAACTTAAAAGAAATTATCAATAGTTCAATTGTAATATGTCTTTTTTTGTAATTAAATTCTCAATACTTTTGTGAAACGATCACCTAATCTAAATCGTTGGATACAACAACATAGTCAAGCCCATTACTAACTATCTTTGTCACATACGGCGTCTCAAATTTGTAATTTCTAATATGAGCCTTACCTGATAAGAAAGCCCGAATGCAAACAACATGTGTTACGACTTCTATACCCTTGGTCTATATTATGTAATTGATGCACACCAAAGCCAACACTCATTAAATAAAGTTAGCTCTTTTGACTTATTCTGATTTAATAGTTCTTTAAACAACTCGTTTCGACCCGAACTCATTATGATCATTATTACTTATTTTGACCCGAATCTAATTTGGCCTATTACTCCATCCAACCCGACCCGCTTGGTTAAAATTACATAAAAATTAAGAATGCATCATCAATGAATTTGCCTTTTAAGTTTATACTACAATCTAAAACAACTGGTTTTGACCCAAACTCGTTATCTTGGGAATTTCCGTCCATGGGAATTCTCAATTTGCCATTTACTATATATTCTTTTCCTCCAGATCTCCAAATTTTAAAATTGATTTTGCAACATAGGTGCGCGTGTTTAATGTATGATAATTTACTAAAAAAAGGAGCAAGAATAGAACAATTTATAGAAGCGTGTTTAATGTATGATAATTTACTAACAACATGAGCAAGAATAAGTGTCGTAAAAGTCGGATTCCAAGGCCGACTAGTTGGTCCTCGGGCCCCTACCTTGGAGACTTTTTCCAAGTCGGTCTGGATTAGTCGGAGGCGGTCAAAGTTGGTCAAAAGTTGGACTAGTCGGGCTAGGCGGTCAAAAGCTGGGCTAGTCGGGCTCGGAATTTTTAAAAGTCGGTAAAAAGTCGGACAAAGAGTCGGGCTAGGCGGGCTAGTGTTCTCTAAAAGTTAGTTAAAAGTCATTCAAAAGTTGCCGAGCCAGCTAGAGTACCCTTTTGACGTGAATTGTGCTTATTTTGACAAATATATAATGTCCAAAAATTAGTTTTCATTATAATTACCATGTCTGAGTACTCTCCGAGTACTCCCCAAGCACTCCGACTACTCCCAACTCCCTAGTTGGCCGCCTAGGGTCCGCCTAGCGACTTTTGCAGCATTGGCAAGAATAGAACAATTTATGGGAGCATAAGTGACTCATCAGTGGAGAATAGCAATATATCATCTTCTACATCTAAAGCTTCAATTGCGAAGCAAAATTAGCAAATGATAAGAAAAGTGGTTCAATTTTAATTTAAAATTCATTTGCAAATGCAGTTAATTCAATATGTGTAGATACCAAATAAAAATGTTATTAACAGAAAAGGTCAAACTTTAGACAAAACTAATGCAAAAGTATATAGAGATGAAAGATTATGATTACCTTCAGATAAGAAACAATAACTTCTGCTTATATTAGTCCAACCAGTGATTCCAATTTGTCAATTCTAAACTCTTCAAAAACACCAAGAACTTGATAGCATTGTAGACACGAAGCATGTTAAATTGAGGGAAAGATAGATATTCAAATAAGATAATTCAGAAATGGTGTGATTCGCAAATAGTGAGTTGGAGAGAAAAGAATGAAAATTAGGGTTATGAAACGTATACGGGTTCATAATTGGTTGTCTAGAAGAAAACACATTCAATTAAATGATTATTATGATTTTAATTTTGAATTATTTTATTAGTAGCAAATTCTATGAAGGCTTATTGTTTTTGGAATATAGTAAAATCAACCAACAAGAATAAGCCAAAAAGAACGTATTTAATAGTATTTATTATATAGATTAAATGATTATTATGATTTTAATTTTGAATTATTTTATTAGTAACAAATTCTACGAATGCTTACTATTTTTGAAATATAGTAAAATCAATCAATAAGAATGAGCCAAAATGAATTTCTTTAATAATATATATATATTATTTTAATCAATTAAATCAACTCCCAACCTTACATATGATGCATGCTAGCATGTGACCCGTACATGGACCAGCGGAACGCGCACCCCAACATTGCAAGCAATCGGCTCCACCAATATGGGACAAGTTCTCACTTCTTTCACTTTATTTGTTAAAGTTGATAGCTTTAACATTTCAAAAACCAAACTTCGGACATCGATATCTAATTCATCTTATGTCCATTTTGGACAAGGTTTGGTTCCTTGCGAAGCACTCACACATATAACACAAACGAGATAGTTAACAACTATATTAACCGCAGTTACATATATTTTAACTGTGTCCAAAATATAAAAATTACATTAATCCAAATTTTTCTAACGTTGGTAACATGAGCACTCTTTTGGTTTATAACTGTTTTTTACTATTATTTTATAATTATTTATTCAACTTGAACATTATGTTTTTATGATTACCAAAGCAGCTATAAAAATAAATTCCTATAAAGTTAGTTATATAATCAGATATTCTCATTTTTTGTGGTGATAAGAAAAAAATGGCTTCGATTATCTACACACTCTTTGACTTATTCAGATACCCTTTCAACTAGGGTTCCATACGATCGTATAACCCCTATACAATCATATGTAGGGTGTGTGAGTTTTAAGAGGGTATAAGAATAACATATCCTAAAAAATATTATGGGTTGATTTAATTTAGAAGTTATAATGATTCATTATCACATCAGTGAATTAAATATATTTGTATTATTTGACTTTCTTATAGTTTAACTAAAAAGAGCTATAGAAATGATATTAAATAATATATAATTTATGAAAAGATTGGTAATGAATATAATTATTATATAAAATACGAAAGTGTGATGATTTGTGGGGAGATGAATTAGACATGGTCATGTGATATAAGAGTGGAAGTAAGTTTTCCCTCTTGTTTTAGGTATTTGAGGATGTGGGCTTTGTCTAGTGATTCCTTCTTTCAATTTATGATATGACATTTTTTTTCCTTTTGTATTTTTGTTGTTCCCATAGATATTTCTTAATATAATCACATGGTAAAGTATATACAAAAATAAATTATGCTTTATAGAATTTTTTTATTTTAAACTAAAAAAAGTAATAAATTTACGTTTAATGTAATAAACTTTGATGTACATACGAGGGAAAGAATTAAGAGAAAACTTAAAAACTCTAAAAAATTATTTTAATTAAAAATAAAAAAATATTTTTAAATTTCCGTTTTTTTAATTCTTATTATATTTTGTTACTCTACACCGGAAAAAAATAAAAAGACGTAATGCACATACGTATTAATGTGTGATACTGTTGTATCACACATGTGTAATACTATGTATTTTTATATTCAATAGCATTTAATTGAATATATTTAATATTTGTGTATTGCATAGTAGTGGCGTATTATATGCAAAAAAATATAAAAGTCAATGTAGTGCACATGTGTATTAGTAGTATTACACATACGCACTAATATTTATTCGATGTGTACATTAGTCTTATATTGCATATATACAACAGTGTGTAATATATGCAATAGTGTTGTATTCTGTGCAATAGAACACTCTTGCATATATGCAATGCACACTATACACATGTGCACTAAACCGACGAGGTTTTTTTTTTTGAGGGTATATTGGTTTTTAATGGTCCCAACTATAGCCTTTTGGTCACTGCTGGTCCTAACTAATGAATTGGCTACTGATGGTCCTAACTTTTAAAGTATTTGTTCTTAATGGTCCGCGACTAACAGAATTCTAGCGCCGTTAGTTTCAGGTCGTCAGGAAAACGTCTTTGGCAGGAAAATTCAAATTTGTTGCCAAAAAACACCATCTGAACACCGCAACCACCGCCAATTGACTCACTGCTAACCAACTACCACCACTTGAGCACCATCAACCGATTCCGACAATGGTTTCAAGGCTTCCGACGACCTCAATAATTGAGGCATTTACTAGAAAAAGGTTCCTAAAGTTCCGATACGAAGTTACCAAGATGTTTGGGACGAAAATGTTGAGTTTTCGGGAAAAAAGTTGAGTTTTCCGGCCAAAACCGTTTTTCTGGCGACCTGAAACTAACGATGTTAGGATTCTGTTAGTCGCGGACCATTATGAACAAATACTTTAAAAGTTGGAACCATTAGTAGCCAATTCATTAGTTGGGACCAGCAGTGACCAAAAAACAATAGCTGTGATCATTAAAAACCAATACACCTTTTTTGAGGGAGGGGATAACAATATATCAATATATAAGAATAATGAAAAAAAAAGAAACTATAAAAATATTTTAAAAAAAGTAAAAATAATTATTTTAGTTCTTTTAAGTTTCCTCTGTAAAAGAAGTTTTCAGATCCCACCCTTTTATATAGTTACAAAACAATGACTTTGAACGGTGATCAAGTGATTGAATAGTTAAATGAAAGGTTAAAACGCCCATAAACATTTTTTTATTCAAAACTCTTATTTTGGTTATATATTTTTTATTGTCATTTGTATTTCATTTAGATTTTCATATGTTGACCGATTATTTTATTTTATTTTTATTACATATGCACAACAATGATGTTTGCAGCAACAAATCAACTTAGTCACTTTTATAGGCACAACCTGGTGTAACACACGGGTTATAAACACTCGTTGAATATTTAAAGACTAAGGGACTGCAGATTTACGGTGGAAGCATGCATCTTGCCGGAGATGCAAACCCGTCTGCCACTACCCTCGGAATGACCAAATTTGATCGCGTGCAACAACGGTGAGAAGAGGCGACTGAGGTGATGCTACCCCGTGGTGGCTGGTAGCGATGGTGACTATAACGGTGTATTGCCTTGCAAGGCTGGCGGAAGCGATTGTTATGGAGGCTTCTACAGCGATATCTTAAGAGAGTGAGAGCGTTCTACGATGGTATATCATGAGGGAAAGAGATACAACATTTTAAGGAAAATGTGCACCCAAGGAAAGCATTTCTCAAATGAACAATGAAAAACAGGGAGAAAGAAAAGTTGTTAAAATATATGGGGTAACGTCTAAAAAAGATTAAAATAAACCTCGTCAAATCTTTAAGTCTAGTTCGGTTTTATATGACCGTTTTTTGATACACATCATAAATCAAACCATTCTCTACGGCATGTAATTTTTTAAACCTGCCAACCGAAAAAAAAAAAACCAACCATGAAACAAATGGATGAATCGTTTTGATGGTTTTACGCTTTAAATCAAACCTTGAACACCACTAGTTTGAGCACATCTGATTCATAAATTTTCAATGTTCAATTAAAGATAAAGATATATTAACTTTGCTTCTCTAGAATTATATGAAATAGGGAAACCACAAACTATCATAGGATATGCTTGCTATTTTGTCAATGTTTGATATAACCTTACACACTGACTAACTCGATCATATTCGATTATTCGTTCTTTTGAGTATTGTTTCTTATGAGTTGGATGGTCCTAAAGCCCCTTAAATAGACTTCAGTTGTACAAATATAAAATTAACTAAGAATTGTGCCGAAAACAATTTTCTTACGAACTCTAAGTATATACACAAATAAGTTTTAAATTATAAGGCTAGTTTCAGCATAAAATTGTATAGAAAATCAATAGTGGATTATCAGGACACAACTTATATGATTGCATCAACAGTGTAATGGAAAGTATCAATTATATAAAACTATTATTCATTCCATGATTGTGAGAATTCCCTTTTATTACATTCCTTATATGTTGGCTAAGTTAATGCCTTGACTTTTGAGGCTCGTAGATTTTATTTAGCTAGTTGCAATTCATTATGAAATGTAATAATTTTTCCATTCAGTTATTGTCTTCTGAACCTTCTAGTCATAAAGAATTTTATTATGACATCAGAGCAATTATAAAGATCCATAGATTAAAACCAAACCCCAAAAGCCACCACCATGGCCAGTGACGAACAACAAAGGGCAGCCTCTGCTATCAAAAGAATCATCACCGAGGCAGCAACTTTTCAGACTCACGTTTCCGCAAAGCAAGACCAGCCTCAAGATAAACTCAAACAAAGAGAAGGAAGACAAAAATCTGGTGAGCATGTCGAAGATGAGGCATGTCCGGTACCGGGAATGACCAATGCATAATATCAACAATCTGTGCACCTTTTTAGAAGCAATGATGTCGTAACCAAAGAGGAAAACACGCCCATGGCAAATATGGCAGGTAACATCGGTAGGGAAGATAAATGGGTAATTGACTCAGGGGCAACCGAGCATATAATCTACGATGATTACATGCTTAAAAACAAGACAAAAAGGAACTATGAACCACCTGTGACTATACCGAATGGCGAGGCTATAGCCGTAGAAGGTAGGGGGGATTATGCCTTACCAAATGGAATGTTGGTCAACGGAGTCCTCTTTGTTCCTAAGTTTGATTGCAACTTGTTATCCGTTAGTAGGCTATCACAAGATTTGCAATGCGCCATAACATTTTTTCCAGATTTTTGTGTTATGCAAGACTTAAGTTCGAGGGCATTAATTGGAGTGGGTGATTGCGATAATGGTCTATACAAGATGGGGATGGATAGAGACAAGAGGCAAGCTATGATGACTACTCTTGGTACATGGCACAAAAGATTGGGTCACCCTTCAAACTCCAAACTTCCACATGTCGATTTTCTTAAAATTGCTCGGTTAGATTCAAAGACCTTTTGTGATTCTTGTGTTAAAGCCAAGTTTACAAGATTACCATTTCCTATTAGTACAAAAAAAACCCATGCTTGTTTTGAATTGATACATTGTGACATTTGGGGTAAGTACCGAACCCCCTCCCTCACACGTGCAACTTATTTTTTGACTATTGTGGATGATTTTAGTCGTGCCGTGTGGGTATTTCTCCTTAAACACAAGCAAGAAGCAAGTGCATGTCTTATAAACTTTCACAAAATGGTACAAACACAGTTTGAGAAAAACATTAAAAGGATAAGATGTGACAATGGGTGGGGGAGAGTTTACATCTAATAATATGCTTGATTTTTATACAAAAGAAGGAATAATCCTCGAAACCACTTGTCCTCACACACCACAACAAAATGGTGTCGTTGAGCGAAAACATCGTCACTTGCTAGAAATGGCACGTGCTTTGAGATTTGAGGCAAACTTACCTGCAAAGTTTTGGGGCGAGTGTGTCCTCACTGCTACACACGTCATAAACCGAATGCCCTCCGAAGTCATTGATAACAAAACACCATATGAATTTTTGTATGACCAAAAACCTAACTATGAACATATGAGGGTTTTTGGTTGTCTCGCCTATTACAAAAATATGGAAACAAAAGAGGACAAATTTGAAATGAGAGGGAGCCCGGGAATTTTTTTAGGGTACCCACAAGGAACGAAAGGGTACAAAATTTTTGATACCCAACGTCACAAAATCATCATATCAAGGGATGTCAAATTTATTGAAGATATTTTTCCTTATGCCAACAATGAAATTGAAAAGGAAGAAATATTTGTTTTCCCGCAAGAGTGGTCCTATGATGAAGTCAACGAGGTGCAAAATAACTCTCCATCCAATGAACATGAGGTTACATCTAGCCCAAATAATGGACCAGAATATAAAGGTGAAAATGAAGTAAACACCGAACAAGAGGAGAATGGTGTTAGTTTCCATGATGGGCCGGACACACAATCTGATGGAACTAGCCAATTGGTTGAAAGTAATATTGAGCCCAATAGTCCACCTGGGCCAAACAACCAATCTGCCAACAATGAAGCACTTGGGCCAGAAAATGTTATAGAGCCCAACATAATAAGTACTCCATCTGTGCAAAATAACAAGCATGTTAATGCTGAACTTGGACTAGAACATGTTGACCAGCCCAAAGAGAAAAGAAATAGGTTCCGACCAAAGCATCTTGAAGATTTTCATGTTCAACTCCCCCCGTCTATAGACCACAAGCAACCCACTCATAATCAAGAATCCTCAACGGTACATCCCTTAGCACATTATATTTCTTATAATAAATTTACTAATGCGCACAAAGCTTTCTTATCGGCTATTACTTCGGGTAATGAGCCAAAGCACTATAAACAGGCTATACGAGACGCGAGATGGATTGAAGCTATGAAAAGGGAAATCAAAGCACTCGAAGAAAATAAAACTTGGGTGTTGGAAGAATTACCGAAGGGAAAGCATGCGATAGACTCGAATTGGGTCTACAAGATCAAGTACAAACCAAATGGCGATGTTGAAAGATACAAAGCCCGTCTGGTTGCAAAAGGTTTTACACAAATGGAAGGGGTGGACTTTCACGAAACTTTTGCTCCGGTGGTGAAGTTAGTGACGGTTCGAACTCTTCTAACCGTAGCCGTGAAACGAAGTTGGCACATACATCAACTTGATGTGAACAATGCATTCTTACATGGGGATTTGCATGAAGATGTCTACATGAAAATACCCCAAGGGTTTGGGAAACCAGGCGATCATAGAGTTTGTAAACTAAAGGAGTCTCTCTATGGCCTTAAACAAGCATCGAGAAATTGGTACCAAAAGTTTACCAACTCCCTATTAAGCATCGGATTCAAGCAAACAGGGGCCGATCATTCCCTATTTATTTTAAAAAATAAAGGTGTTTTTATTGCTGCGCTAATCTATGTTGATGACGTGATCGTAGTTGGGAATGATTTAAGCAAAATACAAGAAATCAAGGTTTTTCTTTACAACAAGTTTAGCATTAAAGATATTGGCATTTTGAAGTATTTTCTTGGAATTGAAGTGGCCTGAACCAAAGAAGGAATGGTACTAAGTCAACGAAAATATACGCTTGATATCTTAGAAGAAACAGGTATGACGGGGTGTCGTCCAAGCTCATTTCCAATGGAACAAAACTTGAAACTTGGCAAATGTGACGAAGAACCGCGTGTTGATGCTCACCAATATCGAAGAATGGTTGGGAAACTCCTCTACTTACAAGCAACAAGACCCGATATCGCTTATGCAGTCAACGTCTTGAGTCAATTCGTTAGTGACCCACGACATAGTCATATGGAGGCAGCGAACCGTGTCCTTAGATATCTCAAGGCAACCCCGGGATAAGGAATTTTAATTCCTAGAGAAGGTGGAACCAATCTCAACGCATACTGTGATTCTGATTGATTGGGTTGCCCATTCACTATAAGATCTCGAACCGGGTATATATTACTTTTGGGAGGAGCTCCCATATCATAGCGATCTAAGAACAGGTTGTTGTCTCACGATCATCGGCTGAAGCCGAATACCGAGCAATGGCAAACGCGGCTAGTGAAATTTTATGGATGAGGTGGCTCTTTACTATACTTGAAATGCCACCCACGGGGCCTACTTCCTTGTTTTGTGATAATCAAGCAACCCGTCACATAGCCAATAACCCCGTGTTTCACGAGCGAACCAAACATGTCGAGATGGATTGTTACTTTGTTCGTGAACGGGTCGAGTCAAAAGAAATACACACCATGAAGATCGACACAAAGACACAAATCGCCAACATCCTAACGAAACCTTTGGGGACGCACCAATTTCGGACCCTACTTGACAAATTGGGCATTCAAGATCTCCATGCTCCAATTTGAGAGGGAGTAATGGAAAGTATCAATTATATGAAACTATTATTCATTCCATGATTGTGAGAATTCCCTTTTATTACATTCCATATATGTTGGCTAAATTAATGCCTTGACTTTTGAGGCTCGTAGACTTTATTTAGCTAGTTGCAATTCATTGTGAAATGTAATAATTTTTCCATTCAGTTATTGTCTTTTGAACCTTCTAGTCATAATGAATTTTATTACAGTGAGATGGTCAATTTCTGGGGACCATTAAAATGAACTATGGAAGAGGCTTACAAGATGATTTAATGGTTTAATATCCTTTGGCAGGTTTTCATCAGTTGTGATTCGGGAATCAGGACCATCGATCTAACTTGTTTCCGTAAAACAACACGCGCTACCACTTAATATCGATCCCAACAATACTAATTAACAGGAAAGTGTAGTGTGAAGCTTAAACTAAAAGCATAGATTTAATTAGCCTGCCTCCCACCCCACATGTCACTTCACATCTCAATTTCATAAGGTTGTGTCTCAAAATGTGAAGTCGTTATCTAAGGAACATGAATTGCATTATACATAACAATAAAGATCATCAAGAAAATCATTTACACTGTATCGACTGAAGATTGCAGCCAATCGACACGAAGAAGCACATGATCATGATCAAGACAGTAGTTACTTTTAACCTAAAAGACATTGAGGAATAATAGCAATGACCCGCTACTCCACTTGCACTAAGAACTCGGTTGTTAATATTCATGATACCAAAAGTTCATGTGTACCATTATCAGAAATATAATGTACCCAAAACAATTTCATTGTATACAATAGCGTATACTGTTTAATTAACCCATTGAAGATGCATTAGGATCAATGATCTACAACTGGAAAAAGGTAGACTAAAATCAAAATCACACCAATGGGACGCCCGAAAATAGCTACAAAATTTTGGGTCGAAAGCCATAAAAAATTTGGGCCTTTAGTAAAATGGTTTTTTTTTATAGGGCTTAAACAATTAAAATTTTAAATTGGCTTATTGGTTATGATTTAGGTTGTGCAATTTTATTTTATTTCTTTATTTATTATTATTATTATTTTTTTTACAAAATGGACTTAAATTAATTGAGTAATTAGGTTTAAACATTAAGAATACATATTTTTTTTCAAATTTATATATATAGGCCTAACGGGGTGTTCGGGCCGGGGATGTTCAGCATCCCTGCCCCACCCCTCTCAAAGCCAGCCCTTATCGGAGCATGCATGCATTATGGTCAATTAGAGGTGCACATCCTACTTGGCTAACCCGTTAGTACCCGATCCAAAGAAAGCCGGTTTATACCCAATTCACCCCGTCGGTTAGAAACCGTTTTTAGTACTGAGCTCCAAAACCGGTTACAAACTGGTTAACCGAAACTAGTTTTTAGGTTTTTTCATTAATTTTTTTAAAACCGGTTATACCATGTAGGGGTTTCTTGACTCATAATTGGATAGTACCCGACCCAGTTAGCTTGTCTAACCGGTTATTTGACCGTTGACCTCTAGCTCTAACCAATTTTAAAATTAGTTGGTTAACCGCTTTGTACACCTCTATATGGTCAATGATATACGACTAGTGACAGCAGCAAGTGCACATGAATATTGATCCTCACTTTCAAATACACATGGATTATTATCCTTCTATTCACAGTCAGGGCAGACATACCTTTATTGTGCTGGGGCCGTTGGTACTCATAAGCATATATGTCACCGATCGACCCATATGAAATTTTGATAACAGGCCATCTCCGACCCCGTGAGAAAATTTCCTAGGTCCGTCACTGTTCACAATGAACTTACAGATTAGTTTTTACTTTTCCCGAGTGAAAATTTAGATTGTCAAGATTTTTTTTTTCCCCTTTGCCTGAATTCATGGAAGCTTCCTTGGATTGTTCTCACTTGGATCTCAACTTGAAAATCGAGTTCTTAAGAGTATGTTTGGGACTGAGTTTGAAATATGCTTATTGGCTTTTTCTAAAAGCCATTTTGAAAAGTCAGGATTTAAGGCTTTTGGAAAACTGTTTTTTAATCTTTTCAAAAAGCTAAAATAAGAAAGTTTTTTATGATTACCAAACACATTTTATCTTAATGGATTTTTGAAAACCTTAATAAGCCAATAAGGATTTTTCAAACTCAATCCCAAACCATTTTGATTTGATTTGTAATTTTATTTTTATATTGAATAAATTACTACATTTCAAAGTTTTAGGCAATTTTATTCAGGCCTTTTTCAAATATCCTATTTTGTTTTGCTTTGTCATTGTGCTGAACTGAACCAGAGAGCATATAGGGCTGGGCTGTTCTGTGGGCTGAAACTTTCTGGGTTCTTGCAAATAATTGGGTTTAAGTTACATAAATCATAACTCATATGGTGTTGGTTCTTGCAAATAATGTGTATAGAAAAACTGAAAATATAAATAAAATTATAGAATATATTAAAAAACTATATTGTTGGGGAAATTTTTTACCATAGAAATATTAACAATAATTTTTGTTTTCAACATTACTCAATTAAACCAAATAGATATATTACAACGTTTTTTTCTTTGTGTGGTATTATCCTATTTGATTATTGAGACCAAATTAACTAAATCCACACTAAATAAAGTTTTGTTTAACCCGTAATCGAACTGAACTAATTCATGCTCATCCTTAAATTGGCATAACTCGCTTGGGAAATGTATAATATGATTAGCTTATTATGAAAAATACCATAATATGTTATACTTATAATAACTGAAGTGCAGCTGAGCATGATTAAATGTTGTAGAACTAGAACTCACTCAACGTGACTAGCTTTTAGTACGCATATTAGGTTGATAGACAAGCTCGAAGCAGGAATAAGGAATGTTATGCGAGCTAAAGAATGACATCCATTATAGTTGAACTTTTATATATTCGTTATATTTAATTAAGACAATGTTTATTGAGCTATGTTTGATGTTGACTTTGTACGAATTCCGTTGCTATTATGTTTAAATTTGAAGTTTAAGAACTATATTGCATGTGTAAACTCAACCTCTGAGACACTCTGGGTTCAAGGCATTTCACATGTTTAGACCGGTCGACATGAACCTTGTTCTTACATGGTCAGTTCTGTCAGACACTCGCCATCTATTTTTATTGTTCAACTCTTTCACAATATGTAAAAACAATTAAGACAATATGTAGAATTAACTAGAAACTTTTGTACAATTTGCATCAACTATTATGTAAATTGCTTGGGAGTAGGGATGCTACCGACTGACATGGTATCATAAGTCAAAAATCTAATCTAACTTTACTTATAAAAGACAATAATGAGGATGATATGACAATCCCACATTCATTCTTAGCTCTCTTCTCATTCATTCTATTTATCTATGGGTTATGGGCAAAAACATTTTGACAAATGAGTTATAATTTTCTTTCTAATCTTTCATCTCATTTATCCTAACTATCCATGGGCTATGAGTCAAAATAATTTTGGCAAATGAATTATAATTTCATTTATAATTCTCTATTCCTCATCTTATTTATCCTACGTATACATGGGTCATGGGTCAAAACAATTTTGACAAATGAGTTATAATTTTCCTTATAATTTTTTAATCTTCCATCTCATTTATTATAGTTATTAATGGGTAATGAATCAAAACAATTTTGACAAATGTTGTATTGTTGTAATGGGCCATCTCATTCTAATTTGTACATTTGAGATTATAGAATGCTTATTGTTTGTAGTATATATTTTATTTTATTTTTATCTTTAATTTTGTTCATTTCTTTCAAAAAACATACCTCATTTATTTTTATTATTTAACAAATTCCGTGTAATACACGAGTTCAAAAGCTAGTATACAATATAAGTAAACAATCGCTATTATCGATCATAAGGTGAGTTTTTAAGTGTTACTTTTAAAGGTTACACTCAAAAGATTATTTTAATAATCATGTGAGTGTTTTATGAACATATTTTAAAATGCACAAGCACCTGTGTGCACATTTAATCGTTGAGTATACTGTGTGGTGGATGTTATTATTTGACTTATATTGGAAGTTACTTTGTAAGAAATAGTCACTTGTCATGGTTTAGGATTTAGGGCATACGTTATAGCTGCAAACATGAGCCTCTTCTCGTCATGTCACCTCATGACCACACACACATTATGTCGCATCTAAGCATCTAAGTGAATGGCGTGGCTTGAGCCTAGACGCTTGTGGAAGGAAAAACGTGAATGTTTTAGGTGGTGAAGTAACTGTTAGACAAGGACTAAACAAATTAAGCTTGTTTTTTAATATTTACCTATAATATGTATGGCACCAAACTACATATTTTTCAACGCTTTCTCATCTCCACAAAACAATATAATAGTTTTACACTATGAACCCAAACAAGTCACTCAACTCAAACAACCCCTTCAATCCAAACGATACCAACTCCAGTATAATTTTTCCCGTGTTGATCAAATTAATGCAATGTTATTTCACACAATTTAATTATTCGGGGTTTGATATTAGGTTGTTGGAATAACTCTTATTTAATCTCTCTCTCTCTCTCCCTCTCTTGTATTAATTTTGATATGGTATTATTCGATATTTTTATAATATGAGGCCTATCGTTGTTAACGTATTATTTTAAATAAGTTCAAACATAATCACACAAGGTTATTAAAATTCAAAAATAATATATTAATTAAATCACAAGCCATAGCTAATTCGGGTTGAATGCACGTTAAGCGTCTAGCTTTAATTAAACAATACTAGTCGACTCATACCCTTGAGTCCGAATCAATATTAACAAACTCTCTCACGAACTCTCCTAAACCAATCCATTTATGAAAGAATAAGAAGTAAATTTATTTGATTATTGTAGGACTAATATGGTGTATTGGAAGACATGCAATGTAAAAGTTTTCACCAGTGTCGAGGAGATTAAATCAACCACTTTCTTATGGATTGAGAATAAGAAGAAAGCAACTATTTTATACTGGCCTCTTTGTTGTAAATTGTAATGCGTATTTTTGGCTCCTAAGCGGTATTTTTGAGTGGTACTCATTTTGGTTCTAGCATGTTGCTAGATCGTCAATTTTCTTCTACTAGTATATCCGTGGTTAAATATTGAAAAATGTTTTAATTCCATCATTGTTTAACCAATCTATATAGGTTATGATACAGTCCACGTGAATTATTCATAATGCGTTTCAACTTTTAAAAGAAAAGTAAAAGATAAATTAATGCGGTCTTCCAACTTTTTTTACTTGTACTCCAAAATCAAATCATTATACTTCACAGTTTTTCATGATACCTTCTTCTGCAGTTACTTTGACTAGTTTTTCATGACACCTTCATATTAACGGACTGTCACTACAGTTACTGGAACGATTGCATGGAGCTATTATTTATTTATTTTTGGAACGACTTAAACCTGGAGCTATTATTATCACTGACATTATGTATGTAGCATGTATATACTTACATTTTTGTTTCTATGTATGTTTAATGTCCAATGTAAATTTAAATAACTTTTTAATAATAAAACTGAATTCATATTTAACTTCCGAACAAAATTCATATATTTCTTTTAACAATTCCTGGGTTTTTTTTTATGTAAAATACGCCATAGCTTGCATTCAAGCTAATTCTACAGGATTTTATGATTTTATGAGCCTCAACCTTTTGGTTGTGAAACACGCAGCTTAACGATCAAGATGTCCCCTTGAGGACACAAAACTCATATCTAAAGCTAACTTTAATAAATTATATAAATGTCATCAGTGAGTAGTGCGAGAGACCGTGAGTTATAGTTTAGTTACTTAACATAGAAAAGATAACAATGAAATAACACAATAAGTTTTCCTATGCAATAATGCAGATACAATTGTTCTTACAACATATATAAATATAAGTTTTACTTAGTGACAGACCCATTATTGCTTTTCTTGAAAGTTGATCATGGGACTTAACCAAAACTTTTAAGACGTGATTGGAATTTTTACGTATAAATAACACTAATTTGTTTATGGATGGCGCCTACATGCCCTCATTCTGCTAGTGTAGGTCCGACCCTAGTTTTACTTTTATTGATGTGTTTTTTTTGTATTATCCAAACACTAGAGTCTCAAGATATACTTTTATAAGGTGATATGTCTGTCATGCGTTACATGAATATATCCACCTTATTTGATTATCTATGCAACGTATAAAAATTCAAACTTCACTTTAAATCAAGATATTAAAATTGTGTAATTAGCTGAAAGTACTTTATCAACTTAAAATGAAGATATATAAATCAAGCTGATATAAACAAATGAAAATTATTAAGAATGCAATATGAAGATTAATTATCTTTTTAATTTGTTAAATTTCCCGTGTTTTTTTAGTCGTAAAAAAATACGTCCCGTGTTTTACATTAGAATTTCAGTCAATCCACAAGAATTTTGGCAATTAACGCTGACATGAGACAAACATCATTGCATCCGGTACAAGTTATGATTGTTATCTATTGCTTGAATTGAATCTTGGCACTCTCTCTCTCTTCTTCTTGTTTTTTTTCCTTAACGACCAATAAAATCTGACCATTCAGACACACCAATATATTATGTGTATTTTAGGTGAACTGTTTCGATACTTACAAGTATGATCAATGAAGATATATTTAAGATTTATAGACAAGTCTTGGTGTATCTCAATATGCCTAGGATTCTCTGTTATATTCAGCCACCAACGCACCGAACATATGAACACACATCGTAGGATTCTCCGTTATATTAAAGGTACTTTGACCAAAGGTCTCTATATGGGTTATGGTCCTATCGTAGCTTAATATCCTATACTGATGCTGATTGGGCGGGTTGTCCTGACACCCGCCGATCCATGTAAAGTTGCTGTGTTTATCTCGGAGACAATCTCGTTTCTTGGTCATCGAAACGACAGTCTATTGTCTCTCATTCGAATGCTAAAGCCGGGTATCATGGAGTCGCAAATGTTGTGGCTGATATATTGGATTCAAAATCTTTTACTTGAATTAGGCTGACCGCCGTTTTGGGCTTCGATCCATGATAATGTTAGTGCTATTTACCTTTCGGGTAACCCTGCCCAACATCAATGTACCAAGCATATTGAGATTGATATCCGTTTTTGTTTGAGAACACGTTCAACGGGGCCATATTTGAGTCTTAATTACATGCCCCGTCTCGTTATCAATTTGCTGATAGTTTTACAAAGGGTTTGCCTTGGGCGTTGTTTGAAGAATTTCTCAACAGTCTAAGCATCCGTGATCCTTCGCCTTAGACTGATGGGGTATATTAGCACAAAATATCAGCGAGTATTGCATTATATTGTTTCTATATTTATGGTCTCAATACAAGGCATAATTATTATATATACAATTATTATATAAGGGATGATGGGAAGAATGCAAGGCAGGCAAGATTAAATTAATTCATCAATTCTATCACATACGATAAGAATTCAGAATTGTGAGAACCTACACTTTTAAGGCAACTATTGTGTGATGCAATATGAATGTTATGTTACTTTCATATATAAAGGGAGCAAGCCAAAAAGATGGTGATTGGTGAAGGATGGTGACAACCTTGCACTTTATTATCATTATATGTACCTTTTCAATATTTTAAATTGTTGTTGGTGACTAGGTGTGCATGAGTTCTCGTCTTTATCTAGGCTAACATCATTTATAAGATGTTTTGGGCCTCATTATTTTATCAAGCGATGCTAGCATTATAATGAAACATAAATATCATACACTCTATGATTGCAATACATTATTGAGAAAGGTATTTGTGAGAGGATCGGAATTAATCATTTTATTAAGAGTATATAGCTTGTCAAAATAGGTTGTCACAAACATCTAGTAAAATGCTTATTTTGAGTGTTTTCCTATATTGTATATGCAATAGCAGCAATACATTAAGCACTATTGTGCTACCAAGATCACGCTATTAATTAAGTTATAATCTAATAGTAAATTAACAACATCAACTGGTAGACACTATCAACCTAACATAAGTTGATGATGTTTAGCCTTTAACACGTTAAACATAAAATGTTGTTAAGGCCTTAGCCTACGAAGGTAGTTAAACTCGATATATATGTAAAACACGGATGATTTATTGATGGTGATAGTATGTAATGTCGATTGATAGTTCGCATACTTTCAGCAATATATTATATAGTATCAAAAGACAAGATGCAATGCATGGTAGTTATGGTACCCCTCTAACATGGTATCATCATTAGTATTGTTGCCACCCCCCTCCCCAAAAAAAAACCACCCACGACGGTGCCTTAATGAAAAGTGTGAATTTATTGTGGAGCATGAAGATCAAACCTTGGCATTACTCAATTTAGTCGAGGACACGTGGTCAAGCTGTTGGCTCGTCAATGTGAAGTGGGAATTAACCACCCATTGGTGTCTCTAGGACACTGGGCACGTGATTAATCTCACTCATGTTTGCTCGTTGGTGGGGGACAGTGTTAATCTCATATCCCCCACAAATTATTGTATACTCTTTATTAACTATCTAAGAGCATTCTCAACCTATTCCCTATATTTATGTGACGATATTTTGTAAATTATATGATATGGTTATGAGTGATTGTGAGTATGAGAGAGAAAATATTATATATATGGGAAAGTTAAATTTGGGGTTTCACTGTTCACACTGTCTAGTTTTTTAATATTTTCTGAAAGTGGTTATGAGTGAATGAGAGAGAAAAGATAATGATAAAGGTTTAAAAAGTGATTATTTAATTGAACATAAGAGACAAAATACAGTGATTTTTAGTGTAATCTTAAATATATATATAAAAGAAACCTTCCTAAATTCTCTTAAACCACCAGATTGCTTTATTTGTAAATGAAGGTTTCTCATGCATTTGACTCGAATTCACGGGTATGGGTCTCACCAAACCCAGATAGCCCTTAAACATGTTATAGCATCTCATCATATTAAAAATCAACCTCATCAAATTTTTTATACTAAAAATTAATATCATATTTATTATTATTTTTTTAAAGATATTATTTATAATTAAAAAACAATTTTATAATAAAAAAACGGGTCATGGGTCTCACCAAACCCAGATAATTTTTAAATCGGGTTATAATATCTCATTTATTTGTGAAACCCTTTAACCATCATATCCTAAGTATATTATTAACCTCCTTGCAATAAATATAAAATCCTAAAAAATATATAAATATTAGAAACGAATAATGTAAAGCAGCCCCGTAATACAAAATCTTTAAAACCTCTCTGGTCGCTCTCACCCCCCTCTTAAGCCACCAGATTGTTTCATTTGTAAATAGAGGCCTCCCATTCGTTTGACCCGAATTCACAAGTAGGGGTCTCATAAAACCCGAATAGCTTTTAAACGGGTTATATATTATTTATTTGTGAAACTATTTCATAATCAAACCCTAATTTAATTTTCTCGGTATGAATTTAGTAAGATAAATGATTCTTTTAAGTTTAACTTAAATGAAACGTTTCACAAAATAATATCCAAATTATAACAAATGACCATAAACAAACAAATAGAAAAATTAAGTAGATTATTCATTCTACGTTTCATCAAAAAAAAGCATAACTTAACATAAATCGATCAAAACAGGTTCAAGTATATTATTAACTTTTTTACAATAAATAAAATTAAAATTCAAAAAAATATATTCACAATATTATAAACGAAAAATCTAAAACGACCCCCGTAATACGAAAGATAAAATCTAATTATATGATATATATGGATATATGGTATGAAATAGACCGAGAATGCTTTAAGTTTTGATTCTTTTTATATTGCTAAAATGAATTCAACCACATATATAGTTAGTTATTGTAACGTTCAAAGGTTACATTAATACGAGTCAAATTATAGTATTTGAGCAAGCACAATTTAGACATGCACTTTGTCTCCAACTTTTTAAAAAGTCATGTTTTTGCACAATCTTAGTTTGGAGATTATAAAACTTCAGAAAAACAACATAAAGGACCAAGAAAGATAAAAGTGGAATAATGGGGGGTCGAAATGAAGCACGCGGATGCTAGATTCTGTAGTCGTGAAGTGGAGAAAAGGCCTACTTAACACCCACCATCTTTTGTTATATTGTCACTTTTCACCCCTATCACTTCCCACAAGCATCATTACCTCCCACTTTGCATCTTCACTTTTATCGACTTCTTCAACGTTACTTGAATTCATGTTCTAGTGTCTAGTGATAAACATAAAGTGACTGCCACGGTAATATTTTAAAATAGTCGATTCAAAACAAGTAAAAAAGTTTAATTCATTAGACTTTAGTTATAACTTTAAAAAAAATGTTATTTCTACAGTCTAATTTATTTTAGGAAAAAAAAATATTGACTTATTTAAAGTTTTGAACTTTTTTTAAAAAAAGAGGGAAATTGTATGTGAATTCCACATGTTGTTAGAAAGTTAACAAATGTAGGTTATTATTTTTGTGTATGAATTTCTTAGTTCATGTTTTACATGGGTTTTTTATTGCTTCGACTTAGTTGTTTTTTTTTACGATAATGTTTTACGTTTTAATCTAAATATTGTGAGTTTACCAAGTGCAATGCGCATGCATGTGTCAATGTTTCTACGCCTTTTTTTTGGTGCAGTTTAATGGATCCGTAAAAGCTCAATTGGGTTTCATGGAAGAAAGTTATTGGCCCCAAAAAATGCGGTGAGTTAGGTTTGGGATCTCCTTGGGCCGTGAACTTTAGCCTTGCTCGCTAGGTGGTGGTGCTACGTCTCATTCATGGAATTTCATTCCAGCTGTTACAAACAATTTTGCAAAATTCCAATGAATTTGTGCATGTATGGGTTGCTTCAAAGGTGCTAATGGTAATAGGTCAAGTATTAGGTTCTAGATAGACTGCTAGGCTGGCTCACCCTAATCTTTTTTCAATCGAGATGTAATTACGTGGAATAACTAGGTCCCAAAAATCTTAGTATTCTAGTATGGACGACAGAAATAAAAATGTTAGCAACGCTGTCAGAGTTGGCCAAATATATAGGATGTCGTATGGGATTGCAACTATGCAACTACTACAACGAGCTTTTGGACTCCTCAAAGCATCTTTTTTTCAACTATGGCTTGGCTCAATCAACTAGGTCAATTATTGCCCAGGGGTTCAAGATCTCGTCTATTTTACTTTGGGTTGTTATAAACACTTGATGAATATGCACACATTTGTAGGTGTTTCAAAAAGAAGGCGAAGGTGATCAATTCAATTATACTTACAACTATTTGGTGTTAATGGAAAGTTAGAAACAAGCTCACATTTAATAGAAAATGAATGTCTCAGCGCTAGGATTGTGGAAGAATTTAAAAACCCTTGGTTGTCTTTGGGTCTTAACGTGTCTAGGTACGTTGTTTTGTTGGCGTTGTACAGTTTGGGTTTACTAGCCCTTTATATTTAATGAAATCTTTTATTGTTCGTTAAAAGAGAACATTGGGAAAAATACTATCGTTGCAATAATTGACTAGTAGTTTATTGGGAAATATGGAGTTTGGTTTGTGTGTTACATTGATTAGATGATTAAATATATGTCTGGTTTTATTTAGGTCTTGAAAATAATGCCTTCATTAAGACTATTAAAAACGGCTGCAAACTTCAATGTTGTCTCCTGTAACCAAACTTGTATGTCAAAATGTTGACCCTTCAGGCCTTCACCATTAATGTTCAAATAATTAAGAAACAAAATATGTGAATTTGAATTATGTTTTACATGAATGAAACCTTCCTCCGCTTAAAATCTCTAAATCAAACATCAATCAAAATACTAAAACTCAGTTTTTACGTACGTACACAAAATGCATT